>NC_091151.1:40426853-40679353 GCF_040958095.1 Procambarus clarkii | reverse complement strand
GCAGCGTAGGGTGTAGGCAGCGTGGGTGTAGGCAGCGTGGGTGTAGGCAGCGTGGGTGTAGGCAGCGTAGGGTGTAGGCAGCGTGGGTGTAGGCAGCGTGGGTGTTGGCAGCGTAGGTGTAGGCAGCGTAGGGTGTAGGCAGCGTGGGTGTAGGCAGCGTGGGTGTAGGCAGCGTGGGGTGTAGGCAGCGTGGGTGTAGGCAGCGTGGGTGTAGGCAGCGTGGGTGTAGGCAGCGTGGGTGTTGGCAGCGTGGGTGTAGGCAGCGTAGGTGTAGGCAGCGTAGGGTGTAGGCAGCGTAGGGTGTAGGCAGCGTGGGTGTAGGCAGCGTGGGTGTAGGCAGCGTGGGGTGTAGGCAGCGTGGGTGTAGGCAGCGTGGGGTGTAGGTAGCGTAGGTGTAGGCAGCGTGGGTGTAGGCAGCGTGGGTGTAGGCAGCGTAGGTGTAGGCAGCGTAGGGTGTAGGCAGCGTAGGTGTAGGCAGCGTAGGGTGTAGGCAGCGTGGGTGTAGGCAGCGTGGGTGTAGGCAGCGTGGGTGTAGGTAGCGTAGGTGTAAGCAGCGTAGGTGTAGGTAGCGTAGGGTGTAGGCAGCGTGGGTGTATGTAGCGTAGGTGTAGGCAGCGTAGGTGTAGGCAGCGTAGGGTGTAGGCAGCGTGGGTGTAGGTAGCGTAGGTGTAGGCAGCGTAGGTGTAGGCAGCGTGGGTGTAGGTAGCATGGGTGTAGGCAGCGTGGGGTGTAGGCAGCGTGGGTGTAGGCAGCGTGGGTGTAGGCAGCGTGGGTGTAGGCAGCGTGGGGTGTAGGCAGCGTGGGTGTAGGCAGCGTGGGTGTAGGCAGCGTAGGGTGTAGGCAGCGTGGGTGTAGGCAGCGTGGGTGTAGGCAGCGTGGGGTGTAGGCAGCGTGGGGTGTAGGCAGCGTAGGGTGTAGGCAGCGTGGGTGTAGGCAGCGTGGGTGTAGGCAGCGTGGGGTGTAGGTAGCGTAGGTGTAGGCAGCGTAGGGTGTAGGCAGCGTGGGGTGTAGGTAGCGTAGGTGTAGGCAGCCTGTGTGTGTTTTAGGATCGGATTTGTTTTGACGGTTCAAGTGTTGAGAAGGATTTTGGTATGAGGACATTATCGTCACTCACAAGTAAACACGCACAACAGGAAGATAAAATAGCACTCATTTGAGTCCATGACCCACCAGACAACAGCACGTGGAAAGAAGAAGAATAAACAACAAACGAGAGGGTCTTACGATGAATTTGAGTGACGTAATAAAAAAAGGCAGATAGAGACCAAGCATGATTGATGGCACTTGGAGACTTTAATATGAAACCAATAGCCTGGGAGTCTTGTGATGCAAGGACAGAACATTTCTGGACTGACAGAGCCATATGAACCTTTTCCTTGTGGTACTGATGTATCAGTACAAGCCAACGAGAGTGTGGAAAAGGGGACGTTCCATCGATAATAGACCTAATATTTGTCAGGAATGAAGAGGTGATCTTTGATATACAGTACCTCCCTCCGATAGTTGAGATTGACCATGTAATCTAAGAAGTACAGTACTAAAAAGTAAAATACGTAAAATTTCTGTTACGATTTCTGGTGTACCGTAACAGAAAATAATGGAGAAGGCAAGACAACCGAGAAGCTTGACTTTAAGAAAGGATAATTTGAGAGTCTAAGGGAATTCTTTATTGCGATTGACTGGAATGGATTGCTATAAGGTAAGAAAATAAGCTATGTGTATACCAATTTTTGCGAGATGCGAGAACAGCTTCCAATCATTTATACCAAAACAAAGAAGCCTATTCAGACATAAAATATATAAGCGGAAGAGACCAAACCCCCACACACATACCAATACCACAAGTAAGCAATTTGGTCGGGGTTCGTAACCAGGTTAGGAAAGATTGGCTAAACGCCAATCCTTAACTCTTCGCCTCTGTTCACCCAGCAGTAACCGAGTACCTGGTCATTAACCGATTGGTGGGTCGTGTTCTAAAAAAAAATAGTGGGTAAGGCTTATCATGAGCTATGGGAAGGGAAAGCTCTCAGCCTGTTAGTAGGGATCAAAGGTCGTCAGTTCAACAGACAGAAAGAAACTTTGAGAAGGAAATAGCAGACAAGTGTAAAACATAACCTGGAATATTCTATAAATTCATAAAATGAAAATATCAAGTGAGAAAAATCCAAAAGATTACAAATGGGAGAGAAACTCAGATCGAAAAGGAAATGTGTGAACACTAAACAAATAGTTCCAAAGTGTTAGTGCGAGATTAAATTTTTAGCAACCAGTCACAAAATTGACTTTCGAACATTAATTATATCTCTAGAGTCTAGAGATTAATTAAAGACATTAATTAAAGACTTTAATTAATCTAGACATTAATTAGAGTCTAGAGAAATAAAAAATTACTTACAGAGTTAGACAGAAATATAACAGTCAAACTAAATGAAATCTTAAATTTGGTGCTAAGGAAATGTGCATCCGAGATTAGCGTTCCACTACAGATTAACTTACAAACAAGGAGCCTAGCTGGCATATGGGAAAAGGGCAAACACAGTTTCAATGGAAATTTCAGAATGGAAACAGAGCTTTTAAACTCTAGACCTGTATTATTGACAAAGTTGATGGTAAAAGCGATAGAACAAATATTAAAATCAATTGGACAGACTACCTGGAACGATAAGATAAAATAATGGACAGATTGATTGGATTTGGAACTGGAGGGTCTAGGTAAACAAATGTACTTAATTTCTACTATAGAGCCACAAAAATATTGCAAGGGAAGGTTGGGCAGATTGCTTGTAATTAGACTTGAAAATGCTTTTGACAAAGTTCCACACAAGAAACTCTTCTGGAAATTAGATCACATTGGAGGGGGTGACAGGCAGAGTTCTAAATTGGATGAGAAATGTGAGCAGAAATCATAGGACATGTATCTGACTGGAGAAATATCACTACCGGAGTACCTCAAGGTACAGTTCTTGTCCTGTTAATGTTTACTATCTATTTAAGTGATCTACTAGAGGAAGTACAGAGTTACATAAATGTTTGGGAGGTAGAGAGGCAATGCTAGGGAGAGGCAAGGACTAAGATAACTCTATTGCCCTCCAAAACGACCTGGTAAAGATAAGTGACTGCAGTCACATATGGCAGATGGTCTTAAGTGTAAACAAATGTCGCGTAATGGTATGCGAAATAGGGAGGCACACGCCACACTTAACTTACAAATGATGTAAAAAAGATATTAAGAACCTCTGATAAGGAAAGAAATCTAGAAGTGGTTCTGGAGAGCAAGTTGTCACCCGAGGACCACATAAAGGACACTGTGGGAGGATTATGCGATGCGCTGGCTAATTTAGAACCGCGTTTAAATAAAATTGGTTTATAAACATAAACAAAATGACGGAGAAATGTTAAAGAAACTGTTCACGCAATATGTGAGACCAAAACTGGAATATGCAGCTGTGATGTGGGACCTATATCTCAAGAAGCACATAAACAAATTAGAAAGGATGCAAAGACATGCTACTAAATGGCATCCGGAACTAAAGAAAATTCTACCAAATAGCGTAGCTCTCATCCTGTAGCTAACTTAGGTTACACACACACACACACACACACACTGTAGTAGTGTCCACCTCCAAACACAAAACTTGCTCACAAACACACAACTCACCTTACATAAATTCAACAGAGTCACACGCACCCAGTCAATTTCATACACCTACACTACCTCCCTCCCTCATATACCTATCTCGACTTCATTATACACATATTCCACCCACATACACCCAACCCACTCACATGCACCCAACCCTGTCACACACACACACACACAAGAGAAGCGCGGACCTTTGGACCTCCACATTCAATTAGTTTCGTTTCAAACAGTCTCTAATCTCTTTCAGTGCTAAGCTTTCAAACCGGACAAGTGCACTTACATAATCTCGCATCACAGTGCTTTATACTCAGCACTCACACTAATATTTACATACATGCTAATGTTAATCAGATATAAAAAAACAGATTATCCCTGACAAAACAGCAAAAAAATCCAATCAGATTTCCGTCCAATTTACGGATTGGGTCCTGATTTTGCGCTCGCAGATTGTGAAGGGATTTTTTGTATGCAGCATCGCTGGTGCTCTGTATTGCGGGAAACGAGAATTGTCTTGATTGAATATGAACAGTCGGGATGATCCCAGGGCGAGGCTGGCAGAGTGGTCATTCATTATGGACGAAGCTCAATGGTGCTCCGTAACGCAGTCGCAGTCACCTGTTTAACTACACGATTTGAGAGTGAGAGAGTGAGAGTGAGAGTGAGAGAGTGAGAGTGAGAGAGTGAGAGTGAGAGTGAGAGTGAGAGTGAGAGTGAGAGTGAGAGTGAGAGAGAGAGAGAGAGAGAGAGAGAGAGAGAGAGAGAGAGAGAGAGAGAGATTTCCTTCATTCTTATTTTTATGTAATATATTCAAAGACCTGCGATGGTCAATGGGTTTTAGCGGAATTGTGTGTCGTATTTGTTTCATGCGTCTGTATCATTTTGGATGAAAAACGGTCAATGCGAGTTGGTCTGTCCCCCTTCACTTTCCTGTGCCAATTATTTTGATATCTCCTTTTTAGTATATTTACTTCCTGGTGTCCAGTAGGGGATTCTTGCCATTTAAGTAGGGGCCTCGTAGCCTGGTGGATAGCGCGCAGGACTCGTAATTCTGTGGCGTGGGTTCGATTCCCGCACGAGGCAGAAACAAATGGGCAAAGTTTCTTTCACCCTGAATGCCCCGTTACCTAGCAGTAAATAGGTACCTGGGAGTTAGTCAGCTGTCACGGGCTGCTTCCTGGGGGTGGAGGCCTGGTCGAGGACCGGGCCGCGGGGACACTAAAAAGCCCCGAAATCATCTCAAGATAACCTCAAGAAGAAGTCACTTTTCCCACAGATGAATTTTTTTCGGATTATAAATTTTCTCATTTTGAGACCACGTGCTCATGAAACTTGTTTGATGCTCATTAGAGCACATATCCCTGCATGGCAGGTCATATTCCTGCATGGGAATTATCTGCTCACCAAGTGGGTTGTACACTGCCGCTACCAACACTTTCACTTCAGCCTGTTGCTGTGGCTCCAACAGCAATATCTGTATGTCTCTTTGTAGTGGGATTGTGCCTTCCTCAAATTTACACCTTAACCACCGGTGCCACAATTCACCAACCACTCTGTGTGTTCTCGCACGAGCTTATCTCCAGATGCTTACATGAACGAGCGTTAGGGTGAACTAGTAGATATATCATTCAATTCATTAATAAAAACATATTTCAATTAGGCGGAATGGACGTCGTCACTGATGTAAACTTACCAGACTCTTAAATAGTGTGAAAAACATCCATGGTAATAATCTCTGAGAATTATGATCAATAATCTTGGAGGATCTCTCACGTAGAAGATAAGATTTCCCCAGAGCGCAGCGCGTCCGATCAATCAATCACGTCACATCTTCATGCACTGCAAAACAATTCAAAATCTCGGGATGTGGGTCCCCAGCACGACTACATACCTCCCAGCACGACTGGATACTCTTCTTGGTGAATCAAAACATCTTCGGAGACTGCCGGGAGCCAATTATGCCGTCTCAAGATTTACGAAGCCAAACTTGTATCTTTATATTTCCGCCATAGTCTTTGATTTCTATGCTACTTCCCATGCAACTAAAGTTAGGCTGTCTCCCTCACGCCTACCCTTTACAGGAAGATAGATGATGTGTATTATATGGCAACGGACACAGCATCACTTTCATTAATGATCATGACAACAGGATAAGCTGCCAACCATCACAACTGCACTTTCCACCACCAGGTTGCGACTCAAGCCAGTCCTTTGATTCAAAACACCCTGGCTTGGATTCAAGAAGCATTTACGCAACTACTTACGAACCTGTACATCTTTTCTCAATCTTTGGCGGCTTTGTTTACATTTATTAAACAGTCTATGAGCATCGAAACTTGCCAAATGAAATGTTATTATTGCTACAGACAGCCTCCTAGTGCTACGGAGCCCATAAACTGTTAATATGTAAACAAAGCCGCCAAATAATTCGAAAAGATGTGCAGGTTCGTAAGTACTTACATAACTACTTGATGAATTCAGGTTTAGGTAGATATTACACACGTCCAGTAGGTCAAGACACACCAGGTAGATCTTACACCTTGACGAATATTACTCTAGGCTACACTCATCAAAACTTTTCAAATATTTTAACCCACACACACACTTACTCCAGAACTTTTTGAATATTTCAAGCCACACACTTCAGAACTTGCCGAGTATTTTCAGTCACACACTTCACATCTTGTTGAATATTCTCAGCCACACTCATCAAAACGTTTCTAATATTCTTAGCCACACTCATCAGAGCTTGTCGAATATTCTCAACAACACGCTACAGGACTTATCAAATATTACCATCAACCTCACACTTCAGTACTTATCAAATATTACCAACAGCCTCATACTTCAGAACTTATCAAATATTACCAACAGCCTCATACTTCAGAACTTATCAAATATTACCAACAGCCTCATACTTCAGAACTTATCAAATATTACCAACAGCCTCATACTTCAGAACTTATCAAATATTACCAACAGCCTCATACTTCAGAACTTATCAAATATTACCAACAGCCTCATACTTCAGAACTTATCAAATATTACCAACAGCCTCATACTTCAGAACTTATCAAATATTACCAACAGCCTCATACTTCAGAACTTATCAAATATTACCAACAGCCTCATACTTCAGAACTGTGGTATGAAAATTACACGGAAGGTCCCACAGTATTTCAAAATATGATATTAGTAACAAATATTCAAACCCGATGCCCTGAATTAAGGTGGAAAAATATTCAAACCTTTCTTTTCAATCCTGATTGATCCTTTTCTATATATTCATCTAGCCATTAATTTATTCCCATTTATACATCCATAATCCATACTCATCTATACATTCATTCATCATCTGATGTATTTATGTATTAGTACATACGTTCATTTACCTGAATATCCTTCACATATTCATCTGCTTATCCATTCATGAATTCATCTATCTGATTATCCATATATATATATATATATATATATATATATATATATATATATATATATATATATATATATATATATATATATATATATATATATTCATGCACCTATCCATTCTAATATTCATCTAGCTATTTACCCCTGCATTAATCTATTCATACAATAAATTCAGCAAATTATGTAGCCAATCATGCGGTAATTCGCATAATTATAAATCTACATAATAACAACATCAACAACCTTTATAATATTTGCCTACTATTATATCATCGGCCAGAAGTTCATAATCTTTTTAAAGACCCCAAGCTGAGTACAGTTTGCTGGCCTGAGGGTGTATAAGTAACATTCTACCAATAGTATGAGAAACATTCTACCAGTAGTATGAGAAACATTCAACCAATTGTATGAGAAATATTCTACCAATTGTATGAGAAACATTCTACCAATTGTATGAGAAACATTCTACCAATTGTATAAGTAACATTCTACCAATAGTATGAGAAACATTCTACCAATAGTATGAGAAACATTCTACTAATTGTATGATAAATATTCTACCAATAGTATGAGAAACATTCTACCAATTGTATGAGAAACATTCTACCAATAGTATGAGAAATATTCTACTAATAATATGAGAAACATTCCACCAATAATACGAATCATTCTAGCAATAGTATGAGAAACATTCTACCAATGGTATAAGTGCACGAGGTGTACAGGATAAAATAACAAATTTAATAACAATATTTACACATAATTGAATGACAGCATTGTTTCAGAAAGGAAAGAATGGGGAAGAAGGATAAAGATAAGGAACGTTCTCCTTTCTCCTCCCTTTCTCACTCATTCTTTCATTTATTTCATTCCTGACCCCTCCCACCTTCTCCCCCCCTTTATCATCATCATCCTCTTTCTCCCTCCCATCCTCCGTACCTCGTGTCTTAACAGTGATTTCCCCCCTTTCTTTTGTTTCCTCTTGCCTTTCCACTATTATATTCACCTCTTGACGCCATGTCCCTCACTCTTTCTCCTACATCACTACTTCCAACTATTTTTCCCTCATATCATTACTTCCTACTCCCCTCCCTTCTTCCTAACCCCTCTCGCTTACCCTTCTCCCTCTCCTCCCACTCCCCTCTTCCTCACCTACCTCTCTCCTCCTCTCACCCCTCTCCCTTACGCTCCACTCCTCCCACTCCCCACACCCCTCTTTACTCCTCCCACTCCCCTCAAATAATACCGTGTACGCACCTGCAAATAAGCCGACTCCTTGAGGGCACACGTGTAGCCAAAGTCATTTCCCATAAGTTTTAGTACACAAGAGTCAGCTTGCGCTTAGATTCCGCGGTGATCGAGCGGTAACGAGCGAAACATAAGGACTCTCTTTCTGTGAAAATCTTAGCTTAGCCTCCGCCCTCAAGAGAACTGGGACACGCTTTTGGAATACCAATGTGAGAACTGCCAATCACCTGGTGCCTGGGGAGAGTTGAGGGGAGCTGGGGAGAACTGAGGAGAACTGGAGAAAGGGGAGAGACAACCTGGAGGGAGAGAAGTGCAAGATTCCTGGGCACTGTCATAATACAAACTCTATGTCATTTTGAGAAATGCCCTTGGGAGCATCGTATGCTCTTGGGAGTATCATATGCTCTTGGGAGCATCGTATCCTATTGGGAGCATCATACGGCGTTGGGAGCATAAGATTCAATATTTTATATTTCATTTGTTAGCATATTTACAATAAAACCCACTAAATGTACATATTAGAAGGGAATAACATTAAATTTAAATCGGAGAGGGGGTTTCTACATTTATGGAAGACATTGTGGGAAACATAATAGATATTTGGCCTGTTTCAAACGTAGGTTAGACATATATATGAGTGGATGCGCTTGGGTATAAGTAATCAACCCGTTCTCCTGATAGTAATAATAGTAGGCATCCAGCAGTCTCCGGAGACTAAGAAGTTACACTCTGGTTGTCGAGGCTGGAGTGTCCTCTCCAGGGCGCAAAACCTGGGTAGGTAGATATGGAGGAGAAGCTGTTACCCATGCAGCAAGACCCCCCCCCCTCCACCCTCTCCACGTCGCTAAAATTATCCAATGGAAAGGCAAACGCCAATACGCATGGTTCCAGCGCCGTCGGAAAAGCTGCCAGAACGAGTTTTAAGTTAACGAACTGCCTTAGGAGCTCCAACTCCTAATTGCACACCACATTTTGACGTACACTTTAGCTAAGACCAAACTTGATATACAAAAAATGGTAGCGACTCGCGAAATTGACGTTATATTCCGTTTTCTGTTCGTGGGTTCTCGAATAGGTTAGGATCGGGTACAAGGTTTAGGTTTAGTACAAGAGTTTAGTGACGTTGTGAATGCTCATGACGGGCTGAAATAATAGCAGCTTAACATGGTCTATTAGACTTTCTGCGATTTTCTTTAATTTTAAGTTATGTTAACTTTTTTAAGAAACAGAAGATAATCCAATACATAGAAATATATAAAAGAACATATTACATGAACAAATATCACACTTATCATTTACACTAATGTCCCACACCAGATGTGATTAATGAATGATATCGGTAGTTATATTACATGTCTCAGTAACACAAATACAGCCTCATTTCATCCCCTATGTATTCGTGTGACGTCACCTTCAACAGCTCAATGAGGATTATTACTCGACAAACTGCAACCCAAGAAAATTAAAACTGTCCAAGCCTATTCCGTACAGAAGACAGTGGTACGTAGCTAATTTCTAGCAAGACTACGACTATGTCACACTAAAATCATAAACACCAAATAAGGCAAAATATACAACCCGTAACTATACTGTAAAATAAATTTATCAGTTGAACACCTTTTGGTATATTTCAAAAGAAATTAATGCAAACAAAACTATGCTTCTCTCATAAAAACACAACAACATATGGAAATCAGACATTATTAGTATATCAGCATACCACATAAAATTAACCTAAAAACACATGTCCTGTAACTGAAGTATAATACTGCACACATGCATTTATCAAGGTAGGGTACCGCAGAATATTCCTTATTGACATTATTTATAGGCTTTTTACCATAAGAATCCTCGGATACAAACCGCAACATCAAGCAAGTACTGTACTACTTAAGCAAAGGTTCTCAAACTAGCCAACACACACACACACGGATTACCAAACATACCTCTCACTTGCAAATATATAGCAGATTATCTTGGGAGTTCCTCAATGTAGTCATCAACATCACCATTAAACAAGGCTGTTCATCCTACTGTAAATCTTCTTCCTACCGTAAACACTACCAGTGCCTGAAATATAGCTGCTGTCAGAGATATAGATACTAACACAGATATGAATGCTGTCAGATATTGATGCTGTGAAGCATGGGATTCGGCATTATATTTTAAAATTAAAAGAGAACAGATGTTACAAATCTTGTGGATTGGAGTGTTAATAGCGTAAATAGCTGGCTATTACACTGACAAATAGTAGCCTTATTTGTTTACACTTAGTAACAGTAGCCTAGCTGTTCATACAGTTAGTAACAGTAATTTAGTTGCATGTACATTTGTAACAGGCCTAGTTAATTGTACCTAGAAACAGTAACCTAGATGTTTATACACTGCGAAATAATAACGTGGCAGTTTGTACACTGAGAAATAGTAACCTAGTTATTGTAAACTGAGAAATAGTAGCTTAATTGTTCGTACACTGAGAAATAGTAGCCCAATTATTTATACACTGAGAAATATTAGCCTAATTGTTTATATACTTGAGAAATATTAGCCTAATTGTTTATACACTAAGAAATATTAGCTTAATTGTTTATACACTGAGAAATATTATCCTAATTGTTAATACACTTGAGAAATATTAGCCTAATTGTTTATACACAGAAATGCTAGCCTAATTGTTTATACCCTGAGAAATATTAGCCAAATTGTTTATACCTTGAGAAATGTTAGTTTAATTGTTTGTACACTGAGAAATAGTTGCCTAATTGTAATTTGAAAATCATAGCATAAATATTTATACTCAAAAATACTAGATTAATTGTACACATAAATTGTACGCCTAATTGTATACCAATATTGCATGTGTGTACACAGAAATAGTAGGCTAATTGTACACATAAATAGTACACTAATAGTACACATAAATAGTAAGCTAATTGTACACATAAATAGTAGACTAATTGTACACATAAATAGTAGACTAATTGTACACATAAATAGTAGACTAATTGTACACATAAATAGTAGACTAATTGTACACATAAATAGTAGACTAATTGTACACATAAATAGTAGACTAATTGTACACATAAATAGTAGACTAATTGTACACATAAATAGTAGACTAATTGTACATATAAATAGTAGACTAATTGCACACATAAATAGTAGACTAATTGTACACATAAATAGTAGACTAATTGTACACATAAATAGTAGACTAATTGCACACATAAATAGTAGACTAATTGTACACAGAAATAATTGGCTAATTGTACACAGAAATAATTGGCTAATTGTACACAGAAATAGTAAGCTAATTGTACACAGAAATAATTGGCTAATTGTACAGAAATAATTGGCTAATTGTACACAGAAATAGTAAGCTAATTGTACACAGAAATAATTGGCTAATTGTACACAGAAATAATTGGCTAATTGTACACAGATATAGTAAGCTAATTGTACACAGAAATAATTGGCTAATTGTATACATAAATAGTAAGCTAATTGTACACAGAAATAATTGGCTAATTGTACTCATAAATAGTAGGCAAATTGAACACAAAAATAATTAGCTAATTGTACTCATAAATAGTAGGCTAATTATACACAGAAATAGTAGGGCAATTGTACGCAGAATTAGTAGCCTAATTGCATACTGAGAAATAGTATTCTTATTTTATATACACTGAGAAATAGTATTCTTATTTTATATACACTGAGAAATAGTATTTAATAGAGAAATAGAAATATTTTATATACACTGAGAAATGGTATCTATTTTTTTGTACACTGAGAAATGGTAACCTTATTTTTTTAACACTGAGAAATTGTATCCTTTTGTGTACACTGATAAATAGTATTCTTATTTGTTGTACACTGGAGAAAGTCTAGTTATTTGTGTACTGACAAGCCGTCGCCTGATTCACTTTAAATAATTATTTACTTAGGAAAATAATAACTGCCATGTTAGCTAAGAACTGCAAGTTGGGTGTTGAGAAAGAATACAGCAATATCTGTTCCCTTGAGAAAATTGCCAGTCTTAGGCTTTTACTGGAAAAAGCATATACCAGAGGTAAACAATAACAGGAAGATTCTATAATGTTTGAAAACAAAACAACACAAAGAACTTCAACCAAACGTCACAGTAATGAGAGGAAGTGGAATCTATATTATTAGTTTCAGGGGAGCCGGTGGCTGAGCGGACAGAACACTGTACGCGTGATCCTGTGGTCCCGGGTTCGATCCCGGGCGCCGGCGATAAACAATGGGCAAAGTTTCTTTCACTCTTGTTGCCCCCTGTTACCTAGCAGTAAATAGGTACCTGGGAGTTAGTCAGCTGTCACGGGCTACTTCCTGGGGTTGGAGGCCTGGTCGAGGACCGGGCCGCGGGGACACTAAGCCCCGAAGTCATCTCAAGATAACCATGCAATGAAAAGACTCACATCTACCACCAGCGGTCTCTTGGATGTTAATTGATCTACCTCTGACGTGGTCATATATTTATATCATTCTAACCAGAATATATGAATTTTTATTTGTCCTTCATACACAGAATTTGAGAGTTGCTACAGTACACAGTGAGATATTGAGCATTCAACCACACGTTACTATTGCTAGTCTTACACTTGGCAATTAAGTACTGTATTGGCGAATTTGTATGCCATTTGCTAGTAAAAATATTCCCACACTTTCCGTTACTGTGTAACTGCGTGTGACAAAAACACTATAGTTTGTCACAAGGAAATATAAGGAGTGTGGCCGCCACTACCAAGTACTGGTGTGGCCGCCACTACCAAGTACTGGTATGGCCGCCACTACCAAGTACTGGTGTGGCCGCCACTACCAAGTACTGGTGTGGCCGCCACTACCAAGTACTGGTGTGGCCGCCACTACCAAGTACTGGTGTGGCCGCCACTACCAAGTACTGGTGTGGCCGCCACTACCAAGTACTGGTGTGGCCGCCACTACCAAGTACTGGTGTGGCCGCCACTACCAAGTACTGGTGTGGCCGCCACTACCAAGTACTGGTGTGGCCGCCACTACCAAGTACTGGTGTGGCCGCCACTACCAAGTACTGGTGTGGCCGCCACTACCAAGTACTGGTGTGGCCGCCACTACCAAGTACTGGTGTGGCCGCCACTACCAAGTACTGGTGTGGCCGCCACTACCAAGTACTGGTGTGGCCGCCACTACCAAGTACTGGTGTGGCCGCCACTACCAAGTACTGGTGTGGCCGCCACTACCAAGTACTGGTGTGGCCGCCACTACCAAGTACTGGTGTGGCCGCCACTACCAAGTACTGGTGTGGCCGCCACTACCAAGTACTGGTGTGGCCGCCACTACCAACTACTGGTGTGGCCGCCACTACCAAGTACTGGTGTGGCCGCCACTACCAAGTACTGGTGTGGCCGCCACTACCAAGTACTGGTGTGGCCGCCACTACCAAGTACTGGTGTGGCCGCCACTACCAAGTACTGGTGTGGCCGCCACTACCAAGTACTGGTGTGGCCGCCACTACCAAGTACTGGTGTGGCCGCCACTACCAAGTACTGGTGTGGCCGCCACTACCAAGTACTGGTGTGGCCGCCACTACCAAGTACTGGTGTGGCCGCCACTACCAAGTACTGGTGTGGTCGCCACTACCGAGTAGTGGTGTGGCCGCCACTACCAAGTACTGGTGTGGCCGCCACTACCAAGTACTGGTATGGCCGCCACTACCAAGTACTGGTGTGGCCGCCACTACCGAGTACTGGTGTGGCCGCCACTACCGAGTACTGGTGTGGCCACCACTACCAAGTACCGGACCTGTGACACCACAACACAGAATACAATCATGACATGGCCGCCACGGGAAGGGTCAACATAACGAGGACTCACCACAGGTTCCGAGTCTTCTCCCTCTTGACTGATGGCCTTCATGTGTCAAATGGTTGACTGGGCGTGGTCTGGGAACACCTGTAGTGCTGTCAAGTACACGACGTCTCGAGAGAGAGGTTACTAACGCCGGGTGTGTGTGTGTGCGGGTTGGTCAGTGTGCGGCAGGTGGCCATGCTGGGGCAGGTGCCCGCCGGCTCCACCAATCACCGCGCGCCATCACCGGCTCCACCAATCACCGCGCGCCATCAGCTTTTCCCGCCGGCGGCCAATTTGAATTGCGCTCCCTCAATCAATGTTATCACCAATATTCAACTAATTAGTAATGGTAATGTCTTCTCAAATATATAATAACATAGGGATAAAAATCCACACTTGTATATGTGTTAAATTTATGTACAGAACACATACTCAGACCTTGACAAAGCACTCAGGAGAGTGCGAAAGACTTGGCGTAAATTCTTTACATAAATTTCACAAATACGCAAGTATGGGTTTTTATCTTATATTCAATTAATGTCTACCTGTTTCATCCATGACAGACGAATTCGAATTTGACGCTAGTATATTTCAAAAGTAAATGGCTAGCCTAACAGCATTGATCAGGTACTTAGCTAAAGTCCTTGAACCTCGTGTAATTGAAACCTTTCTACTGCCACCCTCATGATAGGTTTGGGTTCCGTAATAAACTAATTAAACTAATAACGATATTTATTTTAATAACAATAATAATAATTCAATGTATCGAGGGACATACAGCCAGTGTATATATACATGTTCGCCTTATATCGAGGTCCTATCCCGAACACCCCCCCCCCCCACACACACACACACTATAGCCTTGCCCAAGGTCGAGCCTGACCCCCCCCCCCCCCCCAGGATGAAACGCCACAACAACCTAATTCTTAGGTACCTATTTACTGCTAGGTGAACAGAAGGATTAGGTGATAGGAAACGCACCCAACCATTTCTGTCCTGCCCGGGATTCGAACCAGGAATTCCTGAATGTGAGTCAAAAACGAACCCGACTGCATGTGTTAAATAATAACAAATATAATAAAACAGTAGGAAGCTTGCAAATTTTGTTACTTAAACAACTTCTAACAAGAGTATGACATTCGGAATAAAATACAAATAAAATATTTGAAAGTATCGTTCAACTGTTGACTCACTGGAGTGGTTGAGTCTTGCCAGAAGCCCAGGCATTTCTCTGGCGAATCGCCAATTATCTTTACAAACGTCACAATCGCTAGTTCAAGCTGAGGGTGTTTGCCTTAACGCTCTGAAAACAATAGTGTCACTGGCGTTGTTGACCTTGCCAGCTGACAGAATGGGTTTCTCGTTAGCTATTATTTTCTACATCTGAACACTGCCGCCAGAGGGCCACCTCTCTTGCTTCCCTTCACAGACCAACAAATCTTGTGTCAGAACCAGACTTTTAAGCGAGGAATGAACTCAAGCCTAGTGCTCAGAACTAGATCTAAACGATGAATGAAGGCAAGTCTTATGCCAGAACTAGATCTAAACGATGAATGAAGGCAAGTCTTATGCCAGAACTAGATCTAAACGATGAATGAAGACAAGCCATATGCCAGAACTAGATCTAAACGATGAATGAAGACAAGCCATATGCCAGAACTAGATCTAAACGATGAATGAAGGTAAGCCTAATGCAGTACTCGAGCTAAGTTAAGACTAAAGGCAAGCCTAGTGCCATAACTAGATCTAATCGACGGATGCAATTTAAAGAGGCACAATCTAACAACTCTTCAGAGGATATGATCGTTATATACAAAATACTTTGAGAAATTGGTTAAGCTGGAGAAGGACGACCTTTTCAAGCTGAAGGAAAATAGAATAAGAGAATAGATTCAAGTTGGAAACGTAATTGCGCCAAGAGCAAATGTGACAAATATATAGAAATATATAAACAAAAAAGAATATAAAGGAATTCTATTCACCTGGGCTAGAGGAGACTCGAACCGTAGACCCCACGCGTGTGAGCACGAAGCTCTATCGACCGAGCTATTGAGTAGCCTTAAGAAGAAAAGTTTCCAAAAGCAGCAGCCTGCTGCCAAACTGAAATTTACAACTTTCCCCTGACTGCTACCCAGAGGCATTACTGACCCACGCCCGCGTCATATACTTTGGCATCCACACTTTTGTGGAAATAAACATTTCCATTCACCTGGGATATATATATATATATATATATATATATATATATATATATATATATATATATATATATATATATATATATATATATATATATATATATATATATATATATATATATATATATATATATATATATATGCAATGTTTCTGTTAAAATCACACCACGTATATGTCTATAGGGATTGGCATGAGATTTTCTTTGCCAGGCGGGAATTTGAAAGGAGAGATCCATTTTCTTTGACAGGTGAAACAATCGTTTATCACCATGATATGACCGTTACCAGACCTTCCTCCCCCCCCCCAGCCCCCTGCCTGTCTACACCCCTGGGCTCTGGTAGAAAACAAGGATTGGTAGAGACGAAGAACTAAGAGGAGGGAGGAAAGGATGCTGAAGAGGAACGGAAGAATGGGAGAAGGCAAAAATAGAAGCCAAAAAATTAAAGACTTCATCTTTATTTTAATACATTAATGTGATGAATATGTAGTGTAGGCTTCAGTCTCGGTCCACTTGCCTAAAGGAAAAAACAAAACCGTAGAGGAAAAGCTGTGAGCCGCCAGGACAAGACAGCGTTACTGAAGATAAAATTGACCCGTGTTTCTCAAACGTTAGCCTAACATTAGGCCAACTTTTTGGCCTAATGTTAATGCCATTGACAGAAGAGGGACTTCAGAAGTTACGCAGATGCCTTCTGTGTCATCGAACACATTATTACACTTACCTAATTTTCATTTTATTAAACCTACTACTACATGTAATTTCCCAAGCTGAGTTTTGGGTCGATACAGCCACCAGGGAGCTAGCGTGCCGCTTTTAATAATACCCAAAGAACCGAATTATGTGCAATACAAGCCCGCACATTAAGGGACTCACTGTTACAGAAGTAAGTAATTAATTATCAAAAGGCAACAAGCCTTAATGTCCACATTAATGGAGGAAACCACCTTCAGGGGAGAGGGAAGGTGGGCGGTGGAGAATCCAGCACTCAATTAGTCGGAGGCGGTCGACTCTGGTTAGGGCAGTGAGCCCTTGGAGCCCTCTGTGATGTAGGTGTGGATAGCTCTTAAGTGTCAGCACCAATTTTTCTTGTTTAGGGCAAGCTGAAGGAGTGGCAGACTCGCCAATGGCTGGGCAACCGACTCAGGCTCTTATCATCCTTTAATTGCTCCACATCGTGTGTTCCAAGCCAGTTATTCCTTTGATGTTGCCGCTTTTCTTTAATTATCGTCAACTTCTCTTCTTGGCTCTTATTTACTTCGCAAGTGGGAGGGGAAGGTGAAAGTGACAGAGGGACTTATACTAGCTGTGATAACTGACGTCTGATGTCCTTGGGCCTTTTGTTATCCAAGTGTACAGTGTTATTGGATAAAGTTCTATCTCTGGGTTGTTGGCTAGTTACTCTCTCACTCTGATTTCTTCCGCTTCCTCTGACACAAGCTATGCCCACGGGTTAAATAAAGCACATTATAATAACAACACTAACCAATGTAGTTTCTTGTAAATATTTAAATAAATTATTATTTAATTAACAAATTAATTAGAGTAAATTCTTGCGTCAGAGTTCTTAAATGATGTTCTTAAATGTTCTTATCTTCTTGAGGTTATCTTGAGATGATTTCGGGGTTTTTTAGTGTCCCCGCGGCCCGGTCCTCGACCAGACCTCCATCCCCAGGAAGCAGCCCGTGACAGCTGACTAACACCCAGGTACCTATTTTACTGCTAGGTAACAGGGGCATAGGGTGAAAGAAACTCTGCCCATTGTTTCTCACCGGCGCCTGGGATCGAACCCGGGACCACAGGATCACAAGTCGAGCGTGCTGTCTGCTTGGCCGACCGGCTCCTTTGCAAGATTATGTAATATAGTAATGTATATTTTGTTGCGGATGCTGACCATATTAGCTTACTTCACAAACTAAATAAAGAAGCCTATGTACTATTTATAATTATTGTTAGACAGGCCCAAAAAAAGACAAATTAAGGTGGTGTTTGAGGTGTGGCAAGACGGAGGACTCAGTGTTCAACAGCAGGGCGTCTGGCCAGCCTAGTCAACACACCGAACAGTTTCCATGCTACATTCCTGCCTTATATAGCCTAATCCTGTCCGCTACTCTCACAAGTGCTGGGCAGTCATGCTGGCTCTCTCCACAACTTCTCCCTCTCCAATACTGCAAAAACACATTATTGCCGACAGAACCAACACACTTAGACCTAACGTTAGGCAAAATTATAATATATAATAATATTCACTTATTGTTATAGAAGATACCGTTATTCATTTTATAGTACATTAACATTGGTGAATGTGTTTCTGGGGCCGGCCGCCGCGTGAACACGTATAACCAGAGGATGGGGTGCACACACACACACACACACACACACACACACACACACACACACACACACACACACACACACACACACACACACACACACACACACATCATCGCCCCAAGAGAAGGATCATAAGAGCCATCAGCCCTGCCCAACCAGCCATACACTCTTCCCTGCCTCTATCACTTCTCCTTTACTACCTTCTCCAACTCCTCTTCTCTCCACCGGAAGTCTCTCTAAATTCCTGCTATCTGGCAGCCTCCTCAGTCTCTAGCTCTACCATGCAAGAAGATGAACTGCTCATAGGGACAATTCCTATGGCTTTCCGTGTTTGCTAGTATGCCAAGTTTCTTAAATTAACTTGTATGGGATGCACAATAAACTACCGCTCAGAGGATGGGTATGGGGTGCACAATAAACAAGTGACCCCCGCCGGCACAAGTCATATGAAACAAGAAAGGAAAGTGCGTCAACACAGAGCACATTAGCTAGTGAATAATGAAACACGACAAACAACCAAACTACGCCCTCTCATCGCCAACATCGTTGTCTCATCATCTGCGTCAACAAACAAGAACATATTTCCTTAAATCTTCTTACTCGGCGATTTGAATAAAGTTAGTCAGCGATTATAAAGAATTCAATACTTGGTATAAGAGGAGATGTAAACAAAGATGAGGGGAGGGAGAGAATGGTGGTAGGAAGGAGAGCTTGGGACTCCCCGGCAGCCATAAACACTAGGCTAAAACCAGCCGAGGTCCCCCGCAATAGCCGGGAATATGAGCTGAGCGGAGGTGAGCCCAGAGATATGGCCACCACCCGATTTTCTCTTCCACGTTTTAGGGCCTTTTTTTATACGGGATTTCTGCTCGCTGAAGGTGTGAATAACGGACAGTGGGTGGCTGGTCTCGGGCGGTGGCCCCCGATGGCTTGGTGCAGTGGGTATGATGCCCATCATGCCCTCACCCAGGTTAAACACCGTTGGGTCTGCTCGGTAATTGGTTGTCTGATCATATCAAAATATCGTTAATTTTGTTTTCTCTTGATATAAACAAATAGTGTTAATGAATTCTTTGTAGTGAGATGTCAGTGAAGGCCGAACTATATTTGTCGAATCAAAATCTATTAGACCCGGACTATTCTATTCCCGGACAGGATGAGACGTTTGGGCATGTTTACCTACACCTGATGCCTCTGTTCACCTAGTAGTAAATATGTACCCAAGAGTTAGGCAACTGTTGTGTGTTGCATCCCGGGTAAAGTCAGACTTTTCTGACGTCTGACTTTTCCATCTGACTTTTCCCGTGATGCTCCTCGGCTCATTGAGGCGAGCCTCGCTGAGTCAACCACACTTACTGACCCCGACACTGGGAGCTCCATACCGGAAGAACATAGTGTGTACTCAAGTTGTTTGTTTATACAGACACCGTTAACCGTGTCATCTGCTCTCGGAGAGAATGAAGACCATCTTAATGTGGCAAAAAATAAGAATTTCAAAAAGTTGTTTCAGTGTTAATTTACAAAGTTGAATGAGTTGAATGACTGTAAAATGACTCATCGTGACAGGGATGGAGAAGGCAGGAGGAGAGAGAGAGATGATGTTGTTGTTATAAATTCAGCTACTGGGAACAAAAAGTTCCAAGTAGCATGGGCTATGGTGAGCCCATAGTGGACTTACCTGGCACAGGACCGGAGCTGTAACTTGAGAGAGAAGAGAGACAGAGGGGGTTATATAAGCTTTGCTAATTCGGCGGTCAATTGAGTGTGTACCCATTACTACCCAGCCTGTAGTGTCAGTATAATTATCGCAGCCCATCCTCTACAAGGCAACAGTAAACAAAAAAATGTTCTATGATAATACGTCAGTCATTATTTGACCAGAATATCTAGCAACCCCCTTATTGAATTATGTTTCACACAGTGATTCAACAATCGACATGTTGTAACCCGTCCTCGACTCAAGTCCATTACATCCAGCGGTTGCTAGTTCTAGCTGGACTAGAACCGCTGGATTACCAACCCGTCCTCTTAAAAATAACGTCGTTTTTCGCTCGTTGGCGCGCTATGGCCAAAAGTTAACGTAATATACATCCAGCAGTTCCTCCGCCCTCGGCAACCAGAGCGCAACTCCATAGTCTCCCAGGACTGCAGGACGCCGACTGCTACGTGCCGAAAACAATCTTTCATCGTTTCTGAACGATGACAGAAACTAAATATGAGCCGTTCGTGAGGGAAGAGGGAGTGAATCTATAATATTAAAATCGGATTTAATTTATCAGATTTAATTTTTGTGCGCTGCCTTACCTTAAAGACATTAAGTTGGATTCATTGATGGCAAAAAAAAGTTCGCTAATGGCTGTTGAATCTTTTAACCCTTCATATCTCAGTGTAATGGGAAATCATAATCTTTAAAAAAAAAAAAAAAAAAAATATATATATATATATATATATATATATATATATATATATATATATATATACATATATATATATATATATATATATATATATTAGTCAAATATGTTTCCTTGCAGAATGTACCAATTTATACAGTAATAGGAAAATTAATTTCAAAATTCCTTTAAATGAAATGTCACTAGTTAAAATCCTCAAAGTCATATATGTCTTACTAAAGTTCAGCATTATATACGAAATTCGTCCTTTTAAAGTATCCAAACAGGGAACAACTATTCGTATTTTTCAGAATTTTTAATTGACATTAAGATACTATCCTCAAAATTCCCAGTTGAGGATCAAGTTTAGTATCCAGGAATATTCCCAAATATTGACCTCAAAGGACGTGAAGACTGCAATCTTCTCAACTCACGCTGGCAATAACAAAACATTGACAATATGATTTATTATTACTTCCTATAAAATGTCGCCTCTCGCAACCCGAATACAAAATATTGGGAACATAAATGCAAAAATATAATTAGACCATTAGTATAAATATTAAACGTGATGCAAATATACAGCCGAAGATAATAAATACTGTCACAGTTCCCACGTCATGTCTGGATTATTTGCATTACTGATGTTATGAAAAACTAGCATTAGTTTTATAGAAGAGCTCACATTAAACTTTCCATCACAAAGGCCATCTGGCTACTTCCAACTACCATAGTAAGAAACTTATTATTTTGTATTTGAATGTACTCACCTAACTGTATTAAACTTTAGCTATTTGCTTCGTTTTTTATACTCATTAGATTGTACTCTAAAAAGAGTTCTGTAGCACAGTAGTCTACCTAATCATCACAATCGAGAAAGCCGGGTTCAGTCCCCGGGCAGGACAGAAATGGTTAGACACGTTTCCATTCACTTGATGCTCCAGTTCACCTAGCAGTAAAATAGATACCTGGAGGTAAAGGTACTTTTGTCATGAAACTTCTGGGTTGTATTCTGGGAAAGGATAATCCCTAGAGGGATTTCAGTAAGCCAAAGTACTGGTTTCCTGTTCCAGCCAACGAGAATTATGAGATAAAGCTCATACTTTTGCCTTAAAACAAAATAATTGTCTATATGGGTTCTGGAATGCACTAATATGCATTCTAGATACATCCAATTGCATGAAAAACAGATATAAACCACATCATCATCATCTCCGCATAAATCCAAATCTAAAAAATATGGCTTCCACACTCAAGCCTCACTGCTGAAACAAACAACAATAATAACAGAATTGCCAAAGACCACTTCAATAACACTCCAACTCAAAGAGATAAACACAAGAAGCAATTTTCCCGAGCGAGGCTGCTCTTTCATTGGCTGAGCATGGCACATGAGGCCTGTGATTGGTCAGACAGGACATTACGTCACAGGACGGTTACAATACCAATACAATCGTCGCTCTTCTTCCCTCTATCTCTCCCTCCTAGCTCCTTTCCTCCATCTCTCCCTCCACTCTCACACCAACAATAACTTAGATTAAAAGAAAACGAAGAAGTCCCGGGCAACGACAAGATTCTCACAATGCCTTTTATACGACTAGTGGGTAATTGTGAGAAATTGTGAGAAATGCCTCCTCGCCTCCGTCGGCTGATTATGTGAGCTTCGCTTGGTCAGGAGGTGAGGGTGGGGGTGTGAGAAGAAGGGTGGGAGAAAATGAGGAGTGAGATGGAAAAAGTGAGGAGCACGATAGACAGCTTGTGAAGTAAAAGACATTTAGGAAAATAAGAATAAAGGGGGTAATTAGGAACAAGAAGGGGGAAAAGTAGATTTATTATTATTATTATTATTATTATTATTATTATTATTATTTTCTACCACAGACGTGGCCACACATTTACAATGCTAACCAGCATACATACATTTTCTTCTGTCCTCTATGGACAGGGTTAGAGATGTGTTAAACATATAGTTCAAGGGTTTATTGAACACTCAACCACAGAAGGTGAGTCGGTGCTTTTAAAACGCTAAGCTAACCTACATACGTAAATACATAGATACAGGATACATCACTAGATGATGAAACACACACACACTTAGGCTGTGTCCAATCCTTAGCCCAGAATGGTTCACAAACTAAACACCTAGCGTTGATTCCGGGGATCAAGGTACCTGAGGCCCGGTCTCTGACCAGGGGAGTAGAAACAGTCAACAAGACTTTAACAAAAATGTGATGTTTAAAATTAGAAAGGAATTCATTACTAAGCGATAACCAATCTGAATAATAAAAAAAACATTTTTCAGTACCAGCACAACAACCATTCTTCAGTACCAGCACAACAACCATTGATCGGTACCAGACAACAACCATTCTTCAGTACCAGACAACAACCATTCTTCAGTACCAGACAACCACCATTCTTCAGTACCAGACGACCACCATTCTTTAGTACCAGCACAACCACCATTGATCGGTACCAGACGACCACCATTCTTTAGTACCAGCACAACCACCATTGATCGGTACCAGACAACAACCATTCTTCAGTACCAGACAACAACCATTCTTCAGACACGACAACCACCATTCTTAAGAGCTTCTCTTGAGAAGAATTTCATAGACACTTGGTATTTGTTATGTATTTATTAGCAAATAAAGCTGCAATCCCACAACAGTTGACTAAATGCAGGTACTAAACAACAACCTGGGATTCGTTTTACAACACTGTACTAGGCAAAATCCTAGTCCTAATCTACAGGAATGATAGGGCAAATATCTTCACTTAATAATTATACCGGTAACTCCAATAACTTCTTTGTCTAAGAATTACAGGCGGCAACACTTAATTCCTACTAACATCAACTAAACATAAGACACTATCAATAATATCTTGATAGCACTTCTTAAATTTCCTGACTGTGCAACAAAACACTAATGTAAAATTCAAAGGAATACTGAAGCGTACAAGTGAAGTTGATAGCCACTGCAAGGTGCAGCCCAGTCCCCTTGATGTTGCTAAATTTAATTAACAGTCAAGTGCAACGAATTAACAATTAAACATAACATACAATTAAGCATAATCACTATCCAGTACAATTCACCCATAAAAGGAATATATATTTCTATCACAACACTTCACATAATACATAATAGTTAATTAAAAACTCAGATTACACATCTGCCCCTTTAAATGTAGTATGCAACTCAGTAGCGCCCCCCCCTTCTCCATTCTGCCTGGGAGAGTACTCACTAACCGGCTACTGTTAGTTACTCATAGGTCTCGTAGCTTCCTTCTCAACTTACGATCAGGGATCCCAGGTTTGATTTCCAGGCAAGGCAGAAATGGTTGGCCACATTTCCTTTCACTTAATGTCTGTGTTCACCTAGCAGTAAATAGATGCCTAAAGTTAGTCAATTGTTGTGGGGTTGCATCCTTCTGAAGGTCAATTATTATATCAAACAATGGCATAACCCTGACCTTTCTTAAATTATATTAATTACACTTACATGTTGATAATCAATTTATACTTCACACTTGATATGCAGATTAAACATAAGCCTAGCTATATTTTACATTTCATTTTCTGTCAAAATCTTATTCTCTCCAAAATAAGCGATCGTAATCCTGTCTTAATTTACATATTATATCATATATTACTTATTAAACAATATTATCCTATGCAAATTATGAGAACAACTAAACATACTGCTAAATATTCAAACTAAAACATTAGCCTAATCTCTGATTATACTTACATATGACACCTATCATTATTTATTTCTCTAGTTCCCATTTGCATATACAACAATGCTAAATTTGCATACAGGATGTCACCTCAGTAACGTCTTTAATCAATCACTGACTTGTATACAAATTATGTATTTAAATTACGTAATGACAATTTCTTAGGCTATTCACACTAGTGCTATGGCTGAACAATAGCATAGTCAATAACAGTATCTAAACAAAGACATCACAGTATACACTGATATCTAAACAAAGACATCACAGTGTTCACTTGATATCTAAACAAAGACATCACAGTGTACACTTGGTATCTAAACAAAGATATCAGTGTACACTGATATCTAAACAAAGACATCACAATGTATACTTGGTATCTAAACAAAGACATCACAGTGTTCACTGATATCTAAACAAAGACATCACAGTGTACACTGATATCTAAACAAAGACATCACAGTGTACACTTGGTACCTAAACAAAGACATCACAGTGTACACTGATATCTAAACAAAGACATCACAGTGTACACTTGGTACCTAAACAAAGACATCACAGTGTACACTGATATCTAAACAAAGACATCACAATAAAACAAAACAGCATAGTACCAATAAAGCGAGCAACTGTCGAATCATTTTCTCGTTCCCTTTCTCCTAATCCCAATTTTCCCCAATCGTTGACGGGTGCATATTGATTATTTCACGCGGACTTCATATCATCCACGACAACACCGATCTTTGTTTTATGTGAACATACTCCAAATACGAGTTTAATTTGCATTTTCCGTACTACATTTTTCCAGGAAACAAATTTAGGTCAATTATGCAATTAGAAGCAATTGAGTCATTAGAAGCTCCCTTTATATGGAAGTATTTTTAAAATCCAGAGTAATTTTATAATCATAGAACCCAGTTATTTGATAATGTTGCCTGAAGCTCACCAGAGAAGTTCCCTTCGTCATTGTGGAATATGAATTCACCTCGAGACATTATTTAAACGTTATTAAAGTACGTTAAAATTATGTTGTGTCCGATACAAATATTTTGTTGTGACATATTATTACGCAATAATATAGAAATTAAGAGTTCAATAGAAGTTATGGGGGATTGGCCATTTTCGGCAGTACACTGTACTGTGAGCAGTGTACTGTGCGACTAGGTGTGACAACTGTGATATAAAGGCATGAAGGAGAGAGAGAGAGAGAGAGAGAGAGAGAGAGAGAGAGAGAGAGAGAGAGAGAGAGAGAGAGAGAGAGAGAGAGAGAGAGAGAGAGAGAGAGAGAGAGAGAGAGAGAGAGAGAGAGAGAGAGAGAGAGAGAGACAGAGAGAGAGAGAGAGAGAGAGAGAGAGAGAGAGAGAGAGAGAGAGAGAGAGAGAGAGAGAGAGAGAGAGAGAGAGAGAGAGACAGAGAGAGAGAGAGAGAGAGAGAGAGAGAGAGAGAGAGAGAGAGAGAGAGAGAGAGAGAGAGAGAGAGAGAGAGAGAGAGAGAGGGGGAGAGAGAGAGAGAGAGAGAGAGAGAGAGAGAGAGAGAGAGAGAGAGAGAGAGAGAGAGAGAGAGAGAGAGAGAGAGAGAGAGAGAGAGAGAGAGAGAGAGAGAGAGAGAGAGAGAGAGAGAGAGAGAGAGAACACACTAAAAGAGCTAAGCGCTCGACCCTGCAGACACAAATATTAAATACACACCCAGACACTAACACTCATAAAGCTCTCATTCCCTCTCACTAAACTCTCACTCCCTCCTACTAAACTCTCACTCCCTCTCACTAAACTCTCATTTCCTTTCACTAAACTCTCATTTAACTCTTACTGTCTTACCAAACTGAGAAAAGTTTATTTTAGTGACGTGTGAAGTGTGGGGGGGGAGAGTGGGGGAGACAGAGAGGGAGAGTGAGGAGAGAGCAGGGCAAAATGGAAAGAGAGAATGGTAATAGGGAGAGTTGAGTGAAAGAGTGGATTGTGGAGGGCGAGAGGGGAAAGTGAGGAGAGTGGAAGGGGAGACTGAAGAGTGCAGGTAGAGAGAGAGAGAGAGAGAGAGAGAGAGAGAGAGAGAGAGAGAGAGAGAGAGAGAGAGAGAGAGAGAGAGAGAGAGAGAGAGAGAGAGAGAGAGAGAGAGAGAGACAGACAGACAGACAGACAGACAGACAGACAGACAGACGAGACAGACAGACAGACAGACAGACAGACAGACGAGACAGACAGACAGACAGACAGACAGACAGACAGACAGACAGACAGACAGACAGACAGACAGACAGACAGACAGACAGACAGACAGACAGACAGACAGACAGGGGGAAGGAGCTCGGGCACCACTCTAAAAATCTACTCACGTCCGTAGGGCCGTCAAGACCTCTGAAATCTCTCTAATAAGACGAATTTATTGTGTTTGACCCCGCAAGCTCCCGGAATAGAAATTGCTGATATTTGAAACGAGCCAACGACGAACGAACGAATGAACGAGAGAGAGAGAGAGAGAGAGAGAGAGAGAGAGAGAGAGAGAGAGAGAGAGAGAGAGAGAGAGAGAGAGAGAGAGAGAGAGAGAGAGAGAGAGAGAGAGAGAGAGAGAGAGAGAGAGAGAGAGAGAGAGAGAGAGAGAGAGAGAGAGAGAGAGAGAGAGAGTGTGTGTGTGTGTGTGTGTGTGTGTGTGTGTGTGTGTGTGTGTGTGTGTGTGTGTGTGTGTGTGTGTGTGTGTGTTGTGGCAGTGGGTGTGTAGTTTATAGGGGTGATGATTATATCATCAGTGGTGATAATAGTGCGTGTGTGTGTGTGTAGTGGCTCTGGTGGAACAGGTAGCGTGGAACAGGAAGTGTGGAGCAGGTAGCGTGGAACATTAAGTATGGAGCAAGTAGCGTGGAGCACGCAGCGTGTACTTGAGGTGCACGGACCGTTGTTTTAGCACTCTGGCGGCCATTGTTATAATACTCCATGTAACACTCACTCCATAAATCGTCTGCTACAGTGGCCGCGTTGATTAAACCTGCCCCGCATACACAGGAGCTCATATATTCATTAATATACAAACGTATACTTCGGGATATAATCCAACACGTTAACAAAAGACCTCGATAAACTTAATTTCATCCGGTGAAAACCACTCCGGCATTTGAACTACAGATCAATACAGTTTACCTAATCAAGAAAGTGACTGCGTCATTTTTCTTCTTTTTCTTCGTCTCGAGGACGATCAAAGACAACTAGGGAATGTGAGGGGCGACTGGGGCTGTCTTCTGTTAATTAAGAATCTGAGGAATTTATTTCATCACCTCCTCGATCAATGGTCCTCCCTGACTAGGCAATTTGGATCACTTAACAGTGCTTGCACCACAGAAGTAGTTTTTTTCAAATTTAATCAGTTGTTCACTCACGATAACGGTGTTTTTGATTTACATAAACGGACTACACGAGAGAATATAGCTCTATGTCAACGTTTGCGCGAATAATAGGAAATGATATTGCAGACGAAGCTGCAAAACTTGCAACTAAGAGAAGAAATGTAGACATTTACATACCACAGATTAAGAAAGTAATTAGAAACAGAGCAATGCAAAAGATGTACAGTGACCATAACACAGCAGGTGCAACATCAGGATCCTTCGGATTGGTGCAAGAATTCAACCAACTACGAACTTCTTAGTTTGATGAAAGGGAGCAGTAGAACAACAGAAGTACAGTTACATCGCATCAGGCTTGGATACACATGTGCATGGGAAATAGGCTTACAGGTTCCGGAAGATGAGAGGAAATGTCAGCACTGTGGAGAAATGCCTAACAGACCACTGGAACATTATCTAACACAGTGCACAGTTACAAACCCATTAAGATTTCAACTTAGATTCAACAGAGCAGAAGAAGTTGTTAAAAACATGGAGCAAAATCTTACTGAAGCGACCATACGAGTCATAAATACTCGTACTCCGCCCAAGTAAAACAGAAACAAGAAAAAACTTAGTGGGCCAGCCAGAGGCTTAGGGCCGGCGCAGGAATATCCCTGCAAAAAAAAAAAATAAAAAAAAAAAAAAAAGTTTTCACATAAGGTAAATTTGGTGAGAAGAATAATGAGCTGTGGTTGCAAAATACTGCGAGGCATTAACAAACTCATTTGTAGCTTCTGGAGTTGACCGTCAACAAATGGGTAAGAATGAGTAAGGAAATATGGGTACTGTAGGGGACGGGTTGTGCGCGGACCATCCATCTTTCTATATTTATTTCTATCCTATCTATCCATCTTTCCATCCATCTATCTATCAGTCTATCCATCTCTGTCTCTGTATCTATTTGTCTCTTTCTTGTAAAAAATATGATTTTCTATCATTTCTATGTGGTGGTCGTCGGTGGGGTGGGGGTGGGGGGAAGCTTAGCAGTGTGAAATATTAACAAACAGAATAGTTCCCCATTTACGCTGCGAAAGTGGTGTGGGCTTAAAAAATCACTTGAAGTTGTGGGAGGATCGTCTGTTATATACGGGTACAGTCAATTTATGGACAGCAGGAAATTTATGTTAATAGCTTTATAAATAATTGTAGCTTTAGATAATTATGTAGCTTTAGAAGTAATTATACTTACACTATAGACAGTATTTACTGTTCATAAAAACTCAAATTTCTGATTTAGGATAATAATTAATAATTAATGTGTGAGAGTTATGCTACATTATGTTAATTTGAGAGATTATGAACCACAGTATCGGACCCTAGCTTTGGTTCAGTCGTACTCTTGAAATATCAAAATTATATTTGATTATCATGTTCTCCCATGAGTTCTGTTGCAGCCCTCTGACTTTTATAGGTATAAAATCTATCGACATAAGTACCTTTTGCAAAACCCAGAGCTAAGCGAATATTTGAGTTGAATTCCATTCTGAACACCAATATGTGCTTCTTTGGGGATTAAAAGTAAACAAAACTAATAAAATAAGACTGGCTGGCTGGCCTAAACCAGTTATTTGTTTACTGGAATCAAAAGGCGGGTTGTTGTGCTAAATAGTTTTCCCGCTCTTACATTTCATTGGTAGAAACTCTGTTTATATCCAAATAACCAGCCAAGCCCATGAAGGCTACAGTAGAAATGAAAGCATTACTACCTCAATGACTTGACTCTTAATCAGCAATTGGATAGTTGTCTTGAATGTAAACATTAGATCGATCAGCCAGTTGCATGAAAAAAAAATGTTAGTTATAAAAGCTCCGCCCATTAATGACGTCATGTTGGGTGTGTTCTTTTTATGACTTGCTGTTTGAACTCATTATCAAATGACCGAAAAAACTAAAGGGTAGAAATAACGAACTTCTTGTTGATGTTGGGCGTTAAACAACTCTTACAATAAAAGCCTAATCACATCCCCAAGATGAGAGTAGGCTTTAAAGTAAGTATATTATGACCGAAGCTGCAGGCAAATGGGGAAAATTAACACGAAGCTGCTAATAAATATGTAGGCTATAGCCTACATTATTCAATAAAAACTAAGGTATACTGGGTAGTTAAGAAAATATAATAATTGACACCAAAATACAGGAAAACGTTCTTCCATTATAATGCATTATGGGATAAAATTCCTACAAGGAAAATAATATATTTCCTGCATTCCAAGAAATTTTTTTTATCCTGTTGTAAGGGCACGAGATTGAAAGCCGTACCCTACAGTACGAACTTACGAAACCGAAACCAGGAATGTGAAACCAATATGCATTTATAAACACTTCAAACACCAGAGAGACAAGGTGGAGCCGGTACCATATTTTTGCAATGGCGGGACTCAGGAAACAACCAAGAGGAAACTTAGGGAACTCAGGAAACAATGCATGGATTACATTTATTTAAACACAAGTGATAATACACTAACAATGAAAAAATCTCACTCACCAGATTAACGATTACAGTTGCAGACACTGAGATATAAAAGGAGGTCAATAACCTGACACAACGAGGCGAGTAGCTGACGAGCCCACACCACACCACCTGTGTGTGAAGAGTCTCAGCCGTCTCTCCCTCCCTCCTGCAGGGCGGGCACCCGCCTCTCACGAAAACCCGCGGGAAAACTTTTACACACAGAATTATACTCATTTACTAATACATACTCTCAAACACAAGGGAAATGGAACTATCAGCAAAAAGCGCAAAAACCATTACGACTTACAGCACTGGGAAGGGATCAGGGTAAGGATTTGGGATGAGACGGAGGGAAAGGAATGGTGCCCAACCACTTAGACGGTAGGGGATTGAACGCCGGCCTGCATGAAGCGAGACCGTTGCTCTACCGTCCAGCTCAAGTGGTTGGGTCTCTCAAACACAAATGAAACAGGATATGTTACTGGGTATGGAGCACCGACCTTCAGTAGACACGAATAGGGGTTGAAGGACGCATACCGCAATTATATTTTCTCTCAAACACAAATAAAATAAACTGGTATATTAACTAGGAGAAACATTTATATTACCAACCATAAAAGGTAAACTTTATATACTAGTCATTACACTGTACTTTAAAGGCACAACGGCGTTTTTGTTTCATAATTCTGTATCTATGCATTAATATATTATAATTATTTAATGGGAATTAATTATGTTTGAGTCTGTTAATCCTTAAAAAGCCAGGCATTTGGCTGCATCTGTCACTGACATAATGCCACTTAGAAAAGTATTCCTTAACTGCTGGAACTTATTACAATCGAGTAAATAGTGAGAGGGAATGTAAATTCACAATAACTAAACTTTCTTCTTCTGTCATGTTAATCCCTATCATCCCCGCATATGCTTAAGTCTTTAGCCGCAGTTTTGTGTCATGCAATCTTCAGCCCCTGGTGGTGTCTGTACCTGGCTGGCTGGTGCTCTGTACCCGGTAACATTTCTATACCAGGTAGCTGATGGTGTCTGTACTGAAGGCTGGTGCTCTGTACCAGGTAGCTGGTGGTGTCTGTACTGCTCTGTACCAGGTAGCACAATGACCATCTTCTTGTCATCTTAACTGGAGACTTCATCCAGCAGCACACATTGTTAAGGCTGTACAATTAAATGTTATACTAAATATATCACCAAGAGGATTTTAAAATAGCATGTGTATAAAATTCTTTATTTTTCTACATATTGTGCACTCATATACATCTGGAATGTGTGAAAAGTGGCAGACACTCACACAACAAAAATTTATTAACTGCAAGATATTTCTTAAACATAGCTTCAAATATTATATCTGAAGTTTATCCAAATAAAAAAATTATTCAAGTCTTGGTTGTCATCTGTATTGATATATACTGTACCTAGTACTTCTTCTTTATTAAATATTATTTAGATTAACTATTTAGTATAGAATAACCTGAAATCCTATACAGTATTATAAATTCTTAACCATTTGATATTCACAATATCAAGTAAAAAATATAATTGTTAATTAATAGCAGCTTATGTCATTTATTTTTCTCCTGATAACAAAAGACATGGGTGAGAACTATACATACATACATGAAAATATATTACATACATGACTGCATTTTAGAACAAATCACTTCAATTCTACCTAGCCTGTATTTTAAGATGAAACAATTTGCATACCCAACAATTTTGAAATACATTTCTTCGATATGAGAAAAATGAGCTAGTATACAGAGAATTTAGACTATGGTTTATAAATACCTTTATGGTTACAAATTTTCACTTTTCATAGAGGTTATGAAAATAACTGCACGGACAATCAATATATTCTGACAATATTTTACTCGTAAGTAATCTATACTTTATAGAAATACTAACCAAGTAATAACAAATGTCATTGTATATAATTTCTATTTAGTCTTTGCATTTCTACCCAGTTTTAGTGATTTGTAGACAATTGGTATTTATCTATTTTTGTATTTGTTAAGCTGTGCTATATACCTTTCACAGCTCATTGGATATTGATGGGTAACAAAAATTAAGCTACTTCAGCTATTGCCTTGCCTACATTGAGTTCCTTTTGTATTATTGTACAGTACTTTGAAACTTTACATTAGAAACCACTCTCCTGAAAACCCTAAGTTGATGACTAAATGAAATATTAACTGTGGAACTCCAAGAAACAAAAAAAAACTACTTTTCAAAAAAAATTAACTTCCTATAAAATTTTAATTTATATTTTCTTTCAAAATCTGGGTAATAAATATTTTCCTATCTAGTTAAACATATTTAAATACCCTACAAACCAACATTCTTTTAAATTCTTTGAAAAACTTTGAATAATCACATTTTAAGTACAAATTCATTTGTATATATATATATCTATATAAATGTAAGATAATAAGCAACATAAACCAACTACACTTCAGTAAGCACTCTAAACGTTACAATTGTTACATAGATAAATATAACTTACCCTAACACATACAGTACACCTATGAGACGTAAACAAATCCCGTACCCTTTGAACAAAAATGAATAGTGTATAATTTTTCTAAACTAAATTAAGATGGTTTTATGATTAAAGAACAAAAGTTGTCCAACAGAGCATGTAAAAAACGTTACTAGATGAACGCTATTTTATCAAAGAATCTAGTTTAATTCCTACCTCAATACTCTCTTACACATTACTGAAGTATGTTGGTAGGGAATGTAATAAACATTCATGAAAAACTTGTATAGGAGAGAGAACTTATGCAAAAAGAGGTGGAAAATAATTCTACAGAGCTGCTACTTTAATTCCTAATAATATTAACAATGAAAGCCAGAATTTTGGCTCAACACAGGCTGTTGCAGCCAAGTAACAAGCATTGTCCCCAGTAATGCTGGCGTAAATACCTGGGGGCCCTCACTTCTCAACATGTCTCTTTACAGTCCCTGCTGAATTAAGTGTGAAACTGCAACATAAATTAAGTTCAAGGATATGTTATTACATGCAATTGCAATAAGTATGCCTTTCTCATTATGCAAGTCCCAATACTTTACTGGATGACAATTTTTACAAAATATTCCAAGCTGCAGGGGGTGCATCATCATTTTCAAAGTTCATGACAGACAACTCAGTTAAGTGGCATACCTATCAGTGTCAATAAGTACAATACAGAATTACAGATATCTGGCCTTGCACTTCACCTCTTGGATATTTATTCCTCCCAAAGTGTTAATCTAGTACTCCATTATACTTCATGTTAAAACTTATGTTCCCAGTGAAAATCATTGTTTACAACCAGAACTTTATACAAATACTACTTTATAATTCAAATAAGAGGAGAAAGAGTCAGTGGAAATGGAAACGTGTTGGATGAGCATAGGGAGGCAAAAGAAAAGTATGGACTGATGGTCAAAATGTCTAAAGGTGGAAAGAAGCCTTCACTTCTGGATTTGACGTAGTGGTGTGCATGATTATGATGTTACCCAAAACTTTTTCCAAAGACAACAGTGTACAGGCAAGGGGCTCTATACATGCCGCAAGGACTGCACTGGGCAGTGCCACTTCTATGAGGGAAAATGAGGTATCAGAAAAGAATAGGTAGCAACAGATTAAGTTTTACAACTATGCATGTGGACATAGTCAGGAAGCAGATACCACAGAAGAGTACGGGGTGGGGGCTTTACTGAAGATCCAGGAATGTCAACATTAGGTCACAAAGAGAACATCCTCCAAACATATTTATTAAATTTCTTTAGTCATGAAAGCACTAGTATGAAAATTGTAAAGGAGTAAAGGAGCTAGCAATTATATGAATTGCCCACTATGACCTCTGGGTTTACCTACACTGCACTCTACTAGTGGTCTGCTCTTTATTTTGTTTACCTCTACTTGTGCCTTTCCATCTTTTTTTGCATATCGCCTTAAGCATCTTTCACTTGTGTTTAAAGTGCTCATTCTTTACACACATTCTCAATTTCCAGTGTAAGCAAGTAGCAACTACTTCTCTTTGAAAATAATAAAAATCATGTTAAATTCTTTCACTATATTTCAGGTGTTTCTCAGAAGTCTTTTTAACAAATGAAGGTCTTCAAAATACCAAGAGAGGATTATATGTAACTATCGCCTTAAAGAATAGACAGCTTCCAGATGGAACAAGGTGCTTAAAATATAGCACGGATCGATCACTTTTACGTTTCAATGCTTCAATTTTAATTGAAGACTGTTTATAACTTTATTGGTGCTTTATGCCATTAAGCACCAATAACTCGAGATCTCGATTTACCATTTGACAATTTATACTGAAAAATAATTTAATATACAAACTTATCCAAAAACAATTAGGAAAAAACAATTGTAGCTTTTGTTACAGCACCAAAAATGTAAACATTTGTAAAATGACAAAAATTTGCATAGGACATTATATGAAACCTATTGTTTAAGTCTATTGTTTAATAACCAATGAGAAACTATATTTTATGCAAATGGATATCTAAATATACAGTATTATGCCACACCAAGACTTGACCCATTTGGGTATTCACTAGATCACATTACCAAAATAGTACTTCCAAGTAGAATACTAATGAAGTGCATTTTTAATTAATATATCAATTATATGATTTCTGCTAGATAGTCTTTCATTAAATTGTCTCCAAATCTACTTTACTAGAATAAATTAGTAAAATTTCATCTTGAAGAAATATAATTAAAGGAATAGAAACAAACTGATTATGTATCCACCAAGCATAGTTGAAATTCTAACTCCACAGAAGAATAAAAAAAAATCCCAAATGATGTAACCAAAAAGCCATTCATAACCTAAACAACTGACTGTAGGAAACCTGGAGGCCCATAAAAGCTATGTTGAGCATGATAAATTTTCTCGTCTTTTCAAGTGAAACTGCTCACTCTAAATCAATAAAAGAATTCAATATTAACACCTTGAAAATAAAGCAGCCACCATGTATAATCTCCATTTTTGAGAAAGGTTTAAACACAAAAGACAGCACTTCAAATTACATTTTTATGAAGGCCCACATCACATAGCTAAAGAAAATTAATAAAAATGTAGTTTAAAAACATTATCTTAGTGTTCAGTGCACATGAACCTACAACAGGTAAGATAAATGTGTAACCTATTCAGAAAATTTCACAACAGAGCACAGACCCAATTGAGTTTCAGTCCCTTATTACAGGCAATTCTCACCCCGGGTGAGTTCTCACAAGACTAAATGATGTACATGATTAAACATAATCATGGGAAAATGAGAAATTATTGGAGGAATATCTTCAAACAAATTAGGACCACATTCTTCAAAATAAATGTGACTATTTAAATATTAATATATAATAACAGTTGCCATACAGGTGTTTCAGTTTTGCAGTTACTAAAATTTTAAATAAAATTAGAATATCTATTCTTCATCTTCCAGGTTTTGTTATATATTGCAATTTTGTGAAACAAATGCATATATACATTAATCTAATTAATACGTCTTGTTTGTGTACGCAAACTTTCTTCCCTTTCAAAGCTTATACAGTATAATTAATAATTATGCAGATACAACCCATATATGAATATATAACATATACCATTAACCTTCATGTGCAGATTTATTCAGCTATATTATAGAAGCTACATTTATACACCTCACAATTGTTACAAAAAATGTATTTTTTAACGAGTAAAAATGGTCTCCCACACATCCAACATGCACACAGTGAAGGGGAGGGAACTGTTCAACGATACATTTCACATGTACCACCACATCACTAAACACCTCACTGCAAATACAATTATGATAATAAATAATAAATATTATTTATTATCCATTTGATAATAAATACAATTATTTACTCTTTGCACCCTTGCATTAGATCCTTAACTACTTTACAAAGCAAATTTCAAGATGAGTGTCTTAACCCCTCCACAATCAACAACACAAGTAGCACTATATTGTCTAATAAAATCTCTCTCAATGGATGGTGACAGTGAATGCCTCATTCATGCTAACTCCTGGCTTACGTATGGTGAAATGACTAGCATGGGTGCCTGTACCACTTTCAAAGAAGCTCTCCAAATCACGCGTACCTAGAGCTGTGGAATAAACAAGGCAAAATTATTATTTGGGTAGGAGCATTAAATACTGTATTAAGTATTATATTCATGACACTATAACAATTGAATATAAGACATTTTAAACTTATCAATGTTTATATTATAAAAACAATGTTAAGGTTGTATACAACCAAATCACCAAGTTTCTTATCTACATACTCTACATACCATTACAGATATTGCAGTTACAAATTTTCTTTCCTTAAATTAATTCATATAAAAAAAATGCTGAGCTTTTTTCTATAGTATTATTTTTCTAACAGAAGTACCTATTAATTTTATCAGAGGTAATGCAATACACAAAATTTGTTATTAATGAATTACGACTCAGGTATGTACTATAAAGACCAGACTTACAGGCACTCTGTATAGTAACTTTGGATGGGCGTTTCTTAAGTCCAATTACAACAACTCGCTCCAGCCAAGATCCAGTCTCGTAAGTTCCAAAAGGATCTATCTTCTTTGAGGTCAATACTCCATTTTCATATGACAGAGCCAAATACAGGAACTTTCCCTAAGGAAAATTAAATTTAATGTTAAATAGGATAAACCATAAAATATATGTAGTCATCATTACATAGGTCTTTTGCTTTTCACAGAGTGGCACTAACTTGGAAATATTCATAGATGCCCATTCTTTTACAATGTCCTTCTTGGAAAACTATTTCAACCACATGCTAATAAAGTATCTAAACATGGCACCACTGCTGCTTCATAAACTATGTATCAAGTACTGTTCTGTACTGCATATAAATGTTTTCAACATTATGTTAGTCATTCATTCCCTTCCTATTCCACTTGGCTCAAGTCACTGTCATAACTTGTGCAATATTGATATACATATTACTTTTTCTTACTGTCACAATCTGCTCACCTTTACATTCTTCCAACTTCCAAATTTATTAAAAAAAAATTCTTAATCTTCACAATATCATATTGTTCATTCCTCAGCCATAAAGGTCACAGACTTTAGAACATAACAACATTCTTTTTCTTTACATAATAATTAAATCAATCAATCAATACATGCTTCACAGATTACCAATAATATACTGACTAAATTTTTCATGGCCATGATACATCAATATTTCACTTCCATATTTTAAGACAGACTATAAATTCAATACACATCTTCTAATTATGTCCCCCTTCTTATCACAATATTCCTATCTTGGACTTTAATTGAACCAGCCATTTGTATTCCTTGACATATTGTACCCCCTAACTTAGGTTCAAATTTCTCTGACACACTTCTCTATTTGCCCCTAATTTAAACATGGTAACCAGTACCATATTCACTACACCACCATTAATTTACTTAAATTCAGCTAACTTCTGGCAGTCATCTTGCATTTAAATCAACAACACTTTTAACTTACCAGTATATATCTCTACCATTTACTGCTAGAAGAACGACAAGCATACACCAATTCTGATATTATGGATTACATTTATTTAAATCTCTCCCACTAAACCATCAAACCAATGATGTTCACATTAGCACCTCACCTAACACCATCAAACCAGTCATGTTCACATCAGCGCCTCTTTTACTACTTCCACCCATTTGACTTTTGATGTATGCTCTACTTGTTTCTAATCATCTCTTTTTGTAGAGCTCAAGTAATGGACAAGTGAAATATTATAAACTTAAAGTTTTCCCAGGACAGTGGAAATCGGTGTCACAATCTGCTCACCTTTACATTCTCAAGTAATGGAGAAGTGGCATTTTATGGCAAACAGACAGTGGCATTTTTCTCAGGTCACATGTGATGCCTAGGATAATGATGGAGGGAGGGAGGGGAAGGGGGAGTTAATGATTAATGTCTCAAGATAGTGCTGACAAGCCTCAACCTGTTAACTGAAGATTGAATTAAGATCAGAGATTCACTGAAGGCTGCAAGCTGTATATAATTGAAGTGAGTGCAAACTAATGTTATCAGCTTAAGAATAAATTGCATTAGATGCCTGAGAAGATCACTGATGAAAAATTAGAAAAATTATGTGATATACACAGTGTGAAACATCATAGTTAATGGAGGAGGAGGAGGAGGTAGCTAATATTATAGAAGATGAAAAAGAGAAATCATTAAAAGCCAACTTCAACTTTTAAATACCATAAGGTGATTATCAGTAAAAAAAAAAGTAATTTTGTCAATTCCATGACTATGGTGTTGTTTATTACCACACTTTTCCTTACCTGTCTATAGTCATATGTATGCTCATCATCCATGTAAAGAGTTCCCTGAGCTTTTCCATTTGAGTCCAAAGCTACTGATAAAGTATAGGGGTCATCACGCATTAGTGAAGATGCACGTCGGACTCGATCTTTGCGGGGTATTATACTTCCACCTCTCTGATAAACTGGAATCTGTTTAAGTCAAAAGAAGAAACAAAGGTTATTTTTCTAAATAATCAACCATTTTTTGTTATATATTATTTTCCCAAATATCCCATTGAGATTTTAAGTAATCAATAATATGAGTTTGATGATGAACGGCATCACAGAATAGGGAATCAGGGTAAAAGACAAATCATACCTGCAATAGTACAAATACATTAACAAAACATCAGGGTCAAGTGTACAGTAGTTTTCAACTAGCTTCTAACAACTAATCCTTTAGTAGTCATTACAACTCAACTTGGGGACCAACACTACTGGTGCAACCAGACCCCTATTTATCTATTAAATTAGATAAATTTATTTATTTAGCAAATTTATCTATTTGCTCAAACCTTTTATACAAAAAATTCATGCCAAGCACTCCAGTGCTTGAAATTTTGAATATCTAAAAAAAAAAAAAAAAAAAAAAAAAAAAAAGCAAGATGGGAAAGGTTAAGAAATTAAAAAGGATATTAGCAACATACCTTGTCTCTGGGTGCAGACACGGTGGTGCTGCTGGGGCCGCTGAAAGCAGTTAAATCTAGTACATCATACCAAATTCCTGGTGGGAAATACACAAATGCTGTGGTTGCTCCTTCATCCACAACAGGTCTAACAAGAAGTGCTGAGCCAATCATGTGTTCATAATCAATTGCAAATGAAGCTTCATCTTCTGGGAAATCTACCCAAATAGGCCTCATTGGTGGAGCACCTGAAAAAAGTTCAGTCAATTTTAGTACAAAGCAGATGCTTACATTATAACAAACATTAGCCCTTTAGAGGCACAGAACTGCTCACCTTGGTGGTAATAATAATAATAATAATAATAATAATAAATAATAATAAAAAAAAAAAAATGACCCATTCATTCATCAAGTTTCTCTCATTCACTAGTATCAGGGGAATCGATCACCAATACATTCCAGCAAATTATCTATAAGCACCACTACCTCACTTCATAAAGACTAAGAGCCACATTAACCATACATTATGGTAAGACCACCAGGTGACAAGATTTGTTCTTGTATATATATTTTTTTATTATTTAACTTTACAAATATTTCACTACACTACTCTACTGGTAAAGCAAGTAAGTAATTATCAAAAGAAGGCACCAAGGTAAGGCAAGTAACAAAACCCTGTACTATATATGCAGTGCAGTAAATATGGGCCCTCTCAACATTATTTTCTATTTTTTTACCTGGGGTGTTGAAAGAGATCTAACAGGTCAAATAAAATTCCTTATGCAGCAAATCGGCTTTGCCTCACACTGTTCAATGAAGAAAATTAACACTGTATTCCCAACTTTAATTGAAATTTTATTTACTTATCTGAGCATTTCATATACACTTTTCTCCCTTCTTCTTACTTTGAATCCACATAACCCACTCCTCATTTCATCATTCTCTTGCCACTTCATTCTACCACAAGCTTACTCATTCTAATATCTGCATCATCACACGTGTGTTTGTTGCTCTAAACCAACTTTTATTTGCATCCATCCTCATCTCTAAGCTTCAACTCTTAACAGTGTTTTATTTCAAGATCACTACAAACTCTTGTTCTGTACTCAACTCCTGTACTCCAAACCTATAGGCTTTTCTTTGACTTCCTGAATCTTTTAGAGAACAGCATCATCCAACGTTATCTTACAAAGCACTATCACGCAGTCACTTATGTAAAACTGTATATGGAAACATCACAACTAGCTAATTTACCTGTAAGCTCATTTTCATAGAAGAGGGTATACCATAGGGGAAGATACTGATAACGCTGACGAAGAACATTTCTAATAATGCGAAGAGTTTCAGCATCAAACAACCAGGGCTCACGGCGCTTGGTGTCTTGATGAGCATGAGCTCTGAAGAAGGGTTGGAATGCTGCAGCCTGTAGGCAAAACCAGGAATTTGTTTTTAATAGTGAAATAAAAACTCATCACAACTTCATGCACAGGTCCAGTAATTATACTGTATAAAAGATTATTTTCCTGATATAAATATTACAAAATAATAAAAATATACAGTAACAACATTTCTTGCATGCAACATGCACTCAACAATGCACTCACTCATGCACTCATTCACTGCACACAAACTCCCTCACATAAAACCTAAACAGGCAACAAAAATTACAGATTTACTTCAAATACAATCACTAAATTTCAACCAAACTCTCATATGTAAAATGTTGTTTGTAATAAATACTCGTTAGCTGCTTCTACCCAAAGTCTAATTCCTCACTGTTTTACTTTGTACCACCAGCCATAAATGTTCTCCAGTTTCCACGAAATTCCTTCAATAACTTGCCTGTCCTTCACTGTATTACCTTTAACTTACTTCATTCACAAGTGTACATACAAGTTCTCACAAATATCAATATTCATGCTCGTTCATATTTTTTTCCCTATTGATGCTAAACTTAAAGAACTTGCTTGGCTATCAATATATTTTTGTTAATTTTGATAACCTCACACGCACCATTTGTTTTTATTAACTATGTACAACTATTTAATAGAAATTATTATTATCTATATATTAATGAAGCCATTAAAATAAAAAATTGAACATACTTGGTACCATCGAGATAAAAGATGAGAATCTGGATTTCCAAAAAATCCGCCAACATCAGCACCCACTTGCGTGATACCAGTTACAGAGAGAGAGAGCAGCATGGGCTCCGATATACGCAGGTGACCCCAGTCTGCAGTGTTGTCCCCAGTCCACACAGATGAAGTACGTTGGGTGCCAGCATAGTGAGCACGGGTCAAGATGAAAGGCCTTAACCGACCATCTGATCGACGCAATAGTCCTTCAAAAGTACCTTGATGCTGTGGAAACCATTTAAAATTTAAAAAAATTTAAATAATGAAGAAAACCTTACACATAATTAATATTTATAACTAACAAATTTATTACCTTTGGCTCAAAACATGAACAAACATGCATCTCATTTTTTCTGTGGGGGTTTTACATTCATAATAATAATGTGTAAATTATGCTCTTGGCTGCATTCTCCGACATCACAGTGACTTCCAGAAATCAACCAGCTAATTTCAATGCAAAAAAACGCAGCTGTTACAATACATCAAATACACAAATGTAGAGAACAAATATAGATTATGCAGGTCAAAAGGAATGTACCCGAAAACCAACTGTATTATCTTTTCAGAAGGAACCATTACTGCAGCCAGTATGCACATTTATTAATAACATTTCCCTGAGGATTTTCATTGCTATACATACTGCATTATAACCAGAACTGTTATTAACTACTGTACATAAATGAAAATATGAAAATATAAAAATAATGAAAATATGAAAATAATGAAAATATGAAAATAAATGTATGACAAAGGGACGAGCTTGTAAATGATGTTAATCCATTAATATATTTTAAAATATTTCAGCCAAATGAAAGCCCCAAACTCTGAAGAGACAGTCAGACACAACATGGCAATAATGCGTCAAACTATTTGATTCTCCCCTCAGCCTTGTGCCACACTAATCTATAACATTGACATATTTGTAAAGATAAAATTTGGACCCTCCTTGACATCTAGATTATTGTTGTGTTATTAGTTTTTAGCTTACCGAGTCAGGAGGATCAGTGGCTAAAATGACTAATTTATTCAGCAATTAAATTTTTTACACAATGTCTTTTTCTCTAATTCAAGTTTACAAACATTTATCAAAATTATCCTTTAACAGTTTAAATTCAAATGTCCAGATAATTTTCTTAAAGGTTACATGATTAGAAATGAGTTAGAGTACCTTTAGTGTACATTACTTGAGAATTAATACCTTAACCGAGTACGTACTTATTATTTAAACTTTGGTACAGTATTCTACATATTACCTTTGTGCAGTATTAAACTTACCAATGTAATGTGATTATTTCTTAAATTAATGCCTTAGTGTCTGGATAAAAATTTAGACTAATATATGTATGTTACCCAAAATGCTTACAGTTACTGCAATTAATTGGATTCTTCCTTTTAAACAGATACAGTATACAGAAAGAATATGTTACCCCACAAATTCTTTAGTTAGAACTTAGCTAGTTAATGAAGAAATGTGAACTTCAGCAATATACCAAAAATCACAAAAATACACCAAATCAACTTACAAAGAGCATGCCATAGACATTATGAATCTCCCGATGCTCAACACCTAGACCAGGATGAATGTTATCCTTCTGCATTGTGACTTCGGGACCATTAAACACTGATGGCTCATTCATGTCATTCCAGATGAAGGTATCTAAGGTTGAGCCCTGAAATAAATTAACAATGAAACTAGTCAATGGTTAATGCCTGGACTGTGACATTACTTTACACATCACCTCATGGTAATACAAAAAAATTGTTAGTGAAAGTCATACAGCAAAAAATGGAAAAAAACAATTACAAAACTTATCCTTCACATAGTGTTTGGTAAGTTAAAACATTGTGCTTGGAAACAAATTTTAATGCCACTGCCTGCATGTATACTGCAGCCTTAAAGATGCAAGTGAGAAACTAAGAAAATTCCCATACGATTCCATACAGGTAGTGATAAACATGGCTTACAATTTTCACACATACAAAATTCAGCAGAAAACCTTGAACCTTCAGGCCAAAGGATTAAAGTACTGACAGTAGAAACTGTACAGTAAACTTTACTAATATTACAAAGATAGACCAATACAAACACACTTTAAATATCTGTACTTTCACCCCCTCTGCAAAAAAAAAAAAAAATACTCCCACACAATTTTATTCAAACAAATTTGTTAATCTAATCAATGTGTCATATCATGGTGGTAAAAACATCTGGGCATGACTGCACCCCACCTGTCAACAACTGAATACAGTACACTGTAGTTACCATGGCAGCTGGCCAAGCAGGAATCCAGTATATAAACCTAGGTTTTAAGGCAATATTGTATATTATTCCTAATTTATTAAAAAAGATTTCCTCCATTGTTAAATTAGTAACAGTTTATAAAATAACATATTACAGAAGTATTTCTAAAATGATCAACTGCTCCCCTTACCTTCACCATTCTTGTCCCCACCGTACCATCCCACATCCTTATCCTAAACCCTTCCAAGCGCTATATAGTCGTAATGGCTTGCTGCTTTCCCTGATACTTCCCTTCCCCTTCCCCTTACCTTGTAACGGTCCAACATGTACGTGTCACTGTAGTGGTTACGGGTCTCCGGGTTAGTTAAGTCAAGGTATGACGACGAGCCAGGCCAGCACCAACCTTATATATAAATATTTAATCATGTCATTTCTGAACCATCTACTCAGTATTGTAAAAAAAAAAATTATAAATATTGAGAAATGATTTTATATCATAAAAGAAAGTCTTAAATATTGGTAGATACTGTCAAGCTAAATATTTTCTTACCATCATATTCGTTTCCCTCTTTTGTATGGACAAAGAGGTCACGGTCATGGTTTTCCTTGTAAAAGAAATAATTACTATCACGCTTGATGTGAACATCAACAATAGTGACCAGCTTACGGCCCCGAGCAGTCAGGTTGGCTGTCATCTCCAGAGGGTGTGGAAACTTGTTTTGATCCCAGGTGAAGTACCTAACAAATATTCAAATGTACATGTAAATATTTTCTCATAACTGGAACAGACAGTTCTTTTTACATTTCAGATATTCAAATCATCCATAGTTGATGTATATGAAATTCTATATTGAAAATGTTTACCATTAAGCAATTTCTACTATGGTTCATCTACAAACTACCAAACACATGATTTTCCTGTGTTATTTAATAAAGGTTACCAACATTTTAAAAGGACAACTGCAATGGAAGAAAAACTGACGATTCCTTAATTATTACCTTTTTGTTATGCCCCATTCATTCAAAATCACTTTTTTTGCAAGTCCTACTTGCAATTACTGTACATGGTAGACTTGGGTGTCTAGAAACAATTCAAAAGAGTATTTTACATTTATTCTATTGGTCTAATTTTATACCTATTCAATTGATTCTCTGAAATACTGCTGTGACTGTGTTGCTAAATTGCCCTAGTAATAACTTACCACGATGCCACCAAGTGTGGGAGACCCAACAACATTGTTTAACTATCACTAAATATCATTAACACTCTTAGTTCTATTTACCAGCCTTTACTGTAAAATATCTCTAACACTCACCCTTTCTCACCTCCCACATAATGAAAGAAAGAAAATGTAATTATGGAATACACACATGTATAAAGGAAAACTACATAAACAACTCAATGGAGAGAAACTAGAAAAGTCCCTCATTTTTTTTTTCTATATGTTAGTAACAGGAGTAAAATCCTTCTCAAAATCCTACATGCAATAATTACCTTAACTAACATACCTTTTCCCATCAGTGTGTTCAATATCAAGCCAAAGCACATCCATTGGCAAGTCATGGTTGTCAAAGTTTTCATTAACTTGTTGAACATCTTCTTCGTCATTATAGTTCCAGCGACATTGATGATATCCAAGGCTGAACATCTGAAGGTAAAGATTTCAATCTTAATTCTCGTTAAACTTATTCATATAATCAATGTCTGCATTACATTTTCTATAAAAGCCTCCTCTTGATATTTTATTATAGGCCACTGCAAATGCAATGATGGCTATTTAACAATGCATAACATTGGAAATTGATTAATATTAGTTAGTCCTGAATAAAGTTCCACAGACAGTTCTTGAATAATTGAAGCTCAATGATACATGGATGGTAGCCCATTCCACAAAACAGCTGTGCAATTTAACAAATATTGTTCACATTTTGAAATACCTCCCCCTACTCCTGCTCTAAATCTGATTTACTGTATCTGCCTAACACATTTTAAATTCACAAGTGATAATTTTCTTTTAAATGAATGAATGTGAATCCATTCATATTATTCCCCTTTTTCCCAACCAGTGAAGACCAGAGGTGCCATAGGCACACTCAGAGAACACTGTATAAACATCAGAGGTCCACGGTTGTTCAACACCCTACCAGCGAGCATAAGAAATATTGCAGGAACAATGGTGGACATCTTCAGGAGGAAACTAGATTGTTTCCTCCAAGGAGTGCCGGATCAACCGGGCTGTGGTGGGTATGTGGGCTTGTGGGCCGCTCCAAGCAACAGCCTAGTGGACCAAATTCTCACAGGTCAAGCCTGCTAGGCCGGGCTTGGAGAGTATAAGAACTCCCAGAACCCCATCAGCCAGGTATCAACCAGGTTCCCCAGGGTGATACCTACCCACCACAAGAAAGTAGGAAGGAGGTGATGGTAATGTATATATAAATAAAATCCAATACTGTATAGAATACACTATAGGATATTTAGCTCTATTACAAACATCCTAAGGTATTGTTAACAACTGATGCTATTAAGATTATCTCCTAGCTTTAAGTCAGGTACAAATGTTTTTCTGGAGTAGTCGAACAGTTGCTCTCTATAGATATCTGCACTGACATAGCTCCTCAGTTAACATCAGCCCTTGGAGGCCTTAATTGTGTATTGGACAAAAGAGGCAATTACCTGTCCCCTCAAAGAGTTTTGTGCAGGGAACAGGTGATTTTTAAGAGCAGCCTTACTCAAGAAACACACTGAAAGGAAGCAAACAAAACAGACAAATGCAAGGTTTACAAAGAAAAAGAAATGAAACATCAAAAGACTACACAAATGATCCACCCAATAATTAAGAGCAAACCCAGACCTAGTTAAAGATGACCACTGCCAGGTGGCAGAACCATTGGGAGCTGCAAAATCCTTCAACAATCCTCAGTTCTTCACCTTATATCCAATAGTTTGAATGGCTGCTTGAGTCGCCAGCCTTTAGGGTTGCCAACTATTTTCTCAGTAAGCGTTGCCCATCTTTTGTCTATTCTAGCAGCCTTCTTCTAAGCAAGATGCTTATCAGGTAACTGCCGCTTTATGGGTTTGCTTCTCCCGCATTTTTTGTTGTTTGTGACTTCGAGCTTGCATGGATATCCTGCAGTTGGCCCCTATGGTGTATAGGGATTAGGAGCTGAAGTATCTGGTGAACTCTACCTGTTCAAAGTTAGCCCCTCCTCCTTCCCTAGTTCCCTCTGCTGTGATACACCAGGTCCTTTGTCACACTCTACCCCTTTTACACCAGGCTTCGAAACATCTGAAGGTTTCAGAGTCTGGGCAGGGTTTAGCTGTGGGTGTAGCATGACTGCCTCCAGGGTTTTCCACTTCTATATCGACAGCTGAGCTGTCCTATTCTGCTGTGGCTTCGAAGCCTCCTATTTCACAAACAGTGTATTTAACTACAATCCTTTAGTTTTGGATGACGTCTCCCTGTCTGATCAAGTGCTGAACATACCTCTACTCCCAAGTCTTCATTTCTGACTTCCAAGGTTGGTGGAGGAGTCCGAGTTGGGTCCCTGGGTGCTCTTCAACCTTTCTTTTTCTTTTGTTCTATATATGGTAGGTTGGACTGCGGGCAGAGGATTTTACCCATCTTCTGTCCTCGTTTGAGCATGATTTCAAGTTGGCTCCTCCTCAGGTTCACTTCCCAGTACTTTTCAAATCCACAGATGCATTGTATTTGCAGAGGTTTTCATCATCCAACCTTTTGCCACATAAACTTGGAAACCAGCATGAATGTGCTTGGACTAGCACAAGTGAGGTATTGTTGATGAATACACAAACAGTGTTCTTTCATGCAGCTCCAGTTGGGTTTGATGATGTTAAAGTTGATTAGTATGCTGTACCAATGACAACAAGTTTCTGATGGTACACTGAGAAAACTGTTGTACATCAAATTAAGTTTAATCACTAGCAAATATTCACAATGTTGATTAAAAATATGATTTCAATTCCTCAATACTTGTTTCAACAATAACCTATAAATAATTACTTCAATTACTCTCACTGACTGGACAACAGCAAAATAGAAAGTTCATTCTCTACATCTTATTTCACCTCAGTCATGGTTTTCAATATGGTAATAATAAAAGAACTTGAATACTCAATTAATAAATATTTAAAGTAAATTAGTAGTGTTTACTCCCACTTGACCAATACAAGAAACCACTAGCTCCATTTCTTGTATCCATATATGGACTCAAATACACAAGAATGTACCCAGATCACGTTTCTTCAAGATAGTGTAGAAGATCTTCTCCACACTTTATGGAGACACTGATAAAATAGAAATCTGAATAATCGTGACTCATGTAATAATTCCCACTAAAAATATCCTGGATCATTCAGATTAAATTTGTAAACATGAAACAAATACAGGTATAATAATTACCGGGGGAAGATTGGTGTATCCAGTAAGAGCTCCATACTGCCTGAACACATCCATGGGACGAGGACCCAGCATGATAAACAGGTCTATAATACCAGACTCTGAGAACCAATGTGTAGAGACTTGAGGAGGGTCAGAGTCACCACCAGAGAAGAAACCAGCAATAGAAGAAACAACATTGCTGTCTGGTAATTTCTGTCAAGAAATGGGAGGAAACCTCAGAATACTGGACATGCACCTTAAGGATATGTACATAATGCTCCCACAAAATGAAATGAAATGCATTAATTCAGCATTCTGGATATAAAGTTGTGTGTATCAGACACTCAACTGTACAATTACAGTAACAAAATATTTGCATATTTTATTACACATCTTTATTAACAATACTCAATTCTGTGGCAAAAATCTGGCTACAAAATTCCTCAATTTATATGAAATACTCCCTTACCAATTTCTCAAATTATTATCCCTAACAATAAAAAAAAATACTTTCCCAGTACCTTAATGTCAACCCAGGTCTCTGCAACATTGTGCCAAAACACTGCAGCACTCTGTCTAGGAGTATGCGATATCATCACAGGGACCGAGCCATACAGAGCCATTGGATTATCCAATTCATATTCAAAAACATCCAGGTTATAGAGGCGGTATGGCTCCGTTGATCTGAAACAATATGTGTCTTTGTTAATAATTGTGTAGATGCCTCAGGATCGTAATCAACTAACCAAACTATCTATCATAAACAAGCTGTTATCAGTCAAAATTGTTAATGCAAAGCATATTAAGAGCCAAAAATTACACCAGCTACTGCACTGTACTTACTGTATTGTACACAAACTACTTGTACTGCCCTAGATATTTAGTATTTGAAATGCTTTTTTTAAGTTCTTATTTTATATATAAAATATATTTAAACATTGTTAGTTAAATTGGTATGGTATTTCAAGTGAATCCTTTATTACTCACGTAGTTTCTTTTAAGGAGAAAGAATCGGCATGTTCCGGGATCCCATATACATGCTTTGAGTTGATGAAGGAAATATCCATGCCCACAGAGGAAGGCCCATGAGGCTTGGAGTCTGTGTGGCCCTTAAAACTCTCCTCCCAAAGACCATTAGTGTCCTCTTCCTCACCAAGTGGTAAGGCATTTCCATGCTCTTCTCCTTCAGCAGGTTGGACATCGCTTGAAATATTTAATTATCTCTAATTAAAAGATCTTCCAATTGGAAACTTCAGATATACAAGAACTGTACAGTGGACCCTAAGCAAATGCATACTAATTGGTCCCTGCAATGTTCCAAATTTGTAAATACTTCACTTCGTTAATATTTTTTTGTGAAATAGTTTTTATTCTATATTATTGAACAATAAAGTATAGGATAAGAACATAAGAATGAAGGTAAATGCAGAAGGCCTATTGGTCCATACGAGGCAGCTCCTATTTATATCCACCCAATCTCATTCATAACCTACACTTGAAACAATCATGGGATCCTACTTCTATTATGTTAAGCAGTAATTGGTTCCACAAATCAACAGCCCTGTTACCAAACCAGAATTTACCTAGGTCTTTCCTAAATATAAACTTACGCAATTTATACCCATTGTTTTGTGTTATATTTTGTGTCGATACTTTTAATACTCTATTAATATCCCCTTTGTTATGCCCATTCATCCACTTGTACATCTCTATCATGTCACTCCTAATTCTTCGCCTTTCTAGAATTGTAAATTATGTTTCGTCAATCTCTCTTCACATGACAGGTTTCTAATTTGAGGGGTTAACTTTGTCATCCTACGCAGGATGCGTTCTAATGCATTTACATCCATTCTAAAGAATGGTAACCAAAATTGAACAGCATAATCTAAATGAGGCCTAACAAGAGCAAGCTATAGCTGAAGAACACCACCAAGTGTTTTATTACTAATGCTTCGAGAAATAAATCCCAGTGTCCTATTTGCCTTAGCACAAACATTTATGCATTGATATTTTGGTATTAAATTCTTACTAATCATAACTCCCACATCCCTTTTACAATCTGACTTTGCAATCTCAACAACATCTAGCTTGCATCTTGTAACTATCATCACAGTTTTACCTAGCCTCAAAACCTTACATTTGTCAGCATTAAACTGCATCTGCTAATCTTTTGACAAATTTCAAAACCCAATTTAGACTGTCTCGAAGTGATAGCGAGTCTTCTACCGTGTTTATTTCCCTCCCGATTTTCGTATCTTCGGCAAATTTGCAAATATTGCTACTCAAACCCTGAATCTAAATCATTTAAATATATATTATGAATAACAAGCCTTGGGGCACTCGACTCACAACATTTTCCGACTCCGGCTTAACTCCATTTATACTAACTCGGTTTCCTTTGGTGTAGTCATGCCCTAATCCAAACTTAATATAGCACCCCCATACCATGAGCATCTATCTTTTGAATCAATCTTTCATGTGGCACTGTATTAAAAGCTTTGCTAAAGTCAAGGTACACAATGCCACAAACCTTACCACTATCAAGTGCCTCAACTATGCTGGAATAAAAGATAGCAAATTTTTTATAGCAAACATGAACGGCCATTAGTAAAACCAAGTTGTTAATCATTTATTAATCTTCGTCAGGCCTAAAAGATAGCAAATTTTTTTATAGCAAACATGAACGGCCATTAGTAAAACCAAGTTGTTAATCATTTATTAATCTTTGTCAGGCCCTGGGGATTTGTTTGGCTAGAGTTTCACCATTTGTTTAATAACATCCTCCCTGGTAACTGGTCAACCTGTCCTCTTCCCCACCAATATAGACTTGTTGGCTGAAGACATGTTACGTTGCTCTTCAGTAAATGCAAAGATAAAATATGTATTTAAAACATTACTCATCTCTTCGGCATTATCATTTATGTTATCTAACCTGTCTTAGTTTTTAATGGACCTATCCTTTCCCTAATCTTTGTTCAATATAACTGAAAAACCTTTGGGATTTGTCTTTGCTTGCCCTGCTATACGAACTTCGTAAGTTTCTTTTTGCCCTCCTTATCTCTCCTTTTGTTAAAAGATTTCTAACCAGTTGGACGATTTCTAGTTCTAAACTGACTTCCCCATTCTTAATCTTTTTTGTATCAAGCTCTCTTTCTACCTATAAGGTTCATCAAATCCTTAGTTATCCATTTTGGGTCATTATTATTCGATCTATTCAATTTGTATGGTATTCTATGTTCCTATGCTTTGCTTAGAATAGTTTCAAATAAGTTTTATTTTGAATCTACATCAAAATCCTTTCTTATGTTACCCATCGCTAGGTTCACGTCTCGCTCTAAGACCGGCCCACCCCATGCCCAGGACTTTCCAATCTATTAAACCAAAAAGACTCTTAAGAGATATCTATACTGTATTACAGAACTACAGTAATTTGAGAAAGATATTTTAAACATTTAACATTCATCTACAGCATAATCTAGAACTACAGCATAATTTATAATCTAGAGCAAGATCTCCATTAATTAGAGCACATCACCTCCTGAAGCAATGAAGAAGAAAACCCTGAATCAGGTTAACAACAGGTAGTCTGACCAGACCAAAGAACGAGCCCAGAAGGGCATGAGACTACAAAACGGTAAGGGACTACTTGCAGGAAATCCCAAGAGAAAACGAGTAAGAGGTTAACGTAGCTTGGCCTACATTACCTGCAAAGGTGAAGGGTGGAGGTAGACATGATTGAAGTCTTCAAGTGGATGAACGGTATCAACAGGGAAGATACGAGTAATGTCTTGAAACTATCAAACCAGGTCAGAATCCATAACATTAAGCTGGAGAAGTTCAGATTCAGAAAGGATATGGGGAAGTACTGGTTGAGCAACAGAGTGTTCAAGAGTGAAACAGACAGATAACCAACATCATAAAGGCAGATGATATAACTAGCTTTAAAAATATGCTGATAGATACATGCTGAAAGGGGTTGATCTAAATAGACACTGTCTGGCCGACAGACCAGTTGCAATGATTCCTACTTCTTATGTTCTATACATGTACAATAGTCAAGTCTTTAGTTTCCAGAACTGTATCTGGTAAATCCTTATTGTGATGTATTTTTGGACAAAATTTTTTTTTGAGGGAGGGATGGTTCACGCTTAAAAAACAAATGGGCTTTTTTAACTGCATTTGGGCCCAAGTTTATCGAAAAGCAGAACTAAGAGTGCATATATATATAAAGTAAAAAGTAGTTGCATACTAAAGAAAAATAATAGTGTACATCAAACTATCATAGAAATCGCTTGAATTCTTACCTCTCTGGTTTGTTGCGGTACTGTTCAAATTTAAGAAGACCACGAGCATTAGTGCTTACAACAAGCTCATTTCCATTATAAACATCAATCTTTAATGGCTTAGCCTTCACAATAGCTCGATTTGTTCCAAATTTCACTATAAATCCATCCGAGGATCGGTCAATTACTTCAAATCTGTTCAATAAATACAAAAAAATTTATCTGATTAGCATAAGACATACAACTGATGAAATAAGTGTAATTAGCACCTTTTTGTTTATCATATATCGGTCACTAAAAAGTGAAGAATGGTTCTTCTATAATGCAATTCAGAAAAACTATACTGTAAATGTAAAAGTAATGTAGATATAAATAATTTATGATTTATGTGGAAACCCAGAAAATATTAATTCATTATATTTTAATCTTTAATTGAATTTAACCAGATCAGAAATTACCCAACAAAATTTTTATATTTACGGTTTAACAAATTATGCTCTTCATATGTTGCTCAGATAATTTTTGTCTCCTCAAGATGAAAATCCTAATCAAAGCAACCTGCTTTAAGGATTTCCTTTTCTATTCTATAACTTGTGACTTTTCATATTCAAAGCCCTCAATTGTCACATAACTGTACACACGGGTCAGCATTACCACTCCTTCAGGCAGCCATTTGGCCTCATCTATTCTAATCTTTTTCCTAACAAAGAATTTCATTACACCAGGCTCTTTTTCTTTTGATTCACCCTAATTTTAATTTCAACTGCCCAAATTCTTCTCATCAATCACACATTCCAGATATTTTAAATGATTGACCACCATTAGAACATCACCATTAACATTTGTTTCACAGAATTTTATTCACTTTTCACTACCATAGCATTACTTTGTTCACATTTACTTTAAAGCTTCCCTCACCCCCAACTTCTTACATTTGTATATCTTAATTTTCATTTTTTTGAGTCACAGCACTATCTTAATCCTCTGGCACCATACCATTGCCAAAGGATTACCATTTATTCACTTTTCACTACCATAACATTACTTTGTTCACATTTACTTTAAAGCTTCCCTCACCCCCAACTTCTTACACTTGTATATCTTAATTTTCATTTTTTTGAGTCACAGCACTATCTTAATCCTCTGGCACCATACCATTATTTGAAGCAAAATTTTCACTCACTCAATTCTTTTTGCCTTACTACATTTAATAATTCCTACATACACCTCAGCTTCACCTGCAGCTTTCTCACCTACTGCTAAACATATACAGTAGATAAAATGTTATAATTATTAATGTTTGCACAAGTTGAAAAACATGTACAGTATATGACAGCATAATTTTTCATTTATTTCCACTGTCTTCCAACAACTATTATTATTCCTTCCATCTTTAAGGGATCACCCCTTAATGACAAATCAATGACACCCATATCATTCATCATAAGGGCTGACATTTCGAAAGAAAACAAAGGCCATTATACCAGTACTTACGTTTCAGATTGACCATCACCAGTCAAAGCATAAGGATCTTCAAAACGCTGTTTAATTGGATTCTTCTCATTAATCTTGATACGAAGAGTATTATCTTTAAGAGGGTATATTTCAAGGGTGAAAAATACTCTGTTTTTCTCGTTCAATACATCTCCAAATATTCCCTCATCTGTTACACTCAATGTATTAGTAAGAAGAATGTATGGACTTTCTCCAGGCTTTATAGCACGGTGACGTCTGAAGAATAAACACAGACCATTAGAATACCATCATTTTAAATATAATTTATAAACATTCTGCATGATGTAAAATCAAGTAAACTACTGTGTATGCACAATACTGTATATTCAATTTATCTTATTACAACACACTGGAAAATGGAGTATTGCTTTAGGTTCTATTTATGTTTTTTAAACGAATCTTAAACTGAACATAATTTTTGGATGAATCTTCATAAGGGTAAAGGAATGAGGCATGCCACTGAAATCAAAATCACCAGCAAGTGGTAACGTGGAATATGAACAGGTTTTCTCTGTGTATGTGTGGTGCTTACCTCGTACAGGGTACAAGAATACTTTTTTTTACAAATGTTTTCTTATATTTATGTGTCAATGCCTGTCACACGAATTACAGATTTCATTATATGCTAAATTTGTGGATAGAAAATGGAAGGAAAATAAAATATTGAAATAATGTTTTATCCGAGTGAAAAGTAGAAAAAAGTGGACTTTTGTTAAGTCTCTGGAACCTAACTCTACTTTCCAATACAGTATTGTATACCATTAAGTTTGATTTGTGCATTTTGCAAGAGTAGGACAGCACAAATAAAGTGCTGCCTATATTCACAAAAGCATAAACAATATCTAATATACTCAAATCATCTTTATCCAGATTATTTATTCTAAAACATTAAGTCACCTTTGCCACCAGATGATCTTAATTAACACTTTCGCTCGTTAACGACGCAGTATGGTGTCAAAAATGAACAAATTTGGCCTGCTTTCGCACTTGGCTGCGGTAGGAAGGCGCGCTGCGGTTTTGGACATTACAGTATATGCATATACTCCCATAGGGAATTTCATTGTGAATACATTGATACCAAAATGAAAGACCTAGGATGAGATTTGAGGTAACAAAGTTGAAAAGAGTATACACATTTTATTGCTCTTGATGAGCGCTCACATAGGATTATCAAACATTGATTTATGTAAAATGAATGACAAAAAGACTCATAGATGACTACTGTACTTACTTGCAGAAACTGCTTTGCTGGCATGTTTTAAAATTACTCCTGTCAACTGCGCTGACCAGCGTCAACAACACTGCCGCAGCCGTTAGCCTGAAGAGAAAAACAATGTTCTAAATAAGTCTCTCACTACTCTATTTCCCCTTATTTTTAACAATTAGAATTTATTTTACTTATGATCCCTATTAACCCATAGATGACAGCTTGAGTTGCAAGATATTTTTTTCACTAAAGAAATGTTTGGAAACTAGATTTTGTTCATAAATCTCTATAATTATAAGATATGATATATCTTTGGATATTATTACCTAATAAAATGATAAGCCTTTTTGTTATAAATAAAAAATAATTTACATTAATATTATGGAACATGAGGCACCATCGTGCCCAAAAATATGTTAAAAGTTTAAGTTTGAGACTATTGCTAGTATTAATTTTTTTCATTTATCCATATTTCATGCATTTCCTGAATTTTACAACAAAATGTAAAATTAGGGTTTAACTACATAATTTTCAGATTTATTTAATACTACCAGTATTATAAATTAAATTCCAATTTTGTATACCAATTCCCAGACCTTTTGCATTTAAATTTTGTAATTTCAAGAATCAAAAAGTAGATTAGAAATGGACAGATATGTTTCCTTTCATCTGATGCATATTTTCACCTAGCAGTAAAATAGGTACCTGGAAGTTAGGTAATTGTCATCAGTTGCATCCTGGGAAAGGTCAGTAGTTGGCGTAGGGGAGGGAGTGAGCTAGATAAGGCAAACACTGTCTGTTCCCAACAAATGAGAATTATTACCTTGACTCAGATCCCTACATTAAACTGCATATGTCAATCATTCATGAATTTTAAAAAGCAAGGCCACCATTGTACTGTCTAGTCTAAGTGGATGAATTAATCAGTAAGAATCAAGAACAAAGTACACATGACAATATTCTGTGGTTGAGGTTTACCTTTAGACTTTATTATTTCTAGTCACTAATAATGCTGAATGTTGAAGGCAAATCTTAAGGTTAAAAGAAGTACTGTAATTATCAAAAGAAGGTGCCAAGCTGAGATGATGATGTAGCACCACTTATATTTAAAAATAAGGGAAAAAGATAATTAACAATAATATTTCAATAAAATAATATTACTTGAAGCTGTCAATTCTTTCTTACTCATCCTACCCATACAAGAAAATGTTCCACAGGTCGATGGTTCCCCACTCACTTTCGGCATTGTTAGGTTGGAGATTAATCCCCCCTTTCCCCCCCGTTACCCTGCTCCTCTTCCTTGTGTCTACTGTCTTGATTCTCTTGGACCTTATCATGTCCCTCTGAAGGAATACCTTTTCATAATCCACTACATTTTGCTCTTTTTTGCTAGAATTTTCTGATTATAGCCTCATTCATGAACACTTTTTATCAAGAATTCTATCTGAACTTTTCAAGAATGTTAGCCCCCAAGATAAAATCGTGCAGTACTTAACTCATTACATTTTTCTGGTCATTAACTATTCTAGTATGTTATCATTTATAGAGGTTCCAGTAGAACAGTTGGGTTTGTTCTTAACTCTCAATCGAGGATGGTGCGGTTCAAATTCCTCGCAGGACAAATGGTTGAGCACATTTCCTATTATCTATTATTATAGAATGAGGGGTGGCTACAGCAATGGGCAGTGTACACCCCATCAAACACCTATCACCTAATGGGGCTGTTCATTTAGCAGTAGGTACCTCAGCTTGTTGAGGGGTTTCATCTTGGGGAAGGTCAATAGTTTGACAGTTTGACCTGTGGGGAAGGGGATGCCTTAATACAAGCCTAACATGTATATACACACTGGCTGCCTGTACCCCAACAAAATTAATTACTGTATTGTTATTCCATGTGTTTGTAATTTCTCTGCCAGTCCATCATGTGATACCTTAAATGTTTTAGGTACCACATGATACCTAAGGTCCATGTATACTAGAAGTCCTTTGTCTAAATAGCTGGTTACCGTTTCCAGAATTATGAGCAGGTTAGTAAGGCAAGATTTATTTTGAATAAAACCATGTTGACTTGATTTTACTAGATTATGTACAATCAGATGGTGAACGATACCCTTCCTAAGGATTGTTCCCATAGATGTTACACTAACACCATGAAGACAGCTTAACACCCATCTCTCAACACGTCAAAGGAAATGATATAGCACAACACCAATCTAGTGCAGTCAAAGTGCCCTCTACACGTAAGCTGTCTATCCTAGAAGTAGAACTTTCTGACACCGGTAAAACATCCCAATAATGTTATATTTAGGCCCCAACATAGTAGGTTTGTCACGGTTTTTGTTGCAAAACACTCGAAAGACGTAGACAGGTATGAAAGGAATCAAAATGGATGTAAAGCGAAGGAGAGAGAGGAGATATAAAGGGGGAAAACGTCATGTCACCCACCTCCAGAGCGTGGCCATGTTGTTGTTATTTGGAAGAAGGTGATTGGTCGCCAGCCCGCCCGGCTGCCTCGTCAAACGAGCACCTCTACTCGTCATACATGTTTTCCTCTCATTAATTTATCTTTAATCGTAAACATTATTAGTCGACTAAACTAAAATTTAAAATAAAATTTATTTCACATTTTGCAATAACAAAGGTAATGAAGATTATTCTTTATGGTTAGCATGAAGGGTTCTCTGCAAGTTGTCAACAGGATAAATTCTGCAATATTTACAAATTTACCTGAGTAACTCGTCGACACCAACCTGGTGACGTCTATTTCCATAACAAGCTAAATGATTGAATGTTTTAACAAACGGCAAAATTCCTTGGAATAGTGCAATATTTATATGATCATTTTAAATAAGTATCCCGCAATTTTTTTTTCCTACCCTAGTCTATATGAAAGATTATTTAGTGTAGATAAAAAACCAGCTATAAGTTCATCTAATATTCCCATCTCACAGTATACTTGTGTAAAGGAAGAAATGTATATGTTTATCTCTCAGAATGTTTGGTAATATGTTTATTGTTTGTGATGTGTCTATGTATGTATTAACACGATGTACTGAACGGGGTGAGAATAGCTTGAGCTACCTCATCCCTTTGTGTATTTTACCTCAATAAACTTATTTCAATTTCAATTTCAATCTCAATCTCACAGGTTGGTTAGTCATATATGGAATCAGGGGAGAAAATACCAGCCTCAATACAAAACCAGTTTAACCTTTTTTTTATGGAGGTCTATACAGCATGTGATTTTTATTATTGTTTTTATTAAATGTTTAGGTACAGAGCAGTGTGATACTGTACTATCATATTCGATATGACGGATTACAGAGCGAGAGTCGTGAAGCACAGCAGTCTATAGGATAAACTATATTGTCGGCTCAAAACCTTGGGTCCCCGGTTCGATTCCCACAGCAGGACAGAGACGATTGGACACGTTACAAATCATATCAAATCTAATTTAAAATTTAAGATGTAATGCAAACAAGGAACAAGGGTTTCAAGCTCAACCCACCACAACGCGGGACAGAAAACAGGCGATGTTTTCTCACTCATGGGGTTATAATCCCATGGAACTGCCTACCCTCTGAAGATATACATGACAAAACTATGTTCAAATTCAAAATTCAGCACAATAAAATCACGACAAATGGTGGGGCCATTAACAACCTGCTAGCTTCCTGTCCTAGAGAGATAGTGTCCTTAAGGTAAGGTAAACTCATACTGTTAAGGGATCAAGAACTGGACTCAAAGCCTCTTTAATAGCACAAAGAAATTAAAGAACATTAAACTACTGTATTTACATATGGTTCTTACCTGTACTGTATACCACTCACTCCACACCCACATAGATAATGTTTTTATGGGGATTGAACTTCAGCTCTTGGCTCTATATCACAAGAATGTGATGAAACTAAGAAAATATCGGAGCTGTACCTTAGAATTGAATGAGGCGTTCAAGGATGTGGGGGTTCGATCCAATGGTATGGCTTCAATCCATTTTCTTCAACTCTAGGGGTTTCACCTTGCAAACCTACTGAGGTGTCTTTTCTGCATTTGAAGCTATGCATCCCATTGTTAACTATTGATACCAGTAAATTTGTCTAGTGTCTCTCTTTGCTTTATGTAGGTCTATGACCTTTGCCTAAACAGTCTGTCCATTATCATCGCAACACCACAAAACAAATTTAAAATAATTTGACTGAAACTTTATGAAAGGCTTACAAAACAATTTGAAAAATATTTGTCTATTATAGCATGAAGGGGCAAATTATTTTTACATCACCTCATGCATATAAATTGCCTGCCTTGCTAGTATATAAAATGGCCCAAGGTCTCATTGGGAAAATTCTTATAACATTGTCCCCACCCTTATTTTAATTAGCCCAAGAATTGTGTTGTGCTGAAAAATACATGAATAAAAAGTAATACAACAAGTAGAGTTTAATATTGGAATAATCAGGTCTCAAAACAACCTGCTTGGTGAAAGCATTTGCTGCAGACTGAGGCACTGGTTGCTCCTCACTCCTCTTCTCCGCCACAAATTCATCTGCATGAGAGGCCGAGTTTTTCCTTTAAGGCACTTTTATCTAAATCAATGTGGGACAAGCATTTCTCCTGGGAGGGAATAGCTGTGATTCAAGATACCTCTAGGGCTCAAACTGCTTCCCACCAGTTGTAATGAGTGATCTTCATTTCTACAGTGACCACAATTGAAGATACTTGCCCTCAGAACAATCAAGGCCAAGACATTTTAGGACAACAGCAAAAATCAGTGTTTAGAGTTAACCAACAGCTATTTATCAAGATTATGCACTCCAGAATCAAATTCAATTACTTCTGATGCTGCTGCCAGGCACACAGCTCATTTATTGTTTAGAAACGTGTAGTCACCTAATTGTGTTTGCGGGGGTTGAGCTCTTGCTCTTTCGGCCCCCTCTCAACTGTCAATCATTTTTTTTTTCACACACACACCCCCCCAGGAAGCAGCCTGTATCAGCTGCCTAACTCCCAGGTCATAAAGGTACCTATTAACTGGTAGGTGAATAGGGCATCAGGGTGAAAGAAACTGACCATTTGTTTCCGCCTTCGCCGGGGATCGATTCCCAGACCCTAGGAGTAAGAATCCAGAGCACTGTCCACAGCAGTCAGGCCCCACCACTCAGCTGTCAGGCCTTTTAGTTTAAGGATGTATGTTATCCTTAAATTTTGAATAGTTGATCAGCTGAAAAAGTTAAACTAGTCAGGTGTTGATCCTGTCCCACCATTACTAGGCTATTGATTCGGGAAGTGCCACCAAGCTATTGTCCCCATCATCTATACCAGCCAGCCCGACAGCGCACTCCACATATATGCTACACACCACCTGTTATCGCTCCACTCATGGCTGACTTTCACCAGTAGCCTTTCCACTTACTTCCAATGGCCCTCAACCTCACGGAATAAATTCTTAAGTCGATCTTATAGTTCCCCATAGTCTTTCCTAGAGGTTAATTCAAGGTACAAGCCCACAAAATGTTTTAACACTTTTGGCTTCAATTCAATCGTATGAAAAAGCCTTTGGTAATTCACCTTAATCTCCATTTTCAGATCATGATAAAATCTTGTAGGTGCAGTTGAATAATAACAGAATTCACGTATCGCTACATAAAATTAAATGATAATTTGCCTCTTAATGATACTCCAAATTTACAAAATATTTTTATTTTTTCACTTGTGAAGATATGCACTAATTTCTTAAATTTGAATACAATAGTAAAGATTGAAATGAAAAAAGTGGAAAGTTGGTCTGGAATTAAGTCACATATTCAAGCACTGTCCACAGCAGTCAGGCCCCACCACTCAGCTGTCAGGCCTTTTAGTTTAAGGATGTATGTTATCCTTAAATTTTGAATAGTTGATCAGCTGAAAAAGTTAAACTAGTCAGGTGTTGATCCTGTCCCACCATTACTAGGCTATTGATTCGGGAAGTGCCACCAAGCTATTGTCCCCATCATCTATACCAGCCAGCCCGACAGCGCACTCCACATATATGCTACACACCACCTGTTATCGCTCCACTCATGGCTGACTTTCACCAGTAGCCTTTCCACTTACTTCCAATGGCCCTCAACCTCACGGAATAAATTCTTAAGTCGATCTTATAGTTCCCCATAGTCTTTCCTAGAGGTTAATTCAAGGTACAAGCCCACAAAATGTTTTAACACTTTTGGCTTCAATTCAATCGTATGAAAAAGCCTTTGGTAATTCACCTTAATCTCCATTTTCAGATCATGATAAAATCTTGTAGGTGCAGTTGAATAATAACAGAATTCACGTATCGCTACATAAAATTAAATGATAATTTGCCTCTTAATGATACTCCAAATTTACAAAATATTTTTATTTTTTCACTTGTGAAGATATGCACTAATTTCTTAAATTTGAATACAATAGTAAAGATTGAAATGAAAAAAGTGGAAAGTTGGTCTGGAATTAAGTCACATATTCAAGCACTGTCCACAGCAGTCAGGCCCCACCACTCAGCTGTCAGGCCTTTTAGTTTAAGGATGTATGTTATCCTTAAATTTTGAATAGTTGATCAGCTGAAAAAGTTAAACTAGTCAGGTGTTGATCCTGTCCCACCATTACTAGGCTATTGATTCGGGAAGTGCCACCAAGCTATTGTCCCCATCATCTATACCAGCCAGCCCGACAGCGCACTCCACATATATGCTACACACCACCTGTTATCGCTCCACTCATGGCTGACTTTCACCAGTAGCCTTTCCACTTACTTCCAATGGCCCTCAACCTCACGGAATAAATTCTTAAGTCGATCTTATAGTTCCCCATAGTCTTTCCTAGAGGTTAATTCAAGGTACAAGCCCACAAAATGTTTTAACACTTTTGGCTTCAATTCAATCGTATGAAAAAGCCTTTGGTAATTCACCTTAATCTCCATTTTCAGATCATGATAAAATCTTGTAGGTGCAGTTGAATAATAACAGAATTCACGTATCGCTACATAAAATTAAATGATAATTTGCCTCTTAATGATACTCCAAATTTACAAAATATTTTTATTTTTTCACTTGTGAAGATATGCACTAATTTCTTAAATTTGAATACAATAGTAAAGATTGAAATGAAAAAAGTGGAAAGTTGGTCTGGAATTAAGTCACATATTCAAGCTTGTCTGTTCTTGGAAATGTTTAAATTAGCACTTTGGCATACTTTTTACTGCTGGACTCGAATCAAAACCGGCTTTGAGTCAATCAAACCTGCTTTGGTTCAATCAAAACCTGAAATGAGTCTCCCTGTATTACAAGGAAAATACTTTGAGCCCTAGTGATTTAATGTTCAGCCTTATTTGCAAATTTTGCCATCGGAATCAGCAAGCTGTTAGAGGAGGGAAAGCATCTTTTTTGCTGACAACAACTTTACGGTGAGCATGGGAGATGTATCCTTTCATGCGGCCATCATTGATCATGTTGGCCAACAGGCACTCTGTTTCATCCAGGTCAACATCTTCTACACACATCCACTTCAGAGATTGCAAGAAGAGGGTAACCTCAATTTGATGAGTACCAGTGACGAGGAAACTGTTGATAAAATAAAAGGAAAGTTAACTGTAACCTTAAAGCATTTCCACTGATTAAACACATTTTCAATAAAACATTGTTAAAAGGCATTACAAAGTTATTGATAGTTTTTAACTCTTAAATGCATACAAATTAATGTAATACTCTTGCCTATCTACAACTCCAATTGAACAGAAAGGCAGCTACCATGTTTGACATACCCTGCTACTTTGTAACAGAAATCTAAATCTCTCTTCCAACTTCATTTTTGTAGATATACATACCACATTCACCTTTGTTTATATTTCACTGTTTGCATCACTAATTGGTAAGGAACACTATTAGGATAGAAACAGTTTGTGAGGAGCACTGGACACCTAGTCTTATGAAGGGAAATCGTGGTGAGCAGACGGATATCATTCACTTTCACTCTGCTCCATATTGCATTTTATGCGTAATTCATAAATGCTAGTTTATTACATAATTGAAGCAGTCACCACTTGGATGCAGAGAGGCAAGAATATGCTTAAAGAATGAGGATTGCCCTGACATATATTCAGTTGGGAAAGTAGAGGACACATAAGAAATAGACACCAATTAAAGACAATGACAATGTTGAGAGCAATAGATCACAAAATTAAGAATCATTAATAGAGAAATGGATGCATCTTCCATCATGGCTTTGTTCTCAACTCAGTCAGGAATCCTGGTTTCAATTCCAGGGCTGGACAGAAATGGTTGGTCATATTTCCTTTCACTTAATGCCTCCATACAGGCTTCCTGTCTCCAACAAAATTAATTATGGTAGTGCTACCAAGGGTTGCTGAAATTCATCCATACTTGTTTTGTTAGAATGGGGTTAACATTCATCTCTACACTTTTGGACAAATACTAAGTAATTCAACAATTTATAGCTTGCTGAAACTTATTTTTATTTCCTTTTATAAGGTACTTACTCTTATAGTGAAGCATCAAGTTTCATAAAAAAAAGTTCTCAAATAAATATTGTGTGCTTTAGAACAGTTACCATCTCAAGAAAATACCAATATTACTTACACTTTCTTGAAGAGATTTCTGAATGCCAAAATTTTCAGCTTCTCAAGAATCAGGTAAATCCCAGCTCCTATGAAGAAGCTCTCATGTTTTACCAAAGTTTCAGACAGGAGTCGTACATTCCCTTGGCGAACAGATATTACCACTTCTCGGAACTCTGGTAGGTTGAATCTTTCCAACACAGACTCCTTGGGTAAGTATCCCTGAAATCCAAGTAAATACAAATAGAGTATGGCTCTACTGTATATATATTGAGCAAACTATATATGTTCTCAATAAATAATACTCAAAACAGATTTTTAGTATCACCCTGCCAACTTATATTGAATTTTGTAACTAGCTCATCAAGATTGTAACTTGCTTAGCTAAATGAATTGTGGGGTTCAGTCCCTGAGCCCATTATGTGCCTCTGTAACCCTTTCCACTACCGCCCACAAGATGGGTATGGGGTGCATAATAAATGAACTAAACTAACCCTGCCCTGAACCTAATAAAAAGTGAGGATAAATAAAAATTATTGAGATCTGCTGAACTATTGAGAAACCAGCACACAATAGGCATTTCTACTTTAACTTCTTAAGAGACTTACCCGCAGCATTTTCACAGGAATCAAATAGATAAGAATGCGTCTCTTATTTTTCCGACTGCCAGCATGACATCTCTGGAAAGCGAATGACAATGTCGCATCAGCTGAAAATAAGGTAAGGAAAGGCATTATGATATCTTAATTTGCTGATCATATTAGCTTTGACAATAACTACTGTCAATGTTGTAGAAAACAACATGTGGGGACAGGAACTTATTGTAGATTATGTTTTGTTCACATGACCTGACTAAGATCAGATCTGCAAAAGCTCTTCTGGGAGAATCATCATCCACAAGAACTTGAAAAAGTTACAAGGTTTAAAAACCTTTATCGCATAAAAAAGAAAAAGAAAAAAAAAAAAAATATATAATAAAATGATAATACCAGTACTGTACTGTATAAAAAAAACTCAGCAGTTTTGTTGCACATCAGTTTTGCTTTTTTCATAAAAGCATTTCAATACATTTCATTCCTCCCACACTGTACGTGTTCATTGCATTTGCTAGCTTCGTAAATCATGCACACTCCTGAGAACTTTCTCAAATGTCATCTCCTTTCGTTGTTTTGCTACAAATATGATTCACGTAACCCTTTCCACCGCAGATTTCACCATGTCTCATATAAAAGTTTTGTAGTTATTTTCTGTACATTTACTCACTGTCCTGTTATATACTAAACCTATAACACTTAACGAGACTAATGCCAATAGCTTTTACATGCACAATAGGTAATCATACTTGATTTTGTAGCACAACAATCATTGCTCTATGAATCAATATGCAAGTCTTCTGGAAAATAATTCACAGCCATTTCATTTTCTTCTCTACACTATACTTAATATTTCCTATAAATATAAATATTTCACTAACTTTCTTACCCTCTTCTGATATTTCTTTTGTTGCTTTCTCTCTGTAACAGCAGTCAATCAAATCACATTTGCACTCATTTCATGAATTCCACTTATCACTTTTAAATTGCTCTCCACATCTACTTCTATTTTCTTCCTCTTCCATGCTTTTCCTAAAAAAATGACATCACAACCCATATCCTTGCACTCCTTTTAAACCTCAAATATTTTGAAACTCATTCTGTACCACAACATGCCAAGTGGCTTTTACGGGCTAGGCTCTCGACAAGAAAAAACTAGCCAAATTCAAAGTGCAAGGCCTGGAAAGTGTTCATGTGTTAGCGTGTTATTGGGTATGAAGTCATTACCACAACAAAAGATTGGAAGATATCTCCCCCTTATTAGGCTACATTCTTTTAAACAAGATGGATTTTGACAACTAAAGTTAACTGGTAACTGATAAGGAAAGTATGAATTAAGTCTTAGAAAGTGGATGAATAAGATATCTAACTGGGTTCTAAGACAGACACTGCAATAATACTGTACTAAATTAATTTTCTTTACACTTTTTAAAAGAGGATTTTATTAAATTACTAAATAATGATCTTAAATCACTATGTAAAAACTTATATCTAACTGCCATACATACAAAATCTAGAAATACTGTATTGTATATTCTAAACCCTATTGTATATTACCTGATTTAAAATCTGAATCAAACATGTCCTTCCTGCCTGTATAATATTTGTACGTAATGAGCTGAGACAGAGAGAAACGATCTTTGAAGGCCAAAGACTCAATAGCACGTATCATTGGTTTACACAGGTTGAGTTTATTGATCTTGAAATATATCTTGAAAAACTGATTAACCAAGTAGAGGAGGCCCCATCGCTTTGTACAGTCTTCCCCAGTTCGTCTGTAAATAAGGGCTTCATTACAAACACAAATTAAAAAAATACTGTACTGTTACTAAATGGATAATCAGCTCATGGATATTTGATACAGAATATCTAATTTCTATGACAGCAATGGCACAAATAATATGCCAGATATACAATTAAAAGTGGCAAAATATCAAATATTTTCCACCAATAATTTCACCAACAGGCGAGACATTTTCCAAGTATGCCACCAAAAACATAATTTGGCGAGTCACTCATGAGTAGCCTTGCTACACGCTTGCAGGGTAGCTCGGTATCATTTTCATATATATCATAGGTAATTCAAGGACCTCAACTCCTTGGCTAGAATTTAAAAAAATACAAAATATATCTTTAATTTTGACTAATAACTGTGTTAATGTGTTGTAAGAGGCATTGACAAATGGCTATAATAAGAGGAAACACAATGTTTACTATTGAACAGAAAAACATTTCTATTACTTAAAAGCCTGTATACAAGACCATAAACTAAAGGCTTATGGCTAACGACTGATCAGCTGCCAGGTACACTTGTGGAGCAGATATTTCCTCTGCATCAACCTACCCAAGCTATATATTATTACAGTATTACTAATGAAAAAACAGATCAAACATATAATACTATAATAATTTATTTTGGGAAAACTAAATATTTGTATGATTATGTCAGATATTCTTTGTGTAACACTTTGCAAAGAAAGGAAAAGGAAAAGAATTGCCTATGTTTATGCCTTGATAAAATCTCAATCTTCATCTCAGAAGGATACCTAATATGATTTCTCCATTTATCAAATACAATACTGTATTGTATATCTAGCCCATCCTCTCAAATTTTCATGTCACGAAAAGATACTAAATTGCCCAAACCTAACCTGACCTTGAACCTATGACTAAAAACATAACAGCCCATCAATTAAATGAGCCACTGTGATTTAGAGTACAGTACTGTACTTCACATTTTGATGTTAGGGATCTTTACATCAAAATACAATGTATTATTTGAGAGGCCAAGTTGCTCTATCAGCTTTCATATTATTTTAAACAAAGTGAGAATTCCCATAAATAGTCTCAAAGGCATTTAAAACAAACTAATTAAAGCAAAGACTTACGTATCTGCAGCACAAACACGGAAGCAACTCATGAGGGCCTCTGCTGCTTTCTCCAAGGTCTCCCCTGCTTTGCATGTTCCTGAGCGTGTCAACTCACTGTCTGCAGCCAATGCAAATAGCCTATTGTTGAGTCAGGGTTGTTAGTTGCAGTTCAGTGCAGTGAGATTAATATTTAATGTAATTATTTGCAACTATAATGCTTATTTCATATTTAAAGGTCCTCTTACACTGTTTGAGAAGTAGGAGCTAGTTTGCAAAACATAAAAACATTATACATAGGATTTTTGTCACTGTTCACTACTGGTGTTGCATAAATTAAAGGTTCATTTACCATATAAGTACAAACAAGTTATCAAATTTATTGCATTTGCAAAATCCCCTGTAATGTCTGTCCAAACCTTAAACATGAAAAACAATCCATGATAAACTAAATAATCAATACCTTAAATCAAGACAAGCACTATACATGATTGGCAGCATCCAATTCTCTTCTTTTAACTCTTGCATGAAGCGAGAAACTGCTTGCACTACCACCATCTGGGTTTTCCAGGCATCTACACAATCTCCAGACCCTGCCGCCCACACTGCCCTACAGAAAAACACATGTGGATTAAACATTCTGCATAACCAAAATATCTGTAGGAATAATCATAGAGCAAATTATTTCAGGTTCATCATTAGTGATGCTACAGTGTAATCCCAAGAATCCAAATCTACAGGTACTGTACCAGCATATTCATCAGTTAACTATTTGTTTAATCAATTATTCAATAATACAGATGCATAAACAATGTCCCAGATAAGAACTCCCAAAAAGGAAAATATTTGCAACTGTGCTCAGGTATTTCATTCATTACATGAACTAGTTTTAGTGGGAACTATCTGAATGTGCTGAGGCTATTTGTATTTTACTGGCTTGGCAGCATGAGTATTTCAGGATCCTTGGAATTAATTTTGAAAAATATGAAACATATCTTCAATATTTTAGATAACATTACAGTGCTCTCTTAAAAATCTGGACCTTCATGCTACGGTTCAAATTCACACATCAGATTTGCCCTCCAAAGTTGGTATTTCTTTAAAATAAATCTAGATTCTGTAATGTAGTGAAATCTGGATTGTTGATTAATCGTATAATTTTCATATCCTGTATTTTTTACTGTATTAGAGATAATCTTGCTTATTTATTTGTAAATATTATTTAGTTTAATGCATTTATATTTTATCAATATTTCAGTAAGCATGTACTATACTATAAATTATGCAAATGATTTTGCTTATGTGATCTTATTTTTAAGGCAGCCAGACCTATTGTGAGGCCACACATACAGAACAGGTATTTTCCTTGTGTATGAGTGGTCTGTCCTCTTCTTACTCAAGCATTTTCAGTGGCATTTCTTCCAATGCACCAAGCAAGAGTACGAAGAACTTGCCAGCCTAACCCTTTCATGGATGTCGACTATAATGGTTTGGATTCACTTCTGACAAGTGAGACAGGAAGACGCATCTCTTTCATTTAGATAGATATTTGTAAACCAGCTTTTACATGTTTTTACATGAAGGCAGTGTGGGTATTATTATATTTTGCAAATAAGTTTAAATGAAAATTAAAACACTTTCTCATTGCCTATCAGTATTGCAAATCATCGATTTTTTGCCCAGAACAATAACCTGTAGTGCTATAGTCATGTTTCCTTACACTTGATGCCTCTTGTTCAACTAGTAGCAGACAGGTACCTGGGAGTTATTCAACTGTTGTGGGTTGCATCCTGGAAAAGGTCAACAAGGGGCCCAATAAGTCTATCAGGCTTATTGTTTCCAGTAACAGGCTTATTGGCTTAGTAACAGGTTTATTATCCAGGCTTATTGTCTCCAATAAGAGGAAATCAAAACACTTTTTAACTCAGATATTAGGATACCGAGAAGTGTTCGTAGTTTGAGGGGCAAATTTAAATGCCAAGTACAGTACCATCATAGTACTTAAAATACAGTAAGTGAAGAGAGGGAGTCGGCAAATGTAGGTAGTGCAGAGTAATAAAGGCATTATTTAGAACCTGAAACATTTTAAAAGACAATTTACCAGCATTATCTGTGAACATGAATGTTCCACTGAGAAATTCCACAAAAAATTCACAATATGAACAGCCTTATGGAATATAGCTTTGGCATGAGTAAAGTACACAGCCAAATCTTGAACGTCTGGAAAAAATTTATCAAATCCCATTTCTGTTTTATTCTTCAAGATGATATTCGGTATACATTAGAATCATCTAAGCTGTTTACAAGCCTATAATCATCCAGATTTTTATTCATTTCTTTATTCCTTATTGACCAAGCTGCATGACAGAGTTGCAAGCTTAAGTCGCATTCAAAACCCATGGTTATTATCTTGATGCTACTGGCCTGTAGCTAAGGTGACATTCAGGATTTTTTTTCAATATGGTGCCTGCTTACTGGAGGCCTGAGGAATTGTTTTAAATGTTGCGCAGTACCTAATTAACATCTCAGGGGATGAAATTGTCTCTCTCTCTCTCTCTTCATAAGCATCCTTGCCCAAAGAATATTAAAGTAAAAACCTTAGGTGTCCTGCGATGACCTCGCAAAGTGATACGTCAACACACCGCTCAACATCTCGTTCAGGTTTCTCCAGCATCAAGCGTGAGCTCATAACATGTGGGTCCCGAAAGGAGATGAGTTCCTGGTAAGCAAGAGTTAATAATTAGTTTAAGTTAAAATAGCATCTAAAGTCTTCAAAATAACATGCATGATTAACAGAAAAGGACTTTGGGGTGTATGTAACAGAAAAGGATTTTGGACTTTGTGCACGTATGGAATTGGTAGAGTGCTGTTAAATGCCATGAAAGTTTCTTTGTAGGAAGCAGTGCGTGTGTGTGTAAGGAATTAATGCTGTAATGAGCAACTAGTGACATGGTTGACCAAACCACACACTAGAAAGTGAAGGGACGCTGACGTTTCGGTCCGTCCTGGACCATTCTCAAGTCGATTGTGAGAATGACACAATCGACTTGAGAATGGTCCAGGATGAACCGAAATGTTGTCGTCTCTTCACTTTCTAGTGTGTGGTTTGGTCAACATATTTCAGCCACGTTATTGTGACTCCTTGTCTGCAACTAGTGATATTAACATAGGTGTATATCAGTGTTGTCTGATGTCACCCCTGGCAGTTAATTTATACTGTGCAGTACACAGGGTCATGAGGTTGGTCAAGGTAAGAATGTTAGAGAATGGTGTACATCAGGTATACATGTCTATTATGAATATTCTATATCAAAGATGATTTATGCACAAGTTTTTTTTTTTTTACCAAGGTGAAAATGCTATTGCAACTAAAATCTATTGAGGTGTATGAAAGAAGACTTAAAAGAGAATGGACAAAAGCACAGTTATGGTGATGTTGGTACAGTAGAGAAAAGGAAATTGTGTGAAAAATAAATGTGAATTATGAAGTACTGTACTGGGTGGGTTAAATATAAATTAAAAAAAAATATGTGATAACTAAAAGAGGTACAGCATTTGTGCAATTTAAGTTGAGAATAGGGTCATTCAAGGGAGGAATGTGGCTGATGCAATGAAAGCTCTAGTGAAGAAAAACATGATAGGAATAGATGCAGCCCAAAGTCTACATGAAGTAGTGGAGGTGCCAATAATTATTCAATCATGAATAAATGCCAACAATTATTCATGTATATATATGTGCTATACTAGGCTTATGGAATTTTACATTTGGTTGTTGTTGTCTTTCTCGTGCCTTCCACAAACCTAATAGTACAAAATGGATTCCTTTTTGGGCAAAACATTCCATTTTTGTACATTGGTTCATTAGTTGCTACAAGTACTAGACATGCTATCTTTTATGGATGACAGGTGGAAAGATGGTGACACTTAGGATTAACAAACAAAATACAATATAGGAAATATAAAAATTTGGAAATAAGATCCAGACAAAACCTCAGAATGCAACTTGATGTAATGTAACTTTATTAATAATTCACAATCATATCTTTTATATCTACTAATCTAACTGACAGAACTAGTCTTTTTCATAAACATTAACCTTCAATAAAATCTATAGTTTGTACCTTAACTGAAAATGAATGAGACACTGTACCCAGAGTTCATTACATGAGGTACAGGCTGCTAGTCATACAAACACTAAAAGGGAGTTTCAAGACAAATAATACATACCCCAAGGACTTCTCCATTTTGATTATATAAAGCATTCTGAACCTGTTGATACAAAAATTAAAATATTGTATTCAAATAATATAGTTTACATAACTTGTAAATATAATACAATCCTAATATTTTTGTTAAGAAATTTAGGTTTAAGTACAGTATGTGGAACTTGTAAAATACTACCCAACAAATTTCATCCACTTTTCTTTAGAAAAATTAAGTAGAAGAGGTAGGCTAACTTCACATGAACAAAAAGGGTTAATTTATATAAGAATGTGATCATGGTTAGGCAGTGAGGGTGTTGGCAGTGAAGAATACTCCCAATAAAAATATCTTGAGACCAAATTTTTTGAGGATCAAATTTCAATGAGTTTTATCAATCAGGTCATAAGTACATTTTCAAAACTATATGATTCAAAGGGCAACTTTTTCAGTTTCTTTATAATACTCCATACAGTTGAATAATTTTCTTTATGGTAAAAAATATCGCTAAATTATTTTTTACCATAAAAGAATATTACTCTATGCTGTATTTTAATTACAAAGAAAGAGAGAGTTGCTCTCTGAATCACAACAGATTGATCACACTGATTGAAATTTGATCCTCTGGTTTATAACAGAGGATTTAAATATACCAGAGGATATTACTTGGTTTATACCATGTAGTCTAACAGCTTATATATAGCCTGCATATAATTTTTTATTATATATTCATAAGTAATTTGACTATACACAATTGTTTTAATATTGATATGGTCAAATCATATAGATTAAGTTTGGATATATATATGGATATTTCTATAGTTAAAAACTGTATATATCATTAGGTTAGGTTAATTTTATTACAACAATATCTGTTAGCAAAGCGTCGTATGTAAACAATTATATGTAGCTTGTTGGAACATACTGTTGTAACTATATATTATACTGTGATAAAAGCAGCCTCCTTGTAGGCAAGTCTGTTGGAAGACAACACACACACAATCCTCACCCTCTGCAGGTAGTCATTTAAGGTCATCCCCGCCATGGTGACAACACTGATCAATTGGTGTTGATTTTGAGTAAAAAACACCAGCGTCGTGTTGTTGTTGTAGGAGTAGGGGCAGCGACAGCACGCCGACGTCTGCCTTCCCCTCACGCTCTGTGTACTACATTCAACAATGCCAAAAATACCATTGTTAAATATTTTACCAGCAGTGTTGAATTCCCATATTTGATCTTTCATTAAAAATATACTTATCTCACTGTCTCCCAATTTAGGAAAAATATTTCCGAGAACAACATTTGTGTTTAATTATGTAATATTTTATTTCATTACAAATGTTTCCCTGTGCGTTAACGACCCTAAATAAATTTGTTCCATATTACATATTTACAATAAAGTCAGGACACATATCACTAAACTCAAAGTCACGTATAAACGTTGAAAATTTGTCGTCGAATCCTATTTAGCGGCATAACATATTGATAAAATAACATGGTTAGTTTCTAGGCCCGTCCCCTCCACGGCAACAACAGGCTGGAGCCGTGTTGCCGGCAAACTACTGATAGACAAGGTAATTAAACCCCCTTTTGAGCTAAATCTGCCACGATATTCAGAGAGAGCAGTAATGATATTTGGAGGGACCGATAAGAGGGGAGATAAGTAAGGTTTAACCAGACTATTCATGGTTACAGGCAGAAAGTTCAGCCTTAGATGGTTATAGGTAGTCAGAAAGCAAGGAGGGTCTATGCTTGTATCATACACTCGAGTGTTACAACACACTTAACCCATTTTTGTTGTTAAAGCTATATATATCATTAGGTTATGGAAGTTATTTATTTTATTAATACATTACATTGGGTTGCATCAGTACAGATTTTACTGATTTAATGATATATTCTTACCAAGCCACTGAATTTATAAGTTTATATTTATAACCAAATATATAGTTACCATAAATCACTTTCTCATCTGGCTTAGTAATATTTAGCTGAAGGCCACTATATCTCTAGTAGCCTCAACAGGCATAGGGTTGTCAAAGGTCCTCCTATTGTTCCTGGGGATTTCTTTCCAACTGGAATATGAATTCACGTAATAATTGCCTTAGTTATTAGATGAGAGCTATGCTTGTAGTGTCTTGCCTTAGAAGAACCAGAACAAGAACCTTACACACTAGAGATGCTATAACAATGATGATACTTATCAAAACGCTAGTGCTCTCTAGAGTGGAATTCTGTTGCACAGTGACAGCCTCTTTCAAAGCTGAAGAAATTGCTGACCTGGAGAGCGTGCAGAGATCCTTTACTGCTAGAATACACTCAGTAACATCTAAACTACTGGGACCAACTAAAATGCCTAAATCTGTATTCTCTTGAGGCACGTGGGAGAGATACATAATAATTTACACGTGGAAAATAGTAGAGGGGGCTGGTCCCAAACCTGCACACAGAAATAACACCACATGAGACCAGAAGGCATGTCAGGAGGAGCAGAATGCGCCGTTGAAGAGTAAAGGTGCAATAGGCACTCTGAAAGAGAGAACTCTATCAACATCAGAGGCCCAAGACTGTTCAACATGCTTCCACTACACATAAGGGGCATAACTGGCCGACCCCTCACAGTATTCAAGAGAGCACTTGATAAGCACCTGCAAAGAATACTTGATCAACCAGGCTGTGACTCATACATCAGGCTGTGAGCAGCTGCATCCAACAGCCTGGTTGATCATTCCAGCAACGAGGAGGCGTGGTCGAGGACAGGGCCATGGGGACACTAAGCCCCGAAACCATCTTAAGGTAACCTCAAGGTAACCCAAAAATCTCTAAATTTTATCAGATTTCTTTAAAATGGTTTCACATAATTTATAGGTAGTGTGCAGCCTAATGTCTCCTATTCTAAATTCCATAACATGGCATGTATTCACATTAAATTCTATTTCCACATTGTTGCTTAATACACTTATTTTATCCAGGTCTTCTTGACGGTCATGATAATTATTTAAGCTTCTTATCTTCCCTATTAACCTAGCATCATCAGCAAACATGTTCATATAATTCTGTATTCCATCTGGTAGATCGTTTATGTAGACAATGAACATTACCGATGCAAGAACTGTATACCTGTGGTAGCCCACTCAAGACATTTTTTCCAGTTTGATACATTGTCTCTGATTACTGCACTCACTTTTCTGTCAATATTTTTTTTATCCATGTTAGAAGCTTACCTGTTACTCATTCAGTATGTTCCAGTTTCCAGAACAGCCTCTTATGTGAAACTCTGTCGAAAGCCTTTTCTAGGTCCAGATATATGCAGTCAATCCAACCATCTCTTTTGTGTAAAATCGCCATTGCTCGATCATAGAAACTGAGTAAATTTGTAACACAGTATCTTTCAGATCGAAAACCATACTGTCTGTTGGTATATAGTTTTTCTCCATATGTTCTACCCATTTAGTTTTAATTATTTTTTCCAATATTTTGACTATTACACTTGTCAATGATACAGGCCTATAATTGAGAAGTCTTCCCTGCTGCCACTTTTGTAGATTGGAACTATGTTAGCCTTTTTCCACACATATGCTAGAAATATTTCCACACACAACTCACCTAGTTGTGCTTGCGAGGGTTGAACTCTGACTCTTTGGTCCTGAGGACCAACCTTTACACAGGGATGCCTGAAAAATCAGTTGAACTGGAATGCTGAGCTCAGGTGCACGTTCTCTCAGAACCCATGATGAAACTCTATCTAGGCCAACTGCTTTGTTCTTATTTAGCTCCTTGAGCATTTTTTTAAACTTTGTCTCAACATACAGTACCTCTATGTGCTCTATGTTGTTCTTTGGAATTCTTATTGTGTCTGGTTCTCTGAAGATTTCATTTTGTACGAACACACTTTGGAACTTTTCATTTAGTGTTTCACACATTTCATTTTCATTTCCCGATAATCTGTTTCCCATTTTCAACCTCTGAATATTACCCTTTACCTGCAATTTGTTGTTGATGATTCTATAGAATATTCCTGGTTCTGTTTTACATTTGTCCTCTATCCCTTTCTCAAAATTTCTTTCTGTCTCTCTCCTCACTGATGTGTAGTTGTTTCTCGCATCTTTGTATCACTGGTATGTTTGGAGGTTTAGCCTTTTCCTATACTGATTCCATTTTTGTGTCTTTTGGTCTCTGGCCCTCTCGCAAACTGTGTACATCGGACGATGCTGCATTTTAGATTATGTATAAAATCTCAGATGTGAATACTGTATATAAGCTGTGTTGAGGGTACAGGGACCATAACTTTTCAAACTTCTACCAGTAAAATTAGGGTACTGTATATAGCAGGAACAAATGTTGAAGGTCTCTAGGGGGAATTAGACATGTTCCAGCAGGAAGTGTCAGATGTGATGCATAGGTGGGCTAGTTGGTCACTGCTAGCAACACATTTGCCTATCAAGTTTTCACCAAGATATTGTAGCTACTGACTAGTTACAGGAGTAGAAGAATTGGGTTCAATAAGTGTACAGTATTTCAGACTCGGGTATGCATATTCTTGGTGTGCTCTAGTGTGTGTATGTGTTTCAAGTTTGCTGTAGTGTGTTTGAACCCAGTTCAAACTGGGTTCGTAAGGTATATTTTATTTTGTGTATTTCCTGAATTTTTTATGAGTGCTGAATTTTTAAATCATGCTTAATACAGTAATGTTGTTCTACAAAAGATGCTGCGGTATGTTGCCCGACAAACGACTTGGATGAATGCTGCTACTGGGGTGCGTTTTAAGTCTTCCAAAACCAAACATTCGCTACAAGTTGACTATAGTGGACGAGTGCACACTGGAAAAACAATGGTGTCAAAATCACCAATCGCTTGGTCGTCAGGGGAAGTAACACACCCAGCTCCATTAGACTGCCCCATTGGGAACAAAGACGTGTATCCTAAAGACCAACCTGATGGTGGTCGGCAATATTTTGGATTTGTGTATTATCCAAGGTACAGTGCTGGTTCAAATTTTTACATTTTATTTGTCACTATACCCATTGCTTGTTAGCATAAGATTTTATAAACTGAATAATAAATTTTGTGACTTGCTGTTTCTTCTGACATTATGTTACTGATAAGTTATTGCAGTGCATGACACACTTCAGTAGAAGTACAGTAAAAAAAAGTAGTAAAATAAATCATTAACCTTGAGCAGTATCTAAAAAAAAAAAAAACGTAACTGCTATAAAACTTCTACACACATGTCCTGGATGCCATGGAATAATCACAGATGTCTCGGTTACAAATGATACCCTAGAAAGTTTTACAATAAAGTAGATACATTTGTATGTACTTTTTTTTTGTAATGTGAATATCTTGGAACCATTCCATCCAAGGGTTCTTAAACTGGGGTATGTATACCCTAAGGTTGCTCTAGTTTACATATGTTCCAAGGTAGCTTTATTGATTAGAGCATCCTTCGAATATGTACATATACACTACTAGAGTAGCCTTAGAACATGTATACATATTAAGAGTAACCTTGGAACACATACATATTGGTGAGGTGAGGCGAGGCCAAAGAGCCAAAGCTCAACCCCCACAAGCACAACTAGGTGAGTACATACACTAGAACACCCTTTGAACACACACATGAGCAATCTTGGAACACACACACACACACACAAGCAACCTTGGAACACATGCGCACACACACGAGCAACCTTGGAACACACGCGCACACGAGCAACCTTGGAACACACGCACACACGAGCAACCTTGGAACACACGCACACACGAGCAACCTTGGAACACACGCACACACGAGCAACCTTGGAACACACACACGAGCAACCTTGAAACACACACACACACACACACACACACACACACACACACACACACACAAGCAACCTTGGGGGACACACACACGAGCAACTTTGGGGGACACACACATACTCACACAAGCAACCTTGGAACACACGCACACACGAGTAACTTTGGAACACACGCACCCACGAGCAACCTTGGGGGACACGCACACACGAGCAACCTTGGGACATGCACACACGAGCAACCTTGGGACATGCACACACGAGCAACCTTGGGACACACACACACACTCACATGAGTAACCTTGGAACACACACACGCAAGTAACCTTGGGACACACACACACACACACGAGCAACCTTGGGACACACGCACACACGAGCAATCTTGGCACACGCTCACACGAGCAACCTTGGGACACACATACGAGCAACCTTGGACCACACACACGCGCAACCTTGGAACACACACACACGCGAGTTGATAGAGTTAAAACAGTTATTCTTATGATGTTTATTGTGTAATTAAACTTGATATATGAGCTCACTGAAGACTTGTCATAGGTTTCCAGGAGAGGTGGATCCTCCCTATGATCCTGCACCGCTGCATCTCGTCACCCGAGTGAGAACTCTCTATAAAAGGCCATGGTGGGACAAAGACATCATGAAAAGACTGGGCCTTCATGAGAAGGTAAGTTAAAGGAGAGTACTGAATAAACCAGCCATAATTGCATGGAACTTGATGCACACTTCCATGATGATACAGAGTTGAAAGATTTGATTTTCTCAATATAGTAATTAGATGACAGATCAGGGTTAGCACACAGTTTATTGCCTAAATTTTTTTTAGGAATTAAGTAAAAACAAGACATTCTTGGATCCAACAGTTCACATAAGCACATGAAACTCGTTATATCCAATCGTTGACTGTAAAACTCGTCTCAGTTTATTAAGTTTACAGTAGCCTACATTATATCTTCCCATGCAGGACAAGAATTAACTAATTGACCATTTTCATACCTATGTAATTGATAACTTATGTAATAAGTTATAGTACTGGTGGTATTATATTATGGTGGATATTATTTCATTGCATATTACAGTATATGGAATTGAAAATGTATTTACTATTTTTCAGTGGTAGTCTTTATTTCTGGGAGGGTGCCCTCAGTAGTTGCCTGCAGCTATACCCTGGGACTGGCAACAGGGAGACAGGACCAAAAGCTGGCTCTTTCCATGAGGCAGAAGTCAACCCAAAACTGAGAAAAAGCTTACACGGTATAAGAGTATCAAAGTAAGCAATTTCTTGAAGAAAATTAGTAACCCCTGAGGATAACAAGACAAATTATCATTGCTGCAGTGTAATCACCCCGGTCATGATGAGGCTGACCTCTAGGTGGCAGTCCAGGTCACCTAAGATCCTTGCCAGCCAGCCACCTCATTCACTTGCCTGTTGCAGCCAGGGCTGCATGTCTCTGATGGGCTCACATTCAGCTTTATGCTGCAATTGGGCCATTGCTATCTTATTATTTCATTTCCTGACTAACATAACTATTTTGTGCAACCTGTCTTGTGAGTGCCCTCGATTTGTATTTCCCTTCAGCTGCACATCAAGGTTGTCATCTTTGGCAGCCAGCTTGTATCTCTTGCCCATTGAGTTCTCGTTTTGAGGAGTTGGATTTTCCTCTCCACGAGTTGATTTCTTTTGAGTTATCTCACCTACAGATAGTCCAGATGACCAGTATCTCTCTCCCAGAAAAAGGAGAGAGGGGAAGAAGAGGTATTAGATCCAAGAGATATAACTTATTATTATTATCATAGCTTATTGCTATGGCTGCCAAACCTTCCTGATGCAGTCTTCTGAAGTGAGATTCAATTCAGTGTCCTTGGACCTCAGTAGTTACTCTTGTTGCCTTTGTTACTCTACCTTATGGGTTCAGAAGTTTTTCACCCTCGGGTGTGTGCCGTTTTCCAGTGTTGGCCTTCTGTACTGGCCAAGCCATCGTCTCTGATGATTGCTTATTACACTATGGGATCATGTTTTGTGGTTCCAGGTTTTACAGCTCTGGCCAAATTAGATGATGTGGTTGCTGGTCTCCCGTTGTAAGGAGGATGTCAAAGTTGTTTTGGATAACCTGTGTTGAATTTATGCTGGTCTCCTCTACCTAGTTGCATGATGCTTATATTTTTTGGTGGACTTTTTTTTTGGCTTTGGGTTGATCTCTGATCTATAATCTCTTCACAAATCAGAGAGCCACTTTCTGGTCCTGGTTCTTGTTAAGCTCAAGTGCATCTCGAGAGGCCTGGTGCAGAGTCCTAATACTGTAATGAACTTAGCAGCCCCAATGCTCCTAGGAACTACAGAGTCGCCCACCAGGAAAAGACCATTTCATTCAAAGCTTGATTTTTATTGCATATTGACATGTGCATTTTTTAAGATTACTTATCCTGCCATATTTTTCTAGAGAAGTAAGGTTGCAATTGTCAAGAACAATCCTGAAAACAATGCGATGCTGTGGAAAGTGAAATACTTGGTCAAGGTCACACCTTTGAGAGTACCTGCAGACCTTCCAGATGATGTTGACCCCAGATGTTGTTTCTTGAAGGTAAACTGTAGGAGATGTCACCCATCTCTTTGCTTTTATTCCAAAATTTGCTCCAACAATTATTGGAATATTTACATTATATATTCCGGTAGATAATAAAGGCATATTACAGTATCCAGTGTAGAACTATTATTTTTAGATTTTTCAACAAATACCCTATACTTTTCCACAATGAAATAAAAAAAAGAGGTATCAGAGAAAATATTGAGGCTGTATGATCCCATTGTATTGCATCAATATTGTCTTACTACCATAACATTCTTTACTTCTGTGGTATTATGCACACAGACTAATCCTCATTTTTAAAGCAATATACTGTATATCCAATGTATTATGGTATTAATGGGTAAAATTCTTTGTATATTTCAGGAGACAGGAGAATTTTCTTATTCTAAAAGTGTGCTGGTGAAGGATAGTGATATGCAAGAACCTCCAGAGATTACTGCCACTAAATGGAATGGATATTTTATTGAAAAGCATACGCGAAAACTCTGGGATTATCCATGGCAGCTAAAACTATGCTAAGCCTGCACAATAAACAGAACACACTTAAGGTGATATTTTTTTTTTTCATTACAGTGCAAACACTTGTCCTTTGTATTCCTTTCAAATTCATTGGCATCAATTCATAATAAGATTGTAATATGGGAATGAAGTATAAAAAATAAACTGGTAAATATGTATATGGTACATAGTTCACATTTATATGGTTATGTACGACTTAACAGTATAATGCTGTATCTAGTTCTAGTAAATAAATATTCATATTAATTTGCTTGGTTATTTTTTTCAGTGGTTTTCAATAATCTATAGAAGTGCTTTATGCCATGTGAACAAGATATTTTAATGTTTAACCTTCATAGGTTTGCTTATCTTTGATAACGTGCCAATATTGAGGAACTTCATAGTGCAGTTGTACTCATTTTAATTGCCATCATAACTCAATTTTTCTGTGGAGAGCCCTTCTGGCTCCCTGGAGCTATACTGGGCTGATATGTATGTATTAGACTGTGGCATCAGTCAATTCGAATGGCATTCTAAGCCTTCCAAGGGACCACGAGCCAGAACCGGGTCCTCTCAGAGAGGCACGAGGAGCAATGACCTATAGAAACCTCCATGTGGTTGGAAGCATTCTATGTCTGCCATGTACCGAGTTAGGCGCCCAAAAAGGTAGGCATCTCAAAACAGACCAACTGGTGAAACATTGCTACTGAAAACCGAACTGCTAAGCAGAACTCCCCAATCTAAAAACAAGTAAGATATCATACCCCCCACCCCACATCTAGCCTGTCTGTGCAGCTCCCCCTCCCAGGGAAGGGGAGCCTTAGACTTGTGCCAGCTGTCCAACCTCAGTTCAGAGGCTGAATGGCGAAAAAAAAAAAAAAAAAAAAAGCAGAGAGGAGGGAAGGAGGCTTGCCGGGGAGCCTCCGGGACTTACCCAGAAAATGGCGTTTCATTACAGTCAGTGTTTTTTTTTTTTTTTTATTCACCATCTTCATACATGTGTATTTTTTGTTAATTACTCCTATTTAAGCATTATGATTAATACAGGTAATGGACAAAGAAAATGCCATTAATTTTATAGTTTTTAGAGGCCAATGAGCCTATAATATGAGATGGGTGGTAGTAAAGAAACTTTCTTAAACTATAATAAAAGGCAAGCCAAACGGTAATAATACTTACAAGAACTTTTATCTAACTTTGTTCTTGCAAATTAAACAAGGCTGCACATGTCTAATTTTAGTTGTAAATTCGCACCTAGTTTCTTAACACAAGTACTCTTATTATATTAATCCTTCTTGTAAATTAGGAAACAATTATAAAGACTACAGTACATGCATCTTTTGATATGAAAATCTAGTACAGTGATACCTATCCTTTGATAAATTAATTTGGCAACTGCAAAGAAAATAACAAGGCAGTACTTTGTCAGTCATTGAATTACATTGTATTTTGTAAAGCTCTTGATAAGAATAAACAGCACCAAGACAATTTGCAGTATGCCATACTTAGTTGCAAGTTTAAGAGTTTATTGACTAAGAGACTCTTATTTAAATTTTGGTATGAGTGACAGTTTTACTTATAAGACTGAAGCATAAAACAAAGCTTTACTCAAATCTGCACACAGTACTGAATTTAGATACTTGAATAATGTGCATTAGGCTACAGAAGTATTGCACTGGCCACCATATCCTTTGACTACTTATTAACATGTAACAGTAGACTGACAATATGCTAAGTTTTGAATAGTGTACTAAAACATTTTATTGCTTTAAAATTTAACTAAGTATTGTAATTACATTTAAAATTTAAATCAAGCAGTCGATCATCCACCTGTATGCTCATATGTGGATGTCAAGGGCCAGGATTCATCAAGCATTTACGTGTGAACTTACGAAATCTGTACATCTTTCATCAATCATGGTGGCTTTGTTTACTTATAATTTTGTAAAATGAGCTACAAGATTATTTATAGCAATAACATTTGATCAAGACGAACCTCAGTGTTTCAAAGCTCGTAAAATGTTTAATAAATACAGGCTAATCTGCTATAATTAACACTTTCACCCAACGATGACGAAGTGTGGAGTCAAAATTTTAGTACCTTATTTCCACTGATGACGAAGTATGGCGTCAAAAATATAAAAAAATTTGGCCCGCTTTCGGCTTGGATGCAGGAGAGGCGTGCTGCGGTTTTGGATATTATATGCATGTACTCCTGTAGGGAATTTCATTGCAAATACATTGATACCAAAATGAAAGACCTAGGACGAGAATTGAGGTAACGAAGTTAAAAAGAGAAAACCCATTTTATTGCTCTTGATGAGCATTCATGGAGGTAACGCGCTGTCACTTTCTCTGTTTGCTGTGGGTGATACGCCGGACTTTTGGACTTTATGTATGCATATAATTCTGTAGGGAATTCTATTGCGAACACAATGATACAAAAATGAAAGACCAAAGTGAAATGAGAGTCCTCGTTTCATTGCTCTTTAGCGCTCCCGGGTAACTTTGTCACTTTCTCTGTTTTGTGCGGGTGGTATGCTGGGCTTTCGGACTTCATATGCATTTAATCATGTAGAGAATTCTATTGCTAACACATTGATATCAAATTGGAAAACCTAGGATGAGAATTGAGATGACAAAGTTGAAAAGAGTATACACTTTTCAGTATTACCGCGCTCTAATGGAAGGCCCGGCACTCCTCCCTGCTCTCATCACGTTTGCGGGTGGAGCTCGCCACAGTTTTTGACATTATATGCATATACTCCTGTTGGGAATTTTATTGCGAACGCATTGATACCAAAATGAAAGACCTAAGACGACAATTGAGGTGACCAAAGTGAAAAAGAGTGTACACTTTATCGCTCTTGCGAGCTCCCGGGTAACTTTCTCTCACATTCTCCATTTGCTGCGGGTCATAAGCCGGGCTTTTGGAGTGTACATGCTTTTAGCCATGTAGAACATTCTATTGCAAACAAATTGATACAAAATTGAAAATCCTAGGACGAGAATTAAGGTGACGAAAGTTGAAAAGAGTATACACTTCTCAGTATTACCACGCACTCCCGCGGAATGCCCAAAACCACTTGGACAGGTCGAGTGATCGACGTTGGCCTGCGAAAGTGTTAAGAAAAGATATATGTACAAATTTTGTAATTGACCCTATAAATACCTTATGAATACTATACAACCACTTATGGCAGTTGTATAGTATTCAAGTACACAAAGACAGTTAGCCGTAAAATAAACTTTTTTATTTTATTTGCTACCTCTACTGTATGATCTACAAAATTCTCCCGTATTGCACAACCTTTGCTTCTATTTCTTAATCGTTATATCTTGCCATCATTTTTTAAGTTCTCCCATTATCTCATTACTTTAATGGTTGCAATTTGTTCATTACTTTGAGATGCTCTAGGCATTAGCCCTGGAAACACAAACCGAAACTGTCTCTATTTTCCGCTTGTAACAACTTATAATAAAGTTGCTACATCTTGGCTTAACGTGCTTATGACGTATTAGAACGTTGTTACAACTTGCTATATCGATTGTTATAACTGGCTAGGAGGTGTTAAAACTTGTTGGAACATTGTACCAACGTCGTAGTTTCGGTGTGTGTTTGGCGGGAGGTTTATTTCATCATAATTTAGACCAAGAGAATACCTAGGAGTACTACTGTATTTCAAATAGGACTTTAAAAACCTCTGAAGTACAAAATGTCATCTATAATATAAAATCATCTTTACCTGGAGATTATGATAATCATTGTAAGCACTTTATGCTCTATTCAACCACCAAGAAAATGTATACTGAAACACCGTGCAGAAGGTGACAAGCCCAAAATACAGTGGTTTTTTACAATGTTGTATGGGAATAGTAGACAAAAATGTTTTGGAACCAACACTCCAGTATAGGGCTTTGGATTGGTGAAAAAGTTAAGGATTTCCACAAGCACATGAACAATAATGAGGAATTTATGTAAAACTTATACAATACAGTATAAATGTTTAATAAATATTATGGCATGTGTTTTGATCAATAGGCAGAGGCAATTGACCGATGCAAATTTATAATTCAGACGAGACTGGTTTGTGATGACATGTTCACATCCATTTCAGCTCTCTATGAAGAAATTGACACTGGGTGGGTTACAAGCAACACAGAGGTGGTTATTGTGCAGCTGGGTTATAGAAGTGCAAATTGTTACAAATTTGTAAAAACAAGCATCCAAGAACATTCAAAAACACAAAGTATATCCCTTTTAAAATCACCAATTTGTTCTAGAGGTGAAGGCATTTTAGAAATAGCTTATGGCTGGATAACAGCTTAGCTCATCTGCACAATGATGAATTTATACAGTTGAAGTTTCTAAATTAACTGTTTGCTTCTTAATACCACTTCTTTAACCCAACCCATGGATCAAAAAATATAATTCAGATTATTAAATACTGCAAAATTACTATCAGCTCTGACTGCAAGAGTTCCTTGAAGACATTTAATTGAGAGCTGATAAAACAACCTACCTAAAAAGATTCATGGAGTAAAATTTTACCCACATCAGTTTCCTTCAAATAATGATATTGAAGGTCTAAAATAAATGGAGTGGGGGGGGGAGATTTCTTAGGTTAGGATTACAAAAGGTCAGACACCGAGGATGGCATACACTAGTAGATTTCCCAGAATATATATGGATGGATATTTAAGGCTCGAGGCCCAGCAATAGAACATTGTAAATTTTATGAAAGCCAGAACTGCATACAATATAGTACTTGGCAGATGATCTAGAGTGGTAGGTGGAGTGGATAACAGCAAATGCAGGGTGGTAGGTGGAGTGGATAACAACAGATACAGGGTAGTTGGTGGAGTGGATAACAACAGATACAGGGTACAGTAGTTGGTGGAGTGGATAACAACACATAGGGTGGTAGTTGGAATGGATAACAAGGATTAAAACACACCATTCTGTTATACAGATTTGAAGTACACAAAGTCAAGGTCACCCCGTGAAGCTATGCAAAAGAGAGCAGACTAGAATAGTGTTTACATAAGGCTGCCTGAAGGCTTGTCTGCCACCTTTTGAGAGCAAGATTGAGTCATACACCATTTGCAAAATTATGTAAATATTTGGTGGGACCAAAGAGCCAAAGCTCAACCCCCACAAGCACAACTAGGTGAGTACAACCAATTATTTAAATAATATAAAATACAATAGATTCATCATCATATTCATATACACAACGAATAGTCACTAATCTATTATCTATGTCAAGGGGGCTCCAAAAATTCAACTAGATATGGAAATTAGTTTTCAGGTCACAATCAGATAAATTCATTGGTTAATTGACTACTGTACTGATGAAAACAATGCAAAAGTTATGAATATTTCATGTTGATTTAAATTATATGTATTTTTATCTAACCTCAATCAATTTGGTGTGTTCTGGTATATCCTAGAGGTCATATTCTGTATGAGGAACATTATCTACATCCTTTTACATCCTGGCTGTAAAAGTCATTTGACTCAAATACCTGATCCATGGGTAATAGATCAGTGACTATAATGCTCATTAATGTACAAAATTAATACCTGTAGGCTCTCAGGCCAATCATTAAAATTACCAGTGTTTAGGCACAACATACAGTATACAACTTAAATACTTAAAATTGAGCTTAAAAAGTAGTTATGGAATAAACAGCACAGCACCAGTATATATTAACCATCTGCATATTGCAGGCATTACATGAAGCCAAATCATTAAATCCTCATAAGCTGTTCGATATCACTTGATTCCTGGGCTATTCTCATATGTCTATAAAATTGACAGTTGAGAGGCGGGACCAAAGAGCCAAAGCTCAACCCCTGCAAGCACAACTACGTGAGTACAAAACACTTAATTTAATCATTCAAAAATGTTTACTGTTGAATGCATACCTCACAAAATTTATTTAATCTAAAAAAAATATTTGTAAGTACTGTACTGTATTCAAATGTGTATAGAAATGTAGTACTGTACTTTACTGTGCACTGTTTTGAATTTTTGTGAAATCTTGAAATGGGCTAGCAGATAAAATATGGCAATCTACCCTTGCAAAATTATGTAAATATTTGACTTCAAAACATTTTATTTATCATCTGCAATCATACTAGACAAATTTAGCCCTGGAAGGGTAATCAGGTTTTAGAAACACAGTTTGCAGAGGGTTAAACATGTTTGATGCTGCTCTGGTTCTGTATCATTAATAACATATCACAGACTACAATGCTCTTGCCAGTGAAAGCCCACACCACACAAACTGTGGCTAAACAATAAAAAATTCTCTATATCTAGTAATTAAATCTATAAACTTCTTATGCTGTAATAAGCACCTCTATGTCCCTTACATTTAGTTAAAACATCACTTTTATATCTTATGAAGTGATGCCATTTTTGGTGTTCCTAACATTATATCATCATACTTATAGTAATGACTGTCCATGCCCTTAACATAATTTTTGTAATGATGATTGTCTAGGTGTCCCCCTAACACTGAACTTAAAAATAATTTCATAGCATTTTGATTAGTGATGATATTCCTGTGCCATACAAAATCACATCTCAAACAGCAATTATTGTCTTAAGTAGAACAATGTGTCATCAGTAAATAATACCCCAATTATTACTTATATGCAGCACTAATATAAATTAATTTATCTCAGTAACAATATTCAAATCTAGTTAACAACAGATATGATTTAATCCAACCACTCCTCTGAAAATGGTACTACTTTAGCAACTATGGATGGAATGGACAAAATGTGGACTTAGAAAAAAAAAAGTCCTCATTTTGTAGTGTGTGAATTTTAAAGTGCATAAAAGAAAAGACCTAATTACGACCTAGCCTGTCCTAGGCTTAAAACACAATTTGATCTGTTCTTGACTCACAATCTGGAATCTCGGGTTCGAATCCAGGCAGGACAGAAATGGTTGGGCATGTATCCTTATACCTAATGCCTCTGTTAACAAGCATTAAATAGGTACCAGCAATCGGTCAACTACTGTGAGGTTGCATTCTGGGGAAAGTTAGTCATTTGACCTTGAGGCCAAGTCAAGCTGCACACCCGTGTGTTCCATCCCCTCTCATGTGATACCACAGTGCCACACTGTTTTTGAAAGGTTTTGTTTCGATAGAAACTGCTAATTTTTTTTTACTAAGAATATGTCCTGTAGCAGCCACAATTGACGTAGAGGTGTTAAGAGGAAGCAAGTTACGCTATCCAAAGAAGTTATACGTGATTAAACTTTGTGAAAATTTTTGCTCTGCTGTAAGTGTTGTCCATGATTATGGTCTAGAGTGCGAATACCATCTCTGATATGTATAAAGAAAAAGTCTTACACCAGCAAAACCTCCCCAGATTGGCAAGGGTCTTCACTCAATGAGGCCTTAGCACCTGGCAGTTAAAAACTGACCTTGCAAAGCTCATGTACAGTAATTTTAATGTTGTATTGTGTTAGGTTGGGTAAATGAACAATATTAAAGCCCTTCGTTGAGCAAGCTGACGAACTAATAAGGCAAGTTGAAATTTGTTATCGATAAATTATTTTGAATACTGTACTTACTGTAAATATATAAAGAATCTTCCCTAACCAGGTAAATTTATGTTTATTGCATGTCAAAATACAAATAATGTTGGTTACAATACAACAAATTAAAATATGTTCATTTTTGGACTTTCCCAGGAAACAATTTGGCTAACTTGTATGGGGTGGACCCCATATGATTTAGATCAACAAAAGTAGACAGTACTATCATTTTCATAGGATGGGTTGGACTTTACACATTGTTTTTTAGGCAATAGCACTAAAAAGTGTGGATATAATCTTTGATATGAATGGATATAGTCACAGCCTAACCATGATTCTGAGATCTAGAAATCCTTATCCACTTCTCTCCCAAGTAAAGACTCTCCTAGCTACACGTCATTATTAGCTGTTCCATTTTCAAGTGTGTCTGCACCCGTCTCTTCCGCTGCCTGATTCTCATATTCATTTTCATATTCATTTTCTTTGGCATCAACTACTTCTTCCACATCATCTTCATCTTGTTCCTCTTCATTATCATCTTCATTATAATATTCACTTTCTTCATCTTCATCTACACTAAGTGAATTATTTATTGGAGATGCAGTCAGTTTCATATAAGGCTCCAGCTCATATTCAAACATCAAGAAGTCTATGATATATTTATAGTAAAGCTGCTTTACTTCACTTGAAGTCAACTGGGAAAAATATGTCTTGGCAACATCAGAGGTTCTCTTTGTTTGGTCTGTTTTGTGAGACCACTCCATGTGCACAGCACTGGAAAGGCCACGGTGGTAGAGGATAAACTCTGCATCGTTTGAAAGAGTTTCCATTTTAGCAATGATATCATAACGTATGTGGCATGGAGTACACAAGAGGGAGATTGGTCTCCAGTGCTCATCATATTCTTCTACATCTGTGTCAAGAAGATACTGGATGAATTCCCGGAACGTGGGTTCCTTTCTGGTATAACTGTGATCATCACTCGAGCTGGACTTACGGTAGGCTTTGACGATTCTTTTTCCATAGATCGCATAATAATATCCGCCCCTGAAAGATACAGAATAGAAAAGTATTAAAAAAATGCTTGCCTATAAAGTAATGCATAAAAATAAAATAATTAGGTTATTAACTTAGCTGGAATTATATTACAGTAGCTTTACTGATAATATTGTACTTTAAAAACAACAAATTTGGCATTTAATATCAAATCCCTTGCATCAAATTATAGTACAGTACTTGTTGTTTTCAAATTTTTAAGATTTGTTGCACATCATAAATACTTTAACAATTATGATTTGAAACAGTTAAAAAGCATGTAACAATTCTTGTCCAATGTTAACAAGTTTTCAGCAGTTATCTTAGGAACCATTTTTATAACTTTTGTCTTTACCTGTCCTTTAAATCTCGTTTATAATCTTCCAGTTTGTCTCGATATGCTGATAAAACACGCTCGAATGGATGACGAACCACCTAAACAAAAAACATAACATCATGAGATGGAAAATTATAAAGCTATCTTTGAATTAAATTAAAAGTTGACTACAATACAGTAATAATGCTGTTGAGAAAATCAATTGGAGCAATGAGGTGACTCGAGCCAGTGATGAGCTGTGCACTTTACCTCTGTAACACGATATTGTACAAGTTATATTAGCTTCAGTAGAGCCCTCCAGACTTCTCAAGGATTCAGTGGAATCCCAAGTTGTGTAACCTTTGGTTGACTCTTGCAGTGTCAACATGGCTCTGGAGTCATGTAATCCTATGAATCCTGTGGTAGTCAAAAATCCAATATTGACTATTTCTTATCACTAACAGACTTAAAACTCGCTGGCACTTAATGGAACACCGCCCTCCTCTTTGTTGCCCAACTGCATTGTTCCTTTTACAGTTTTGCATATTCTTATAGAATGTCCCGATTTTCAGGATGTTCACGTGTCTTTCTTTGCAAATGTCTTGTGGTCATTTGTCCCTCGATAGAATCCTTTGCGAATCTGATACCTCCGATATTGCTTTTCCTATGCACTTTTGTTTTAGTATTGGCATCTTGTGAATTTTGGTGCCTTTTGAATATCCAACAACACTGATGGTGCTATATAGTCTCCCAGGCTTGGTGTCATTTTTTTATATTTACTTACTTGCCATAAAGTGGGATACAAAACAAGATCTAAGCCATGGACAAATCATGTCCTCCACTCCTGACTGCAGTACAAAGAAGCCTGTTGTATTCATCTAGTATTCACCTAGTTGTGTTTGCGGGGTTTGAGCTTTGCTCTTTCGGCCCGCCTCTCAACTGTCAATCAACTGTTTACTAACTACTATTTTTTTCCACACACACACACACACACAACCCAGGAAGCAGCCCATGACAGCTGACTAACTCCCAGGTACCTGTTTACTGCTAGGTAACAAGAGCATTCAGGGTGAAAGAAACTTTGCCCATTTGTTTCTGCCTCGTGCGGGAATCGAACCCACGCCACAGAATTACGAGTCCTGCGCGCTATCCACTAGGCTACGAGGCCTCCTCATAGCTACGATGTTGTGCCAAGATACAAATGGCTGGCAATCACTAATCAAACTGTCAAATCGTCAAAGAAATGAGAGATGCTTGTGACACTAGAATATACACAAATAATACATTTTTCTGCCAGCTACTCAGCTGGCAGAAAAAATGTATTATTTGTGTATATTCTCGTGTCACAAGCATCCTCAGAACAATGTGCTCACATGGACAAGTGAAGTAATGGCTGAATGCACCCAGTGAGCAGCAAACAAATGCCTACATACCTGTCTGATGTTGCAGTGGACAGTAAATAATAAAGAAGTAAAATCTGAGAAGTTAATCCACTGTTTTGCACCAAGGAACATACAAGCCCTGAACAAAGTAAATTACAGTCAAGAAATACTTCAGGGGCCACTCAAAGACCTGTAAACACACTCCAAGGCCTGGTCTGTTAACAGGTTATTAAACACAAGATTAAAAAGTCCCAGAACAATAAAACCCACAGTTAAATCACTGAAATCCAGTTGACACCTACTAAACTGGCAGTTAAACTAACAGGTAAACTAAACTCTTTGACAGTCACCTATGATGCCAAGGAAAGATTAGGAAGGGCTTCAATATTTTTTAAATGAATATTGAATAAATGAATTTTAAATGAACTTTTCCTGATCATTTTGGATTGGAATGAGTATTCTTCAGTGACCCCACATAATCATAACCCTACAAGCACGATCTGAAAGTTTTTTACGAGGCTGGTGCCTGAATAGCATCGTGACTGACTACGGTCCTGTCCAGACAACAGATCTGATCTTAGCCTTCAAACTGTGCACCAAGTTTTAGGTCCCTTTTTAGGTGGACATAAAACAAACCAAAATTATATATATAAAAAAAAAAACTCTTTAGATCATAAAACATTTCTGATGAATGGAAATTTTTTTAATTTAGTTTACCTTAGTGAGGAAGAAATGTTTTCGTCATTCTGAATATTAATTTCATGCAAATTATTTTAATTGATTTCTCATTATCACAAATATCTTCCTGGCCCATAAAAGCTCTTGGAATTCTGCATAGCATTAATGTTTCCAAAGAGAGGCATTAGTAAATGGATGGTGCACCTGTAATGGTGGCAATTTTTTAATAATGCCCAGGAAGCTAGCTAAGGCTTTCAGGATTTTTTCCTCCAAGTTGACAAACGATTATTAAAGGTTTATAGTGTAGAGTAACACCGCAGATTATTTTGTAACTTTGAATATAATGAGGCATATTAAATCATTCACAAACGACAGGAGCACCATGGGTCTTGTTTAAAAATAACAGCAGAAGCTTACAGCTGAGAAAAAAAAATCATCAAAACATGATATACAGGAGAGAAGGCAGGTATACGTTGTTGATATTTGAATGCTTGTTTGAGGACTGCTGAGTAAATTTGTAGGAGTAAGGATTACTGTACAGTATGTCAGAAATACGGGAAAGAGCCTTCAAGTTTTCAATACATTGGTGGTATACCTGCAAAATTAAGATTTTTATCAGTACTTGTACATGTATAATGAAGCCTTGAAACAAAAATTTATTAACAGCTAAACACTAACCATAAACTTCATTGTAGTTGGTATGGTACGCTTTAACAGAGCAGTAGTCAAGAGTGGGTATCTTTCTCTTAGCAAAGCATGCTTCCCTGCCATATCCTTTGATGATATATCTTGCACTCCTGCTATCTGAAAGAACACATGTAATTAAATAAAATCCCCTTTTTACTTAAAATTTATCAAAGGTTCCCCATATACAAAGCCTGTAACTCACATGGTTCAAGTTGGTTTATCATGTGGGCTGTATGCCTTATTGAACATCAAACTTTTGTCACTCATGTGACCCAGTTCCATTTTAGGTAGATGGTTAGACCAGTCTTGTCTTATCTCCATCTTACTTTATTTTTTACGACTCACTATTCATATTTTTGTCTCCCTCATTTTAAAACTAAATTTCAGGCACATGGAAGATAATTTTCACTGCATTACCAAGCTGTGATATATTAATAATGACAATCCTTATATATAGTACTGTACTTTCAATCTTTCTTGATCTTCCTTTTGTAGCACAAGAAGACTTTGCTAGTTACTTTTTAGATCTGGTCTTAATTGAACAAAAACTTATTGCAGGAAGGCAAGTAGCTGGCCAAGGGAGACTGAAGAGCCTATAAGCAGGCTTCAGGACCCCAAAAACGGGAAACCATAGCTTCCAATGATTCTTTAATTTTCCATAGAATACACTGTCATTTTACTCTTTCTGGAAGCTTTTGGGTCAGAACAAGCAACATACATGTATGTTCTGACATACAAGCTTATGTCAGAACTCCCTCTTGTTGAGGCATCACCTACTGTGGGGCCCTCTAAGATTACTTTTTTTTAGGATCAATAAATGTACAAAACATTCTGATATTATCTATAATTACTGTCTACTCTGCCTCATAATGAATGCCATGTCAGGTGTGTTTTTCCAGATATGAATCCTAGTTGTATCAGTTACAGTATTGGGATTTTTTTTAACTCAATTCTACCATCCACCACCTTTTACTCCATGTCCCCCCCCCTTTTTTTTTCTTGTAAATCAAGGCCATTAGACTCACCTCAAGAAATGCATGAAGCCAACTAGTGCTTGCTGCCTTAGGAACCTTACACCAAGTAAGGCCATGCTGCTGATCCACAAACATCTGATGAAATGTTGACCTGCAGAATAGTTGTGCCCTGTTAGCTGAATATTTAATTCTCAGTTTCACTAGAAACAAAATCAAATTTAAAAATATGCACTTGTAGTATAATTTCAATCAATAGCAGCAAAGTGTATATTTTTCAAATAATGCATGACTGAATTAATGCATTAAGGCACAAATTTATTGTGAAAATTACAGTGGCAATTTGTATTTCATTAAAATTTGCAGCACAAATGGCCAAAATATTACTAATTTGGCATATAACAGTGAACATTTTATGACTGGTCAGATACCTGGTTTATACCTGAATGAGGATCTGGGCATTTTTGTACTCCCCAAGCCTGGCCAGGAGCCAGACTTGACTTTTGAGAGCTTAGGTGGGTCAAAATTCAACATTTACCATTTCTTATCTCCAGCAGATTTAAGACTGGTGTTAAGACAGTGTTATGCTGGGTTCCCAGTCATATTGGTGTTACCTTAAACATGCAAATAATGCCACTAAGGAGGCTATCTGCACCTGTCCTATTTCACCAAAAGGTATTCCTTATTCTGATTTTTACCCACTCATTCATTCCTCTATCCGAGACCACTGGCAGGGTCAAAATAGTAACGGGAATCGACGAAATTGATAGGGAAGAATTCATGAGACCTGGAACTTCAAGAACAAGAGGTCATAGATTTTATCAAAGCTGCAGAAGAAATATAAGAAAATTCACTTTCGCAAACAGAGTGGTAGACAGTTGGAACAAGTTAGATGAGAAGGTGGTGGAGGCCAAAACTGTCAGTAATTTCAAAGTGTTATATGACAGAGTGCTAGGAAGACGGTACGTACACCATGAATATAGCTCTCATCCTGTAACTACACTTGGTAATTATCTAAGCTAAATAAAGTTTCCTCGACTTATAGCTTAATATGACATTGTACACTGACCATCATACAATATCTAGACTAGATGATGCCAGCTATTCAGGGACAGCCAACTTGACAGGGGTCCAAAGGATTTCTCATTCTAGCTGCCCTGTTCACATCATCGTGTTGGGCCTTGTGCATATCATTCGCCTTCATCTGGACTGTGGAAACAACCGAGTTACAAACAACTCGCATATTGAACCATACCGATTCTGTATGGTTCTGAACATCCCATGATTCACAAGCCTCTGCTGAACATCCGATGTTATTAAATTCTTTGTTGCTGGTTATAGTCAAGTTCTTTTATGTATAATATTATGTATCCTGGTCATTCTGTCACTTCTGAAGTGTGTGAAACACTGGGAGATAGACTTCCCTTTCCATTATTTAACCATAGGAGGGAAGAATTACAGCATAAGGGGCAGTGTGCTCCTGCATTTATTACATAATCCTTCAATTCATTTATGCACTATGATGAGTATATATTTACCTAAGTGTAGTTACAGGATGAGAGCTACGCTCGTGGTGTCCCGTCTTCCCAGTACAGTACTCTGTCATATAACACTTTGAAACAAAGACTACTAGGAAGACAGGACACGAGTGTAGCTCTCATCCTGTAACTACAATTAATTAAATACAGTACTCATATACCCGGTAATTAAATACTCATCACAGTGCAAAAATAATGAATTGAAGGATTATGTAATACAGGCAGGAGCACACTGTGTTAACTATAAAAAGAAAGCTACAGTATTTATATTTAGGTTTTATGATCTTAATTCCAGTTAAGATCATAAAACGCGGATCAGCTGATCCGCTAATGTTGATAGTCTATGCATAGACTTGTGCCACATCATTTCTTTGAAGCAGAGTGGTTCAATTAGGTCTTGCAATAGTGTGTTGGTTTTACAGTACAGCATTGATACTGTATGTGAATATGGCTGATAAATAATAATTATATTATAGTATTTTATTTTCTATACTTCAAATTTTGTATATGGAGGAAGGGGGGTTTGGAAAGCATTTCATAGTTAATAGAAAGGTTTTAGTCCAATGCTCATTACATTCTAGCACACATGCTTGACATGTGTTACAGTGAGTGGCAGCCAGAAGCACCAGCAAAATATACACTGTCTTTTGTTCAGTATTACCCAAAATAATTTTTCCCCTCACCCTCTCTTTTCCCCTATTCTCTCTCCTCAGTGAACATGTTCCCTCTCCTGAAATACTGTAAATTAATATTTTCTCACCTTTTATTTAGCTGCCAAAGTCTCTCTAGCTGTGACTGTGAGAGATCTGTCTTGTCTCTAACTATCTCATCCTTAATCTTGTCTCCTGTGACCGTGCGGCCAGTCTTCAGAAACTTGGCCTTAGTAGAGTAAGCCCCCCATGCAGTGCACACCTCCTTAATGCGAGTCTTCCTCTGCTGGAATGCAACCATCTGGATTTCCTCACCTGCCCGCAAAGTCTGTCAACAGTGAAAATAATAAATGTGGTAAGTACAGTAATTATCAAAAGAAGGCACCAAGCCAAAATAAATGTGGTGCTTGCTATCTTGTGATCAAGTAGCTGTAATACCAAGCTCGGGAAATGTAGCAGTGGGAAACATTACTGTTTGTTTAATATCACTTCCTCTTTGTTTCTTGATTGGTGTTTTGGGGTTTTCATGTCTGATTATGTCTGTGCCTAGCTACCTGCCTGCATATATATTTTTTTTACCTGGCTTTTATAGGGCAATTGGTATAAACTACCAGTTGGACAATTACTACAGTATTGCAAATACTTAATACAATTGCCATATTTGACATGAATGATAGGGAATAGGGTGCATTTATCGTGGGCAGATTCATGTGAAAGTATTGCGAGGTTTATGCAGGTAAGTATAAGGAGAAAACACTAAGCTGGTATGACTATAATAGCACTTAGAGCACACACTACTTGCTTCTTGTACTTACGGACAAGAAGCAAGCAGTTTCAACAGAGGCCTTTTTTTATTATTTTGGAGTTTAAACTGCAATACGAGAATATAGTCACAGTACAGGTATGTGCTGGGAGAGAGGACAATTGTAAACCTGTTAAGCTTGTATAGCAGAGGAAAATATTTTGAATAATTAAACTTTAAGGAATGTAAGTAGTAATCTCAAGATGATATTAACAAAGAGATAAGCATAACCATAATCTAAATTATAAAAGGTATACAGTACTACAGTGTAGGTCTGTAAATACTGTACTGCACAGTATTGTAGCATGCAAAAAGCTGTATTCAAAGTCTGATGCTTCTGGACTCCCCCCTCTTCACATAGCTCATCATCAACCTTACCATACAGTACTAGTTTTCCCCGGAACATGACCCATCAATTGGTTACCCTCCAGTACCCTAAACTGTTCACCTCTGTTCATTCAGCAGTAATTGGGTAATACAGTAATTATTATTACCATAATTAATTATTACCCAATTATGCTGGGTGAGCAGGAGCAAACAGTTTAGGACTGGCACCCAGTCGCTCCTCAAACTCGACCCAGAGACAGGTTAGTTTTACCCTACTCTTAAGCCGTGTCATTGCAACAGCAGTCATTCAGTAAGAGAGGAATGGCAGGTCCGGATAAAGTTCTTGGTCGATCAGCCAGTGGAGCCAGGCTACGTCCATGTGATTATGCTTGAAAGGCTCTATGGCTGAACCCCGGCTGGAGAAGCAACAATATCATATACGGCTGGCATTAGGATGGTCAGAAAGTCTAAGGAGAGATACCTGCGCCTTTGCTTCAATAGGGAGTAGGGGGAGGGGAGGAACATTGAATGGACCAATGTAGGGGATACTAGGTGGAGTTACACGAATCATGCCAGCACTCCTGTCCCAAATAAGGTTAATCATTGATGTTGATGTGCTGTACCGAATCACTCCTAGACGTCTTAAATACTGGTCAAGGTTTTTAGCTGGCACATCAGCACCCTCACTGCGATCCATCTCTAAAATGTATTCTATCCATTGTTGGATAGAATGGACTTGGTCCGAGAACGGGTTGGGGTGGGACAGAAATAGTTGAGGCTCATTTCCTTTCACCTAACAGTAAATAGGTACCTGAAAGTTAGGCAACTGTTATGGGGTTGCATCCCAGTGAAGGTCAGTAGTTCTCCTTATGGGGGGACCATGATACAAACCTAAATGCTATATATATACACACAGGCTTCTTGGCCCCGACAACACGTATTATCATCATGCCCGGAACCAATAATTTTTTTTTATTAATACATCTGCATTTGTGCATCTGCTCTAGACTATATGAAGGGCAGTACAGTGTGTCAAGAACTAGCTACGTGATGTTAAACACCCTCATCACACAGGATGGTTAGTCATACAGGGCAATGTGATCAGTAGTCTGCACTGTCAAACTCTGGATGCATTATGGCTAACGCGTTCACCCGTGCATTCCCAACGTTATAAACCGTTATACTAAATTGCCCGAACCTAACCTATCCGAGGACCGACGAACAGAAAACGGGACATCACGTCAATTTTGAGAGTCGCTACCATTTAGTACATTAGATTTTGGCCTTATGAGAAATTGTACGTCACAATGCAATATACTACTCAGGAGAACGGGTTGATCGGCAATCATGATGCACGGGCACCTTCCCTTACCAATATTTCGTGATGAACACTCAAAGCCTGGACCAGGGAAAAAGATTGGCGTATATCACAAATAGTATTGTCGAAAACATGTCCCCCAGATCATTAGTGAAGAATTAGAGGAAGCCGCAGTAGCTAGAAGCGCTAGACTAACACTGGACCGGGTGAAGAAGTCGGTCATCTCTAGTGGACAGACGAGTCAATGGCAGAGGCAGCGGCTTGTGGGCCTGGTCTAACAGGCTTCCTCGAACATTGTCATTATTAAACTGCCAGACACCAGGAAGCGTACGCCGCCCCATGCCATCTGACAGCCCTAAGTTGTAGTCCATTCACGACCTCATTGTTAGTAAGATCACACATTACCACCAAGATACTTCAGATGTACAAAAGTACGGGTCAGCCTTGCCATATGTTTAAAACTATCAAAAAATAACTGCAACTTACCTTACAATTGTGAAACTTTGTGGTGTGGATGTCAGTTGTGGGGGAGGGGGTGGATGGCGATTGTGGGGAAGGGGTGGATGGCAATTGTGGGGAGGGGGGTTGATGGCAATTGTGGGGAGGGGGGTGGATGGCGAGTGTGGGGAGGGGGGATGGATGACTGTTGTGGGGCGTGGCAGTTATGGGGGGTGACGGTTATGGAGGGGTGGTTTTTAGTTAAAGTCAGGGTTGGTTATTATTTGAATATACTGTATCTAAGCCTACCCCACTGAGCAGGATATCCGTGTAATATTTGGATTTCTAAGAAAAGTTTGTGGGGAGGGGGACTAAGATACGCTATGAAAACGTTGTGAAGATATATAGCCTAAAATTACATATTTCCAAACGATTATGGAAGTGTAGGTGTGGTGGTGAGAGGCAATTGACATAAAAGAGAGGGATGATACGGGCAATTTACGGGCTCACCATAGCCCGTGCTATGGTGAGCAGCAATTATCTTTATGTTATGACCGAAACGCTCTGCATATTGTGGCTTCATATAGTGTAAATTACCTACAAATTATCCACTCAAATTTCGCGAAGAGTAGGTGCATCTTAGGCACAGTCAGACAACATTGTATGAACATACGTGGCTCTTCAACCTCCTTCCACCTATTACCGGAAATATTTCCGGAAATATTTAGGTGTTTTCAAGGGGAACTGAACAAATTCGTGCTGAATCAGCCAGATTATGATGGACATGAGTCTGTGGGCTGACACAAGCAATAGCCTGATTGATCACGTTATCACCAGAAAAGCTTAGCCCTGGTAATGCGAGTAAAACTCTTGAAAACGTCTACGGGGAACACACATCATTCAAATCAGGGACAGAGAAGGTAAGAGGGGTGAAGGGCAGGGAGTGTGGGGAGGTGCAGGAAAGGTTATGCTAGGGTAGTAGATGGGATGAGGCGAGGCAGCGGGTTATGGTGGAGTCGAATGCAGTGGAAGACGAAGGTGTTGAAGGAGGTCAAGGTACATCCGCAACGCCTCGGGCTCATGACTATTCGGGAGGCGTCATTCTAGTCGTGTTTCCAGTTCCTGGCTAGAGCCTCTCATGCCGTTTCTCTCTACATGGAACTCACTATATTTTCCTATGCTGCTCAGTATCGTCGCGACCATTTAAATATTGATTTTGTTTACTTAACATCTCTAAAACATGAGATGCGAGTCTAATCTACTTACCCCACACTAGCAAATTTTGGGTGGAGTACTAGAATATCTTCCAATATCCGTGAGTGTATGAAGTAGGTACCGAGTTCAGAGTATCTTATGCCATTTGGTCTACAATGGTAACTGTTGATGAGAGAGTTCCCTAGATCTTGTTCGCAGAGATGACAAATAGAGTGTTCAGTGTTAGGGGATTCATCACCTCCAACTACCTGCCTAAGTATCCATATCCCAGCATAATGATGGCAATTGCAACGTCACAATGGAATGTCTTATGTAAGTGCTCCAGTAGCGTGCTGGAAGTTCACTCTTGGGTCTTTGACCTTCTCGTCAGTGTCGCGTCGCCTGCGAACATTGTTATGTACTATACGATACTACCACTTCCCAGAGGTTGTTTATATCACGCATTGTAGTGGTAAAACACTTCTCTTCCCCCACCCTATCCAGAAGCTGTATTTATTACCAGCTAGTAATAATATACATTCACACTCGTTCGCATTAATTCACACCTTAAAATTAAGGGACTACACAGCAAATCAATAAGAATAGCTTAAAAGCAAAATAAATATAATGAAATAGGAGAGAAAAAGAAAAGGCATACTTCTCTACTCATCAGGTTCACACTAAATATTAAACAACCCTGATTTTTACATTGATTTACCTGAGGGCCATTAATACTAGTGTCCTCGACGAGGACAGGAAGCCGGCGGCTAGGGTAATCATGATAGCCTAGCCTTCAACAGCTTAGGCTGTCCCCGCGCCTTCAACAGCTTAGGCTGCCATCACACCTCAACAGGTGGATGGCGCCGTTACGTTGACCACAACACGACACAAAGATCCAAAGATAACATTGTTTGAGGCAGATTGTCAACATACAGCAGCATCATGCAAGTTAACTAACGCAGATCACAAGGGAATATTGCGGTCGTTTGCACGGGTTTCACAAAAATTAGATTACCAATATCGTAAAAGCAAATAGATTATGAAGAACATCCCCACCCCCAACATCCTGCAAGGACCAACCCGACCGTCTGCTTCTCTCATTATTTTACATCAAATGCACGCCACCCCACCACCATTATCTTCCTCCAGTGTGCACCATGCACGTCCCCGTCTTCTGTATTTGTTCTCAACCCAATTAAAACATCAAATTCCAGCAGCACGGCAGAAAATGTTATTAGATAAGATGACACAGCGTCAGGCAGCAGACGAAGAGACAATACACGATACTAAAGCCAGTTTACCGGAGGATAGATAAGAGCGCCAACTAACGGTCTGGCCCAACACCGGCCCCATCTCATGACCATGATATATACATGTATAAAGCTTTAACAGGGCATCGTTGTCAGGTCTGGTGGACGTTGTCACATTTTAAGATTTTTTTGGCAAATCCACCCTAATGGCTACAGTGACATCATCCCTAGTACACAGTATACATGTAAATTCAACAGATACCAATTCAATAATAACTTAAGATTCGTAATTAAAACTTACAGGAAGCAACATAACCAGAAACTGGCAGTTACCAAACTACTACCTGCTGGAAGTAGGTGTTTTTATTCGTCTTGTTTCTGTGCTGTACGTTTGCACTGGTGTTTTAATTATTACTTTACATGTTGTTTATTATTTTGTTTTGTTTTTGTTGTGTATTGTGCTTGTCCTGTTTATGTTTTCTGTTATGCATCTTGATGTTTGTTTTGTTTATGATTTGTTTTGCGATGTTAATGTGCTTGCTTGTTTGACAATTGTTTTCTATTTTGTGTCTTGATGTCTGTGTTTTTCACTGCATTTATCGTGTTTGTATTTTGTTGTACTGAGCTGTCGGCCCTTCTGGCCGGTGGTCTATTGTTTTGTTTTGTTTTGTTATGTTTTCTGTGTTTTTTCTCGTTTTTATTGTATTTAAATTGCATGGTTTGCATGTATATATATATATATATATATATATATATATATATATATATATATATATATATATATATATATATATATATATATAAAAACCTGCTGGAAGCAACGTAACCATCAGTAATCAGTACAGTATCCCAATATGCATTATTCATAACGGAGGGTCGGCTGCAGCAAACTATACATGGCAATAATTACGAAATCACAGCAACGTTAAAATTTACCTCGATCATTTCCAATCCGCACACTAGTAACTTATACTAGGAATTTTCCTCAGACTCTGAAAGGGAAATGTTATTTCTCATACGTAAGTCTGAAGCAGGCATTCAAGTATTCCTTGCGAGCAGTATATTCAGCCCGTTCCCACGGTTTTACAGTTGTCCAATTTGAAGTGGTTTAACCTAACCAAAAGTGTTCGAACCTACGGTAACTCACCTATCCTATCGAGGATTAGGAAGTGTCCTAGGAAGTCTCAAATTTACAGTTTTATTATTTTTTACCAAAGTACCGTGATTAGTGATGCTGTGGAGGATAGAGTAAATTAAACCTCTTAATAAGGTATAAGGGCAGTTCTAATGATAAAAGCGACCTCACCTTGTGTCCTACCCAAGCGTATCACACCTACTTACACTGTAACATTATTATGCAACCTTCTGGAGGTCCGTCACCACACGCGCCAACAATTTTCATGGATTTCTGTAGTGTTACCTTCATGACGGCTCCAGGCCAAAATTGGTAAAATTTATATTTTAACAAAACCAGCTCTGGTTTAGCAATTGTTCTCTAGCTCGAATAAACAAAATATTAATCGGTTAAAATTGTCGGTTCAACTTTGCAATTGGCTTGTTATACTCTTCACAGTGTATAGACCAGAGATAAATACCCACTCTTTAAATTATTACCTCGTTTGGGAAGGGGATCAACTAAAACACAAACTCTTAACTTTCTTACCTTTCATCCTATTCTTACCTTTCATCCTATCCTTACCTTTCATCCTATTCTTACCTTTCATCCTATTCTTACCTTTCATCCTATTCTTACCTTTCATCCTATTCTTACCTTTCATCTCTTCGCATTCTGTTACATGCTCCTCACCATGCATCTCATTTCTTGCCTTATTTATTCGTCCCTTCCATTCTCTTTTCTCACCATCTGGTCACCATTTGGTCCGGGAGACATCTCCCGTCACGCTGGGTGCAGTCGCACCTCCACAGATCTCCAGTATCATTTATTGATACTGGTGATGGCTCAAAAGGGCCACCACTTACGGGCTATTCATGCCCGTGCCACCTTTTGGGTGGCTTAATCTTCATCAATCAATCTCTTTTCTGACGGGAGACATCTCCCGTCACGCAGGGTGCAGTAGCACATCCACAGATCTCCAGTATCATCTATTGATACTGGTAATGGCTCCAAAGGGTTACCACTTACGGGCTATTCATGCCCGTGCCACCTTTTGGGTGGCTTAATCTTCATCAATCAATCATCAATCAATCTCTTTCCTCCCAGCCCCTCTCCTGTGCCAGGTAAGTCCAGTACGGGTTCACCATAGCCTGTGCTACTTGGAACTTTTTGTTCCAGGTGGCGAATCTTAAACATCAGCTCTCTTTCCATTTACGGGCTATTCATGCCAGTGCCACCTCTTGGGGTGGCTTAATCTTCATCAATCAACCCTCTCTCTCCCACGGGAGACATATCTCCCGTCACGCAGGGTGCAGTAGCACCTCCACAGATCTCCAGTATCAGCTCTTGATACTGGTAATGGCTCAAAAAGGACAACACGTGCCACCTTTTGGGTGGCTTAATCTTCATCAATCAATCTCTCTTTCCATACAAATACGACACCTACTCGGTACAAGACCTCATCATGGAGGCCACATCTCCAAACTCCAACGACAGCACGGCCATGTCAACTTGCAGCAAGTCTCGCCCAAAGAAAAAAACGGAAGACCTAGAGGTTTATTAAACAAATCCACAAGGGTTCGTAGGTTCGAAAGCTCATCACGGCCCTTGTGGATTTGTTCATTTGATGCATCACGCTATTGTGATTTCTGTGTGTAACCTAGAGGTCTACACTAACCCCACCCGCTCCATAATTGGTACAGCAAGCCCTCCGAAGAAGGGCTGAAGATCACCATGAAGACCCCCATCCATCCACAGATCTCTAGTATCAGCTACTGGTACTGGCAATGGTTCAAAAAGAGCCTCCAAATACGTTCTATTCATGCCTATGCCACTTTTAGGGTGGCTTAATCTTTATCAATCCATCAATCTCTTTCCATCATTTTTACGAGCTATTCATGCCCGTGCCAGCTCTTGGGGGCTTAATCTTCATCAATCAATCTCTTTCTATATATACAGCCCCGCTCCTGTGCCAGATAAGTCCACTACGGGCTCACCATAGTCCGTGCTACTTGGAACTTTTTGTTCAGAATGGCTGAATGTAAGAACAACAACTCTCTTTCCATTGTCCAACTTGATAATGGTCCTGGACGGTCCGAAACGTCGTAGTTTCTTCTTTTTCTGAGGTGTGGTTTGGTCATCACATCTTCAACCACATTATTATGAGTCTGACTCCTCATCTGCTTAATTTCCTCATTACAACAGATATTTTCTGATTAATAACATACCTTTCAACACATCACAGAGGTAGGAAGCAAAGTCCTAGTTAATTAATATTACATGACTACCCGAATGGTAAAATATATATATTTACAACGTTACAATGAAAGGACTCGGTATTGGTGACGACATATTTTTATCTGGTAGTGATACAGCAACGGTCTTGAGCAACGGGATCCGTCACAGCGCGTGTATCTATCAGTGACCACGGGGAGTGAGGCCTTGCAATTTATACCCTGCCTACTGGCCTCCTTGTGCATGTTGCTTTATTATTTAACTATCCTGTTGCGTATGACTGCTTCGTTAGACTCTTCTGGGGTAAAGCTTCGGCTCCTGGTTCCCGCCACCAAGCTTCCAGCTGACCTTTCCATTAGTGCCTTATTGTGTTTTAGATGACAATTAACATTGTCATCAAGTGTGATCATTATATGCAGTGCACTCCACGTACATGGAGCCTCAGCGCACACCGTAAGGCGCTATATTGACCTCTCATACATGTCGACAGTCTAAGTAGGGCGTGAGGGCGTGTACATTCACCTCTCGTAAAATGAAAGCCTGAGGCAGGGCAGGAACACGTCAGGCCCAACTTACCGCCGACATTCAACACATTTCCAATGTTACATATTCTCGAGGTTTTAGATATTTCTGAATGTCTTAGATTACAACAGATTAGTCTTAAGAAGAACACTATCAATGGGAATCTATTAATTAAAAGGGAATCGCTATTTTTAAGGGATCGCTCGTTATATTAAGACTACGGCCGTCACTACTAGTCCGCAAAGTTGTTCCTAATTCTAGGAGACCGCAACCAGCCTAGAAGTCCAACGGTACAACCCACAAGTAGTTAACCAAGACTCTAGACTTGAATTTCAAACCAACTAGCTACGCCTAGTACCCAACCACTAATGTTATTTCTTTGCCAACGATCTGCCTGCTTGGTAACTCAAGTGTTCCTTGCGTCTTCACGAGATTACCTCAGATTCTAGCTCCTGGGGGCCGCCTGACAACGCCCTCAGAGATAACACACAGATCCCACGGTTCTCCCTGCCTTGACAGTTCAACATAAGGACTGCTGCTGCGAATTATAGTGATACGCCTGCATCTCTGAATCGTTTGAAATAAATGCTGAGACTATTCCTCCTAAAACTTTAACACTTAGTTGACTATAGTCTCTTGCAGAGTCAATTAGTCTAACACAGAGTGCTTAGGGAATTTAAACCATCTTTTTATATACTTACTGGGTGAATGGGATTCCTTCTACACTTTCTTCGTGAATTACAAGGGAAAAATATATGTACTCATAAAATGCTCAAAGGATCACAGGTAATGTCCAAACAATTCAAGATCTGTCTCAAAATTAATCATGGGAAAGAATATATAAAATACACAGGAGATAATTAACAGTAACTATTTAATAATGTCAATTACTTACCCTAAATTGTAGTAACATCCTATTCCTTCAGAGGCATGGTATATGGAATACAAACTGTACAGGGAAACTCAACAGAAGTTTACCTTGTCCACTGCCTCTCAGCCGGTGTTGTGGCCTGCTGATTGATCCTCCCCCCCCCAAAAAAAAAATGCACTCCCAGTTCACACTAAAAAAAATATTCTCTCCATCCTTCGAGGTGACGTTTCTGCTCTACCCATAAAAGCTCTTGCCCTAGAAACTTCACCCCTTTTCTAGGTCTACACCCAATCAATTTGAACCAGGTCTAGGGTCTGGCTAAACCTTGGCTCTTGTCCAATGAAGAAACTTTAAAACACCAGAAGGCGGAGTTTTCCCACAAAACTGGATACTACTGACAAAGCCCACAGAGGAGAGAACAATTAAAACTATATCACTTTTAACCATGTAGAGAAGGGGCGGAGAAGGGAGAAGCGAAGAAGGAAGATAAGGGGGAAGAGGGGAGAAGAGAAGAAGGAAGGGAGAGGGGAGGAGGAAGAGTGTGCAGAGGCCTAACATGGAGAGGTCTGGCCATTACATCACAATGTGTAGTGGGTGAAGGTCCTATCACCTTCGTCTGCCTGTGATCCTATTACATATTTATATTTCAAATATCAAAATTATGCAAAAACGTCTTGACCAACACATACAAATTAGAAAGACACTGGGAGTCTCCAGTACTGTAAGAGCACTGAATTGAGGGAAACAATACATAACATGGTACTGAGAGTCATCGTAAGAGGGGCTACATCAGTGGTCAATGGGGGCAGGCACGAACACCATGGCTTACCAGTAGTATCCATAACGAGGGACCACTGCTACCTCTTCCACGACCTTGAACAAGAATTGGTAATGACATGCCTGCCTGCCACTATAATTAAGCACCCTTTTCAGCGCCTTAATTACAACCCCACTCCTGTGCCTGGTAAGTCCACTTCGGGCTCACCATAGCCCGTGTTACTTGGAACTTGTTCCGAGTAGCTGAATCTATAACAACAACATAGGACAGTTTCTTTACGTTGGGAACGCTCGCGAGAATGGGCTGCACCACGAGCGTAGCTCTCATCCTGTAACTATACACTTGAGTAACTACCTCCCCGCACGTTCTCCATTTGTCACCGTTAAAAATGCAACTGTTTCACTGTTATTATGTTGTAGTTTTAGTTTCAGCTACTCGGAAAAAAATTCCAAGTAGCACGGGCTATGGTGAGCCCGTAGCGGACTTATCTTTCACTGTTAAAAATGCAAGCGTTTTATTTGACCAGAAACGTAAGAGCCCGACCAACCCGCCTAACCTATCTAAGCTGATGTAAACAAATATATATTTACTATTTCTGCCTGCAAGATCGAGCTGTTAGCTCGTGGACCCCGCCTTTCTAACCGTCGGTTGTCTAAGGTGGCCGGTGGCTGAGCAGACAGAACACTGGATGCGTGATCCTGTGGTTCCGGGTTCGATCCCGGGCGCCGGCGAGAGACAATGGGCAGACTTTCTTTCACCCTGATGCCCCTGTTACCTAGCAGTAAATAGGTACCTGGGAGATAGTAAGCTGTCAAGGGCTGCTTCCTGGGGGTTGAGGCCTGGTCGAGGACCGGGCCGCGGGGACACTAAGCCCCGAAATTCTCTCAAGATAACCTCAAGGTATTAATTAACTCCCGACTTATTTTGGTCTATCATACCTGCTTCATATATGTTTCTCTAATACGCACACATCCCCAGGATGCAGTCCGTAGCAGCTGTGTAACTCCCAAGTACCTAATTACTGGTAGGTGAACAGGTGCATTAGGCGAGAGAAACTCTACCACTTGTTTCAGCTTCGGTCAGAAATCAAACCGGGACCCTTTGTGTGTGTGTGTGTGTTTGTTTGGACAGGAACATACATCAGCAGTGACAAGGCTCACGAACCAGTCATCGCCTGGACCGGCCGGGTCGTGGCCACGTGGTGCACGGTGCAGCTTTCCTTCCCCCCCTTTCCACACGACTCTTCACTCCTTCCCGGTACCTAACCCCTCCCCATAAACTATTCTTTACACTATTCCATCTACACATTACACTATTCCATCTACACTTTACACTATTCCATCTACACTTTACACTATTCCATCTATTCATCATCCTATTATGCAGGGAGTGGCGCACATCTATGGGCCATCCAATACAGTCAGCAGACTTCTAGACGTTACTGCTGCTAGGATTAGGCTTGGCTTCAAATACCTTGGGAAGCTTGCGCCACCTGCTGAAGCAGATCTCACCTAAAGTAACAAATCCACAAGGGCCGTGACGAGGATTCGAACCTACGTCCGGGAGTATTTGTTCATTTGATGCATCAGGCTATTGTGATTTCGTTGTGTTCTGACCTTATTTTGAATTTTGTAGCTAGCTCATCAAGATTGTAACTTGCTTAGCTAAATGAATTGTGGGATTCAGTCCCTGAGCCCATTATGTGCCTCTGTAACCCTTTCCACTACCGCCCACAAGATGGGTATGGGGAGCATAATAAATGAACTAAACTAACCTATTTGGTATATTTTAGAGATTGTTCCATTTCAAATGTTTAAGAAATGTGTATTTGTAAAATGATGTACTACTAGAAATCTTGGCCAAATATCCTAACTGCAAGTATATGACTGCAAACTTCCAACCGCCGCCCATTAGGAGCGTGTAATGGTGAATGCCTATTAAACTATATATAACTGGCTCGCCACATGCATAAATTGCTCAACTTAATGACTTGTGGTCCAGTTCTTGAACAAATTATGATATAAAAGACTACCGATATATACATTAAACTGTATAACTAGCTTCTTAAGATTGTAATTTAGTTAAGTGATTTTTGTGGTTCAGATCCTGAGCCCATTATGTAACCTTTTCCACCACCGCCCACGTGATGTGTATGAGATGCACAACAAATGAACTAAATACAAACATCCCCTCACCGCCCCCCCCACACCACCCCTAACCTAAACCCCTTCCACAACTTACCCCAACTTCACACCCCACCAACGGTAACATGACCCTCCCCCCCCCACACCCAGTACAAACCACCACAACCACAAAACTAACCAATCCCGTTTACTCATCTTTTACGTCAAACTCTGAAGCAAGGTTTCCAATCCGGGTCAAGTTACGATTAATTAGCGTTCTTATCCATGTGCACCACATGTACACACACCTGAGTGTACTGGGAGAGGAAGCGTGAGGGGGGGGGGGGGGGGCGGGTGTTCCGTTACACAAGTCAAGGCTCGACCCTTCACCAAAATGAACAAGAATCTGCACAATCGAAAAAGTTAAGGGAATAGAAAACATTTTACAGAAGGCATAAAAGGTTTTAATCTGATTTACGCACCTTATAATTTCTTAATATATTTTCATTTTAATTTCTTCATATATTTTAATTAATGTGCTAAAAGCACATTGTACACATGTACCGGGACACTCAAAGGGCCCCGGTAGTACAGTCGGCTTCGTTCTCGACGCACTATCGAGAATTCCGGGTTCGAATCTAGGCGGGAGAGAAATGTTTGGGCACATTTCCTTTCACCTAATGCCTCTGTTCACCCAGCAGTGGGTAGGTATCCAGGAGTTAGCCAGCTTGTTGTGGGGTTGCATCCTGTGCGAGGTTAATTTGACCCTATGAGAGGGGGGGCCTTGATAAAAGCCATACATGTGTATGAATACTCTCTGGCTTCCTGTCCCATGACAGTGAATTATTGAATTATATAGTTCTAGAATTATGAATAAATTCCAATTTATAAATAACGTGACAAAGTGATAAGACATTTCAAGCAACGACAGTTTAAACGGTTCAATTTCCACACAGTCAAACATTACTATAACATTACAACAATCATGTAATGTTATAGTGTGTCATTGACTTTGTCCACACACTATACATTATATGTGATGCTGACTCCCATACACACTGAACTGCCAGAGGTACCTGTAGGCAAGTCTTAGTCCAGCTGTGACATCCACTGATTTTGTTGCTTGCGCAATATAAATGTTTTATGTGATACATTGTCACACAATGCATCCGATAACAAGAACATAAGAACAAAGGTAACTGCATGACCCATACGAGGCAGCTCCGATTTATAAGCACCCAATCCCACTCATATACATGTCCAACCCACGTTTGAAACAATCGAGAGACCCCACCTCCACCACGTTACGCGGTAATTGGTTCCACAAATCAACAACCCTGTTACCGAACCAGTATTTACCCAAGTCTTTCCTAAATCTAAACTTGTCCAATTTATACCCATTGTTATATGGGTATATAATATATTTGGTTTTGTGAGAAGAGGACATATTTGTTATATTATATTATATTTATAGCTTATAAAAAATGTAAAAAACTATGGAAAACCAACAATCGACTTTAGAATGGTCCAGGACGGACTGAAACGTCGTCGTCCCTTCACTTTCTAGTGTGTGGTCTGGTCAATATACTTCAGCCACGTTATTGTGACTCATCGCCTGTATATGGAAAACCAAGCCACAACTTTAGACTTCAAAGAGATGCTGGGAGTAGCAATAGAAGCCGATTCTTCTTGTGGGATGAGTTGGGGTCGACTCTGAGCTGCCTATGACGGTATCATACCACAGATATGTCAGCCTGAAAAGTTGAGTGAGGCTAGCCCCAAGTGTCTGGCCTCCAACCTTGGGAAGACAAATGGCCATATACTCTTTTATATATAGATATTTCAACAATATCACGATTCGTTGGAACTAAACACAAAGACGTCAAAATTTAGGAGTTTCTGTAACATTAAATTCTTCAATTATCAACAAACATTTAATCCCTTTTTCAATTATCACCACCTTCCAACACCCCTATGATCCCCTCTTCGACACTAAATAGCGTTGAGCAGATATGACTTTCCCCAAGCTTACCATAGTGAACCTGAAAATTGCATTTAATTATGTCTTACTCACTCCTCGAAGCCTTTTATGCATTCATTCCTTGCTCTCCGTTGCCGTTTATACATTCATTCCCCCTCCCACCGAGCCTTGAATGGCACAGCGCTCAAGTTCCACACAGTGCTTGTGACCTGCTTAGTCCATTCTGAGATCATGTCAGCCAGTACCTCCCTGCTGTCGCCGCACGAGGCTTCAGGCGGGGCACCGATGCCTCACCCAGCTAATACATCTCTGGGGAGGGATCTGCATGCCGAGAAGTGGGTGATGTGCGGAGGAAGTTACAATGGGATGTATTCACCTAGTGTTGCTTGCGGGAGTTGGGCTCTAGCTCTTTGGTCCAGCCTCTCAACTGTCGATCAACTGGTGTACAGATTCCTGAGCCTGCTGGGCTCTATCATATCTACATTTGAAACTATGGAGTCTCCCTCCACCACATCACTGTCTAATGTGTAGTGGTATACAAGGTTCTGAATGATTCTTTACACACGTTTCTAAAGGCAGTTCTTATGGTGGCCAATTTAGAATATGCTGCTGCTGATATCCTTTTCTTGTGGGCCTCTGGGGACAGGTTCGGTGTGATATCAATACCCAGATCTTTCTCTCTACTTGACTCTTACAGGATTTCTCCTCCCAGATGGTACCTTGTGTTCGGCCTCCTGCTCCCTTCACCTAATTTCATAACTTTGCACTTATCCGAGTTAAACTTTTGTAGCCATTTTCAAGACCATTCCTCCAGTTTGTCAAGATCGCCATGTCGATGATTAAAGGTGGCTCATCCATTTACAATCATGGACGACTGAAAATTTCCCATAAGAATTAATAGCTTCCTTACATACCGAAATCTTAATCTCTTATTTGCAAACCTTATTAAAACGTTACTTAGAGCTTATTAAACGAGCCTGAGCCCTATATTATAGAGGGCTACGTTTCTGAGGCCCTTGTTTCTGACCAACAATAAATTTAATTCGCATGTCATTTAGGATTTTTTTTTAATTTGATCTAAGTGATCAACACAAAATATTTGCTTTCCAAAATGTTTGCACAACACTTGTAAATGTGCTCTAAAGTAGGTTCAAAGGTAAAGCTTGTCCAGTTCCTTTCCAATTGACGGGATAAACGGAGCTCGGGGTAAGAGAGGGGATAAGCGTAGCTCAGAGGGAAAGAAATGGAGTTTGAAAAGAGGAAAAAACTCCCTCCCCCTAAAAATGTAGTATTACGAAGAACTGAAAAAATGCTAGAAACTACGGAAAACACATCACTGATTTCAGATCATTAAAATCATAGGAAACGCTATCAGTGTCGATATATCTTAAAAGATGGTACTGGGGTTGATTCCAATAGCTATGATACATAACACATGAGGGGGGGAGGGGGAGGGTATCTTGGAAAGTTGGGAAAGGCTAGACCTAAGCACCTACTTCGGACAAATATTGTTTTATCGATACAGATATGTACAAAACGTGGGAGAGGGTGGTGAGGTATATGAGAGGGAGGGAGGAAGAGGGAACATTGTGGGACGGATAACTGGGAGGCTTAAGTAAAGCAGGTTGTGGGAAGGGAGGGGGGCGGATCAGTTGGACTAGGTCTAGATGGTGGGAAAGGATGAATGTGTGGAGTAGCGGGGTGGAGACAGAGAGCGCCAGAGGAAGAAAAGGAAGAGGTGGAGATGCAAGAGGAGTAGCGGCATTGGGACAGAATCAGGCGTCGAGGAGGGAGAAAGGCGGAGAAGTAAAGGTGGATGTAATGGGATTTTTTATTTTATTTATATATACAAGAGTTATTACATTTTTGTACAGCCACTTGTACGCGTAGCGTTTCAGACAAGTTTCCTATGTTCCCCGGAATACGACCCCGCGAAGAATCTTAACCAGGTACCCATTTTACTGTTGAGTTAAACAGAGGCTACAGTTAATGATTTGCGCCCAGTAAATCCTCCCCGGACAGGATACGAACCCAGGACAAAGGGCTCACGGAACGCCAGGCGAGCGTCTTACCACTACACCACGGAGACTGCAAAAAAAAAAAGGCTGCATATGGAGCCTGGGAGACAATAGGAAAAGAATTGTGATCGGAGGATATGCACGAGGCATCTCGACCTGCACCGGTCTAGACCAGAGGAGGAGGAGGGGGAGGGGAGGTAAGAGAGAGCCGGAGGGAGGGAAGGATGCACAGTAATACACAATTCCGTATGCGACTCTTGGATGGCCTGTCCTCCATCCTATCTGCTGCGTCTACAGAGTACAATGACCACCACTGCCCCCTCCTCTCTAGCCTAGACTCCTGCTGGTTCCAACTATCCTCTCACTGATCTTTTCAATATTTTAGACATGTGACCTTACTTTTATGCACAATGGCATGACAAGATCGTGAGTTATCCATGAGAAAAAAAGGAAGCCATACAATGGGATCAAACCCGCGTGTGATCAAATTTCTATGGTAGTGTTAATTTCTATGTTTGTATGGGGTGCACAATAAAGTACTGTACTCCAAGACTCATTGTACTGTAAAGTACTGTACTCATTGTTTATATAAACGACCTACCACAATGAATATAAAATTATATGCAAAGCGTTTCGGGCAGTCCTGCCCGAAACGCTTTGCGTAATAGTGGCTTTAGGCATTGTATGTACTAGCTCTATCTATAAAGCCAACAAACTTTGTAAAATCTCTTTATGTATGTACCTTACCTAAATAAAAATTATTATTATTATTATTATTATTATTATTATTATACAATTGTCATGAACTTCAAGAAAACCTAAACAAAAGTACGAAGCAACACTTGGCAAATGGAATTTAATGTGAATAAATGCCTCATTATGGTATGTGGAATAGGAGATAATAGGTCTCACACAACCTATAAATTACGAACTGTCACCTGAGGGCCACATAAAGAACATTGTGTTAGGCCACATTAACTCTGGGCACAATCAAAAATTATTATTGTGCGAGGAGCGTATGCTGGGTTTTCTAACTTTAGACACTCCTTTAAATGCACGGATGGCGATATATTAAAAAAAAAATTGATATATTTTGTCCTTTGCCAGACCAAAACTGGAAAATGCTATTGGTGTATGGTGCGCAAATGTCAAGCAGCACATCAATAAATTGGAAATATGCAAAGACATTCAACTAAATGGTTTCCGGAAATAAATAAAAAGGAGTTACGAAGAGAGACTGGAGGTGTTAAAAGTTACCAAAGCTAAAGGATAAAAGAAAATGAGACAATATTATCACTATGCAGAAAATACCAACCGGGAATCGACAAAATTGACAAAGAATAATTAAAAACAGCTGCAACTTTAAGAACAAGAAGCCAATTTCAAAGTAAGGACACAAGTCTGTCGAAAAACATTAGAAAATTTACTTTTATAAACAGTGTGGTAGACGGCTGGAACAGGTTAAATGAGGTGGTGGTGGAGGCCAAAACCGCCAGTAATTTCAAAGCGCTATATGACAAAGAGTGCTGGGAAGACAGAACACCACGAGCGTAGCTCTCATCCTGTAACTACACTTAGGTAATTACATGCACTAACAGGCGCGCGCGTCGGTATCCACACGTAGGTGCACACGCAGGCAAGCGCACATGTGTGCAAAAAAATATCCACACCTTCATCAAGTAACCTGGAGCGCCGAGGGTGGGCATACCTGCCCAACTTCCTTATCTGTTCAAAGCAATATTTACCTCACGCAGAGGACAAATTGTGCTAGAATACAAAGGTGGCGCAAGCACGGGTTATTGGATGTCATCAGCCCCACAATAAAAATTTGCCTCTATAACACGTAAAATTTATATATTTTATATATATTATAATACATATATATTTTATATATATTATAATACATATATATATTATATATATTATATTATATATTTTATATATATATATATATATATATATATATATATATATATATATATATATATATATATATATATATATATATAATGGCCAGTAGTTAACAGAAGTATTTAATAGAATCAGTAAATATAAGTAGTTTATAGGCCTAGCAGCAGTTAATAGGTGTAGAAAAAGTTTGAGTAGCAGTAGCCAAGTGAGGTACCATAACAGTGGTTACCTGCGATAGTTGCAGCTAGTTAGCATAACAATTCAAGGAACCACAGTTTCATCCCGGGTTAGAGCGACAGTCTTGTTTCAAATTCGGCATAAATTAGTTCCCAGGGAATAGGCTAAACATGTCTGTTGCGTGGTGTCGCAAATGTCCAGCCGCGTGAGGGCGTACACACAACTGTCTCACTGTCTGCCATGCTGACTCCTGCTACACGACTCTCAAATACTTACCGTCCCAGCACTGGGAACACTATCATCAGAAGCAGTGCTACGGTCAGCAGTAGCACATGACACAGCAGCAGACACAGTCCAGCCTCACATGACATTAGCAATAGTAGTAGCTCATGACAGTTTAGCCTCACGTGATAAAGATAGCAAGCAGCAGGGTGCGAGAGATCTCCTTTACCGGTTTACTAAACCTGACCTGGTAGGTGACGAGTCATTCTCTTAACCTCATCTTGTTAAACCAGCTTGCCAAGGCACCTACCTACCTGCTCAAGGGCTAAGGTACAACCTCTTTGTCGGACCTGCTTGCTAAGCCACCTGCTCAAGGGCTAAGGTACAACCTCGTTGTTCGGCCTGCTAGCCAGAGAACCTGCTCAAGGGCTACGGTACCTACCTCCGTGCCTTGCGTGCTTGCCAAGGCAACTGCTTGCAAAAGGATCGACTCATTCTGCTTGCTATGGCCCTTGCTTATTCTCTGAATTACAAGGATATACAGTTGGTGGCGCCATCAGTACGGCGAACACAATCACATGTTGCTTGATCATGCCTTTAAAATTCTGCTCTTGTGGAGGTTTATATGCTGGGATACAAGTGGAGGTTTGTACGTACTGCTTCACTGCCTTCTGACCGTGTTCACACAATTTCTCCTATTTGTCTAATTTTTCTGACTCAAAATATTCCAGCCCGCTCTCCAATATGAATGTATTTATAATATAATTAGACAAAATGAAATAATAAACTTCTACACATCAAGCAATCTATATTCTTGGCAAAATACTGGTAAACACTCACAGGTAAAAAGTATTGCGCAAAGCCCTAACCAAAACCTAATATACAACACTTATGGAGTATACGTTCCTGTACTAGGCTTCGATTAAATTAGATTTAGCTCGTTATCTTCACCGAAGCGAGGTGGTGGTAATTTGTCTTTCGTCCATCGAACAAAATGCATAATTTTTAATGTGTGAAAGTTCATATTGTGTCCATATACCCTCTATTGTTATTATTATATATATATATATATATATATATATATATATATATATATATATATATATATATATATATATATATATATATATATATACATATATATATATGTGTGTATATCACGAAAATAAACACGTGATTATATATATATATTGTGTCTTACTGGTAAATGGGCTGAAATATTTTCTACGGGGGGTAATTATGAGGAGAAAGTGCCGGTGTATGACTATATACCTCTTGAAAGACATGCGAGGAAAAGGTGCTGGGATATTATCTTGAGGTTATCTTGAGAGGATTTCGAGGCTTAGCGTCCCCGCGGCCCGGTCCTCGATCAGGCCTCCTTTTTTGTTACACACAGGAGCAGCTGTCTACACATAGCAGCTGTCTAACTCCCAGTTACCTATTTACTACTAGGTGAAAAGGTGCATCAGGGTGAAGGAAACTGCCCATTTGTTTCCGCCTCCGCCGGGAATCGAACCCCGGCCATTAGGACTACGACCTCCTGGCGCTATTCACTCAGCCTCGAGGCCCCACGTGTATTCACCTAGTTGTGCTTGCGGGGGTTGAGCTCTGCTCTTTCGGCCCGCCTCAACTGTTACTACTATTTTTTTTTCTCCTACACCACATTCACACACACCAGGAAGCAGCTCGTGACAGCTGACTAACTCCCAGGTACCTATTTATTGCTAGGTAACAGGGGCATCAGGGTGAAAGAAACTCTGCCCACTGTTTCTCGCCAGCGGCGGGAATCGAGCCCGCGACCACAGGATCACGTGTACAGTGTCCAGTGTGCTGTCCAGTCAGCCACCGGTCCACCCCACACACACCGGTGTACTCACCTAGTTGTACTCGCCTAGTTGTGTTTGCGGGGGTTGAGCTCTGGCTCTTTGGTCCCGCCTCTCAACCGTCAATCAACAGGTGTACAGATTCCTGAACCTATTGGGCTCTATCATATCTACCCTTGAAACTGTGTATGGAGTCAGCCTCCACCACATCACTGCCTAATGCATTCCATTTGTCAACCACTCTGACACTAAAAAAATTCTTTCTAATATCTCTGTGGCTCATTTTGGGCACTCAATTTCCACCTGTGTCCCCTTGTGCGTGTTCCCCTTGTGTTAAATAGCCTGTCTTTATAGACCCTGTCAATTTCTCTGAGAATCTTGTACGTGGTGATCATGTCCCCCCCTAACTCTTCTGTCTTCCAGCGACGTGAGGTTTAATTCTTATAGTCTCTCCTCGTAGGTCATACCTCTCAGCCCGGGTACTAGTCTGGTGACAAACCTTTGAACCTTTTCCAGTTTAATCTTATGCTTGACTTGATATGGACTCCACCGGGGCTGCATACTCCAGGATTGGTCTGACATAGGTGGTATACAAAGTTCTGAATGATTCCTTATACAAGTGTCTAAATGCCGTTCTTATGTTTGCCAACCTGGCATATGCTGCTGATGTTATCCTCTTGATATGGGCTTCAGGGGACAGGTCTGGCGTGATATCAACCCCCAGGTCTCTCTCTTTCTCTGACTCTTGAAGAATTTCCTCTCCCAAATGATACCTTATAACTGGCCTCCTGTTCCCTACACATATCTTCCTTGCATTACATTTGCTTGGGTTAAACTCTAACAACCATTTGTTCGACCATTCCTTCATTTTGTCTAGGTCTTCTTGAAGCCTCATGCAGTCCTTCTCTTTCCTAATCCTTCTCATAATTTTGGCATCGTCAGCAAACATTGAGAGGAACGAGTCTATGCCCTCCGGGAGATCATTTACGTATATCAGAAACAGGATAGGACCAAGTACAGAGCCCTGTGGGATTCCACTGATGACATCACGCCAATCTAAGGTCTCACCCCTCACTGTAACTCTTTGCTTCCTATTGCTTAGGTATTCCCTTATCCACTAGAGCACTTTACCAGTTACTCCTGCCTGTCTCTCCAGCTTATATACCAGCCTCTTATGGGGGACTGTGTCAAAGGCTTTCCGACAGTCCAAAAAAAAAAAAAAATGCAGTCCGCTCAGCCTTCTCTTTCTTGCTAAATCTTTGTCACCTGGTCGTAGAATTCTATTAAGCCAGTAAGGCAAGATTTACCCTCCCTGAACCCATGTTGGCGATTTGTCACGAAGTCCTTTCTCTCCAGATGTGTTACTATATTTTTTCTCGCAATCTTCATCCCCTTGCATGGTATACAAGTTAAGGACACTGGCCTGTAGTTTAGTGCCTCTTGTCTGTCACCCTTTTTGTGTATTGGGACCACATTAGCAGTCTTCCATATTTCTGGTAGGTCTCCCGTCTCCAGTGACCTACTATACACTATGACGAGTGGCAAGCAGAGTGCCTCTGCACACTCTTTCAATACTCATGATGAGATCCCGTCTGGACCAACAGCCTTTCTCACATATAGATCCAACAGGTGTCTCTTGACCTCATCTCTCGTAATTTCGAACCCTTCCAAGGCCGCCTGGTTTACTGCCCCCTCTCCTAGCGCAGTGACCTCACCTTGTTCTATTGTGAAGACCTCCTGGAACCTCTTGTCGAGTTCTTCACACACCTCTTTCATTCTCTGTATACCTGTTCTCGCCTGTTCTAAGTTTCATTACCTGTTCTTTCACTGTTTTCCTCCTGATGTGGCTGTGGAGTACCTTTGGTTCGGTTTTGGCTTTGCTTGTTATATCATTTTCATAATTTTTCTCTGCTTCTCTTCTCACACTAATATACTCATTCCTGGTTCTCTGGTATCTATCTCTGCTTTCTGCTGTTCTGTTATTTCGGAAGTTCCTTCACGCCCTTTTGTTCAGATCCTTTGCTTCCATACATGCCCTATTAAACCATGGATTCTTCTTTTGCTTCTCTGATTTTTCCTTTTGGGCTGGGATAAATCTGTTTACTGCCTCCTGACACTGTACTGTGTGTGTGTGTACTCACCTATTTGTACTCACCTATTTGTGCTTGCAGGATCGAGCATTAACTCTTGGATCCCGCCTTTCTAGCTATCGGTTGTTTACAGCAATGACTCCTGTCCCATTTCCCTATCATACCTAGTTTTAAAAGTATGAATAGTATTTGCTTCCACAACCTGTGTGTGTGTGTGTGTGTGTGTGTGTGTGTGTGTGTGTGTGTGTGTATTTTCCTGTGCTACCATAATGTGCGTGCCACAACCTGTGTGTGTGTGTGTGTGTGTGTGTGTGTGTGTGTGTGTGTGTGTGTGTAATTACCTAAGTGTAATTACCTAAGTGTAGTTACAGGATGAGAGCTACGCTCGTGGTGTCCCGTCTTCCCAGCACTCTTTGTCATATAACGCTTTGAAACTACTGACGGTCTTGGCCTCCACCACCTTCTCACTTAACTTGTTCCAACCGTCTACCACTCTATTTGCATGAAAGAAACTTTGCCCATTTGCTTCTGCCTCGTGCGGGAATCGAACCCGCGCCACAGAATTACGAGTCCTGCTCGATATCCACCAGGCTACGAGGCCCCGAGCAAAATAACTTTTCAGACACTCAACCCACCAGGGGACTCGAACACTGGCCAACAAGGTGGCAGTTGCATGCTGTATCCACTACACTATACTTCAAAGCCATAAAGTGTGTGTGTGTGTGTGTGTGTGTGTGTGTGTGTTTTCCTGTGCTACCATAATGTGCGTGCGCTCTCGTCCGATTCCTGCTTGACTGAACCTTTTCGTTTTTATGCGAGCCGACGACTCTTCAGTCCTCTGGATCGCCGCCTCTTCCCTGTGGGCCGCCGCTTCCTCGATTGTGTCAGAGATCATTGACCTCCCGCCATCTGGCCTTCGGAGACTCCCGTTTAGAGTGGGTGTGCTTTCTCTTTTAGCCGTCTATACAAGCTCTGGTTTTCATCAGGAATCTGCTTTGTCATGAGCGGGCTGCAGGCCCCGTACGTCGGTGCTCGGAGGTGTGACTGACCCGTGCGCCCAGGACCTGATGGGCCGCGATTGTTGACACTGTGGTAGTGGCGAATGTAGATGTGGCGTTGTGGTGTCGTAGGTGGCTGTGGTGACGTGACGTTGGTGTTTGTAGTATAGGTTGCAATTATGGTAGTACTGAATCTGCCGGCTTGGCATACAAGTATGGAATAGGGCACCACTGCCTAATAAAACAATATACCGATTATGATTAGAAAAATAGTTTAACAATGCTTACTAATATAGAATTACCGGACATTGGTTGTGACGCCAAGTACCAGGGTGGCGAGGTTGTTACGAGGGTTAGGGTGTTTAAACCCGGTGAAACTAGTCTGCCATTCGAACTTAAGAACAAAACACGACTAATGAAACTAGTTTCTGTGATACAGGTATCATTGAAACAGCGCGCCACAAGGGCGCTCACCAGTCCACCTGTCCTCTTACTGAACACTACATTTTTTACGCTATCGACCCCAACGTAAAAATGGCTGTAAATTACAGGCATTAAAATAACCGCAATATTGACGCATCTTGAGACTAACGAGTATCGGCTCCGATAGGCTTGGTGGGTCGCCTACGTTTTGACGCTTTTGGTTAGGCACAACCGCTGCATTTTTTATGGAGTGGTAATGTAGTTCACTAGCTGCCACCTTTGCGGCTCTTGTCGGAAGCCACAACACTGAGCTCCGCTGACCTTCTAGATGGCGGAATGTGGCCAACCATATTACAGAAGCTGGGTATTGCCTAATACTAGAAGCTGGTGATGGGTATTGTCTAGTGCTAACTTGAAGAAGAGGTAGTGTACAGGGTTTGGTAACGAAAGATGGGAAGAAATGGAAAGATAGGAAATAGAAAATAAGGGGAGAAAGGAATGGAAAACGATGCGAAAGCAGGAGGTATGGAGAGTTCAAAGGAAGAGGGGGGATTAATGAAATAGGGAAAAGAAAAAGACAGATATAACAAGCTCGACAAACAAGGCGGGAGGATTTTAAGAGGAAACAAGCGTGGGCAAAAAATGTGAAATGTAACGAGAAGGAAGAAGAAGAGATAAAGTGACGAGCTTGAACAAAAGGTAAAAAAAAAAGAGAAGAATAATTAACGGAAATAAAACAAACATTAAATCTTAAAGCGAGATATGAAAGATATATCAACAGAGGATAACAAAATAACGGTAATACAATTGGTAACAATAGACAAAGTTGACAATAATAAAATTAGACAAAAGATAGGAGTACAATACTGCATTTTTTGTATAGAAATCTGAAGAAAAAACACACTAAGAGAATGTTTGTTTGCCTGCCTGTCTGAAGTGGAAGGAAAGAATGGTTGGGGTTACCCTTACCCAAATTTGTAGGGTCAATGGTCTGAGGTACGGGACGGGGTAGGCCAGCCTATATCCGTCAAGTGTAAAATATTGATGGAGATGCCCGAAGCGTTTTCCATCAGAAAAAATTATTTCCTTAAACTCATACATTCGTGTTCAATACTCCCTATTATATTTTAGGACTGGAAAGATTGGCTAAGCGAAGTGGGGAGGGAGGACACCCGGGCACCGCCGGGTGCTAGACGTCAATACGGAAGACAATAGGGGGGGGGGGGGTTGTGCATGTTAGTGTGGGTAGGAGGCCAATGATCATTCCGACCAGCTTCACCCTGATACGTTGTTAACGGTCAACTTGCCGTGGAATGTCGTATGTAATTCTTGAATAAATCGTTCCCATTTTCTACAATTTTCAATTGATGCCGTCTCCCGCCAACAGTAAATATATCAAGATGTAGTTACATTAATGCACAATTGCACGAGTTATATTCACTTACAAATAAATAATTTAAAAATCATCAATCTCAAATATTAGAAATATATAATTAAGTCTTAATAGACACTCCACCCATACATATAAAAATAAAGGTGACCACGACATTTCGGTCCCTCCTGGACCATTATTACGTTTGTATAGTTTTAAGCGTTACTAGAAATTGGAAGAAAGCCGTCTGTTAACTGTACATCAAGCAAACCTGTCTATCAAGACCGGCAGAGATGATGCCGTCCAGTTTCTTTTCTTTTTTGTTTTGTTTTATAATATGGCTTCAAATGCTATTTTGTGTGATGAATCTAATTCAAAAGGTAAAATGATCGCCTTTGTGCATTCTTGAAACGTGTCACTCAAAAGCACTTTACACCATGGAATATTCGTCGAAAACGATGCATCGCATATATTATCGGTATTCATATTATAAACAGTGCTGATGGGCACGATTATATATTAACACAGGCAGGAAAATATACAAAAAAAAATTGTTTCAAGTTATTTTTATCCAAATTTGGCAATAGGTAGAAAATTGGAGCGAGTGTGGCAAGAACAGGGGAGGCGCCTAGTGCCTCATTACGAAATATTCCGCACGCTTCCCTCACAGGCTGACTACAAAGGCTCTCATGTGTGATGATTGCTCCATCTATGTGCGAGTTACCACTTCCAAATGCATAATTCCTAGTAGGATAATCGCTTGCAAGTCCAATGATGTGTGTGACATTTTAAGTTTTAGAGCATCAGCCCGTCAAAAATCCCCATCCTGGCGTGAATCTGTGGGAGTAAGCTGAAACTAATCGAGTTTATTTTTTTTTTACATGCAAGCATACTTATAAGTACAATAAAAGGAAACAAATACAACATAGAACAGAACAAAATGACAAAGCACAAACGTGCAAAAACAGAAAGGAACAAATGCACTAAACACAAAAACGTCAATACTGGCAATATTTGTGGCCGGCCGGAAGGGCCGACCACAACAACAAGTTGCAACCCATCCTCCGAATTGACGGTACGATTTAATACTAAGTGTAATAAGTACACTTTCTTACCGTCATAAACAGTGCATAATTGCACTTACGGGGCTGTTACATTTACCCAACCCCCTCCCCGATTTAATTCTCCTCGTTTTCTGTTAAGACACTCAGAATTTTAGGTTGAAGTTTTCAACTTCAATTTGCAATTCACGAGTTTTAAATACTTGTATCAGGAATTTCTTTTTCAGGTTTATTAAACAATATATATTTTATACAAAATTTTAAAATATTCTGAGTTACTTTACAATTTATTGATATATTTTAGTTTTGTTTTATTAATTTTATAAAACTAATATCAATATAGCTATAGGTTAAGTACTAATTGTAATTAAGAAGCAATAAAATTATTATCTTCAAAAACTAAGACGGTTAGGTGAGGTTGTGGTTTTCTATTCAGTTTTTCAGGTAAACTCAAATATTCACAATATATTTGACAGTACGATTTAATACTAAGTGAAAATAAGTACAATTCCTAACTGCTATGAATAGTACATAATTGCACTTATTTGTCTTACATTTACCACCCCCATTTTTGGAGGACGGGCTGCAATAATTACAAACAAAACACAACAATTAAGTTAAACACAGCGGAATACAATACAGAAATAACACACCAAAACAATGAATATACAGAACAAGGCTACCAGCACCGCAAACATACACGGAGAGGCACCAACACAAAACGAAAATAATAATAATAATAATAATAACAAGAAAGGAATACAAGTATACAACAAACAAAAAAGAAAAGCACAATGGCAAAACACGACAAAAAGCATAAACCCAGACAGGGTCACGCCAACAGCCTGAAGGGCACTCAACACTACACAAACAAGTGCACAAACAGCATCATAAAAACATAGAACCACAAAGCATAACATAAGAACATGACATCCACAACCAGATACACAACACACACAAACCAAACACCGGACCGCACAGGAACCGGACACTCACACACAAGCCACACAAATAAACCCACTAATCGAGTTAGTGTTAACGCGGAGATAACATTATAATAGATTAATTACAGATAACGTTTTGTATGCAAGGGCTCTATAATGTAATTATCAAAAAAAGAGCTCAATGGGGGTTCTATAAAACTGAAGAGAGAGAAACTGGTTATAATGGAAGTGTTGGGGTCTTTAAGGTGAAGGAGAGACATGAAGAATTATGCACTTTGTGCCCTGCACTATTAATCACGCTAGGCTAGGTATAACGTTTGAAGGCGTAGGTCCGTTGTCTACATCGTTTCAAATCGTTAAATATGCAGAACTATACCACTTAACAGATTTAATGATAAAAGTAAATTCTTAAAGCATATACATTTGTTGCTGATTTTAGTATGTAGTTATCCTGTCTTATTCAATTGCCATATTAGATATCTTAGATATTTTAACATACTTATGGCATAGGCACATCTTTGTAGTAATAACAAAAATAAAGCATTACATACATTTGAATTTCAAGTTGAGAACTAAGCCAATCAGCGGGCGTTTAATCTGGCTAGCAATTAACTCATCTGACGAAACAAGAATTAATTATCCGTTCATTGACAATTATCCAACAAACTACTTTATCTGACCAAAATACTTTGTGCCCTTTAACTATAGCCTGGAGTGTGACATGGTTACAACCTGAGAAGAGGTAGTAACCTGAGAATCATGTGGGGATGGGTGGGGACGTAATAATTTTTTAGTGTGTGGTTTGCACGACTAATATTTAAATTCACATCACTCCATGTGTAAATTCTGTGAACATAACATTATCGAATGTCTAGTCGTTAGATCCTCCAGACTTTCTGACACGAGATCTCTAGAGCTTCTCAAATTAAGAAAATCATCAAAACCATCCGAAGTTGGTAGTCACTAACAGATTGCAGGCTCTTGAATGACAAACTATACTGTGAGACGGGGATTTCTGTATCACACAGCCAGCTCTTGATATACTAAGCCTTTAACATAGTTTAGGATAGTGCCTACTGCCTCATAACTGCGATGTACCCAAGAATGCAACCCGTCCTCGACTCAAGTCTATTACATCCAGCGGTCGACCCCACAGACTCATTCATAAATTTTGACATGCTGTTCGTTCAAAACGGGTTCTTAAATATAAATTAATATTATAATATATTAGCATATAGTGCATATATAGGCATAACTTAGGTTCTGTTGGCGATTATTTGCATTTGTAGTACGTGGGTGAAGCATTTACCGCGTTATGGTTCGAATAAAATTTGTCAGTGAAGCACTGGTTCCGGAAGTGTTCGAGTGAAATCAGCTGCGAGTCGTGTGTAAATCTTTTTTCATTCATAAACAGGGGGTTTGGCGGGTGCATGGAATCACTTTTGGGTCTGTTTGGAAGACGGGCTGACATTGGTCCGTTCCTGGAATGGGAACCCGGAATCGAGAATTCCGGGTTCGTTTTCCGGACGGCACAGAAATCAGCCCGTCCTCCAAAGACCCAAAAGTGATTCCGTGCACCCGCCAAACCTCCTGTTTATGAATGAAATACTGTTTACACACGACTCAGCCGATTTCGTTGGAACACTTCCGGAACAAATGCTTCACTGACGAATTTTGTTCGAATCACAACACTGTAAATGCTTCACCAACGTAGTACAAATACAAATAATCGCCAACAGAACCTAAACACCTAACCTAACCTATGCCTACATATGCACAATATGCTAATATATTATAATATTAATTTATATTTGAGAAAATTCCAGCTTTGAATGAACAGTATGTTAAAATTTATGAATGCGTCTATGGGGTCGACCGCTGGATGGAATAGACTTGATCTGGGACCTCGATATAAGCCTTAATTAAAATGTACTGTATGTTTACAAACTGGCTGCCTGTCCCAAGATAAATTATTATACATTTATGTTTAAAGTTAACGCCAAACAATGAAACAACAAACTATTTATGTTAGGCATCAGTCAAACATAATCCAATAATAAAAAATCACATGTTAACTTACATTACATTATTATTATAACATTATTATATAATTATATCAATTTATAGGAGTAAAATGTAACCACAAAGGAGACCAGCGACGTACAATCGTGCAGAGCCCCAGGAGCGAGGTGGTCCCCCCCTTCCCCAGCTTCCTTGGTCTGCTTGTGGAGAAGAGGGCGGAGTTCACTCCAGATTCCCCAGCAGATAACACACCCGCACCCAGTAAAACAGGAAGCCTTCAACCGGCAGAGGACCCCAAAAAAAGATCACAAGTAGGTGGCCAGGCAGAGGCCACAGGCCATCCACCGCAACCCGCGTCTCCATTTCTCCAGCTCCTAGTTCCTTAGTAACGGCAGGATATTTATTGTTTTGAGTAGGTTAGGCCATATTATTTATATAATATGCGTTTGAGTAAATTTATGTTTTTTTTTCATTCAGCTTTAAAAGTTCTAATGGAATGATTCCCAACTCGTGGTATCAATTGATGTCTGAAATTTCCGTCAGCTGGTATTTTAGTGCGTAATAAATCGAACTTTGTCCAACTATACCATACATCATAACATTTTAATACAGAATTTTATATTATAATAATTACGGGTGGTGTAACGTCTCGCAAGCACAACTTTAAGCGCGCTAATATTAACATCCAATACAAAAAAATAAAATTTTTGCTTAATTATATCCAAAGTGTGTTGATCAATCATAAATGCTTGGCTCGTCTGCGTCCAGCTAGAAGAAATTTTGAATGTACATGTGAATCATGCCTCTAGACTTGCCTATCATTTTGTGGCTCATTACAATATATAGCAAGGCAATGCAATGCCCGACTTTATATAAAGACAAAGATCGCATGATATTTGCTTCGTCGCGACCACGCGTCTATATCTAGCCAGTCAGTCCTGCACACTTGCGAGACCAACTGTGGTCTCATTATTCTGATTAGACAAGTCCTACCCACAGTATCCCATGCTGGTAGTATAAAATGCTAATAAAATAAGACAGGCAACATTTGATAATGACGAAAACGCCACTGGCCATCGAAACAGCTTGTGCGAAGGGTACAAAAAAAAGTAGTTGGGCAAGTTCAAGGTCTGGTGTGGTTTTTGCTGTCGCGAATTGTTCAGGGCAGAGAGAGGAAGATGCCCGGGGAAAAACAGTGTACATGTGTTGCTCACAGATACCATAATAGAATATAGCGTCATTGTTAGAATTTACTGATACTGCACCACATAAACGTCAGCAGCCTATACTACTGCTGATGTGCATAGGCTGCTGCCTATACTCGTCAGTCTAGTCTATACACTATTTAAATCTATTTACTATAAACTTCCTTTTGTCGCCTGCTACACATCTTGGTACCTCACCACCGGGTAGAAGTAGTCTATGCTACTCTATCCTTTTGAGATGGATTTCATTACCTATATAAACTTGTTTGAACTTTTAACCTCACCACGGGCACTCCTGCCCTTCACCGCCACACACTCCTCACCCTGCTCCTTCATCCCTCACTTTCCAACCACACCATCACCACTCCTCGCACTGAAAGTTCCTATTCCTACCTCCATCTATTCCATCTCCATCCACCCCAGGATCCACTGTATTAACTTCCTCTCTTCTCCTCTTCTCCGTTTTACGGGCTCACTATAGATCGTGCTACATGGACATTTCGTTCTGAGTACCTAAATCTAAAACAACAACTCCCCCGCTACACAGTTTCCTCTCCTCTCCCCCCCGCTACACAGCTTCCTTTCCTCTCCCCCCGCTACACAGCTTCCTCATCTCTCCCACTTCACAGCAACCTCTCCTCTCCTCTTTCTCTCACTACACAGCTTCCGCTCATTTCTCCCGCTACACTGAGTTACGAGGAAAGGCTGCGTGAAATGCACCTCACGACGCTGGAAGACAAGAGTAAGGGGAGACATGGTCACTATCTACAAAATTCTCAGAGGAATTGACAGGGTAGACAACTATAAACTGTATAACACGGGTGGTACGCGAACAAGGGGACACAGGTGGAGACTGAGTGCCCAAATGAGCCACAGGGACGCTAGAAAGAACTTTTTCAGTGTCAGAGTATATAACAGATGTGGTGGAAATATATCTACATTTGAAACTGTGTATGGAGTCAGCCTCCACCACATCACTGCATTAGGCAGTGATGTGGTGGAGGCTGACTCCATACACAGTTTCAAATGTAGATATAATAGAGCCCAGTAGGCTCAGGAATCTGTAATCCAGTTGATTGACAGTTGAGAGGCGGGACCAAGGAGCCAGAGCTCAACCTCCGCAAGCACAACTAGATGAGCAAAGCTTTCTCTCGTTTCTCCCACTAAACAGCTTCCTCCCCTCTCCCGCTATAATAATAATTCATATTTATATGAAGTACACTTTAAATGTGACAGTCTAGTATTCGTGGTACACACACTAATTTGTATAAAACACTAATACACACAGCGTTTCGGGCATAACTTAATAACATAACTGGTTTAATAGGGTAATACTCAATACTAATCGAGGAATAAGTTAGCATATTTGAAGTGTTTAAAAAAGTTATCAAATTATTTAAAATTTTTAAGGAACGTTTAATGATGAAAGACAACTAGTAGATATAGAAAATGTGATTACCGCACCAATACAGATATAGTATTTAATGTTCACAATACTGTAACACTAAAGAAATATTAACAATTAGGGTGAGGAAATGCGAGTAAAATTGGCTACATACTATCCATTATTTCTTCGTTTCTCTTGTAAACAGATTGCGAGAAGTACAGTTTTAGATTCACCTGGGAGGTCACTCAACAGTTCAGGACCCTTAATTTGTATGGCCTTTCTTCTTTGGTTAAGTGGGACTTTCGGAATATCAGGTACTATATTCGTGTCTCGTATGGTGCCCATAACTTCCCTTACAGCCTTCTGGGAAGCATTTGAGGTCAGTATTTGTATTCCAGTCGAGTGTGATTTGATATTTAACAAGCAAGGATTTTGGTAAAGGTGTAGAATACTGTTTGATTTTGGAGTTTACTTTTGTTCTAATTTCTGATTTATGTTGAGTATGTATGGGTCGAAGGTAATATTGGGTTCTAGGTTCCTCGGCGCAGATGCCGCAAATAAGATATGTATAAATGAGTGAATAATATAATGTTATCAGGGCAAAGCGAAGTACGTAGTTTCGGCTTTGAGAGAATGCCTACTGTTTTAGAAACTTGCATTTTGTATATGGCGATTTTAATTTCAGTTTGTTGTTAAGGTAGGTCAAGAAATAAATTTACTCTTTTTTTTTGTAAAGAGCCGAATCATGTGATTTTTTTTTTTTGGGGGGGGGGATCTTAAGCCATATTGACTTAAGCATACTAAGTATATTCAAATTTAGAACTAATTATATTAAATTAAGCTAGATAGGAATAAAGCTGTTATACATTACCTTTTCATATATTGTATTTCAACTCTATCCTCCTGTTTAGAAAGTACTTTTTGTAACTGTGGACCATCGTACATACACGTAATGGTCAATTAGATAACAGAATTTAGTACTATTCGCTTTACAAGAGTCTGAAAAAATAAATCTAAGACCTAAACTTAAATATTCCTTGGCCTTGTATAGCACATATATGTACTATATTAGGCCTCAGGGTGTATTAGGCCTAGGAAAGGTAGGTTAGGTTAAATTTTCTTTGCAACATAATACAAAAACATTCCAAGTTTGTTCAAATTCAAACAGTACCGATGTCTGCTTTTCTAATTGCCTTTTACGTCAATATATGTACGATGGTCCTCATCGTTACTACAAGTACTACCTAAACAGGGCTGAATATTTGGACTTGGTAGGCTGGATTAATATTGGTCTGAAATTTGATGATTTTAGCAAAAATTGTTATGGACTAGGATTACTCCAACTTTTTTTGTAAGAATATCAGAGATAACTCAGAGTTAAAGTGATTTATTGTATAGTAATGCTATGGACCCTAAATACAATAAAAAAAAGCCTCAAGAGTTGTAAAATAATTATGAAGAGAAAACTAAGTCAGTATGGCTATACTGTATAGTACTTGGAGGGATATAAGGGCAAGGAGCTAAGATAGGATGAAGGGAAGGAATGGTGCCCAACCAGTGACCACTGGGGATTGAACGCCGACCTGCAAAAAGCGAGACCTCCGCGTTACCGACGAGACTAAGTCGATAGACAATTAAGGTTGGTATCTCAAAAAGTTAACTTGTATAGTTTTAAGCGAGATATAGACTCTGAATAGCTGCCCAAGAGGGAGTCACGTTAATTTGGGATGCTGGTATCTCATTTGAGAGAGATGTACCGATTGATGAGAAGAAATTATTGAATTTAGAAGCAATGCCAGTGGCTGATACCATTCCACGGTCATCTGCTAGAAACTTTTTTTATTGGAGTTCTTTGACCCCCAATATCTGGGAAACAGTGTTCCATGTTTTTAGTTGCCCTTTATTAAATTAAATTTATTTTCTAAGTACAGTAGCTTGTTTTGGCTCTTTATTATCTTAGCACTGAAGAGTACCGCTTAAAGACGATTCTTTGGATTTAGATTTATGCCGCCGGAGGCGGCTTGTTTATTGTGCATACCATACCAATCCTGTGAGAGGTAGCGCAAAAAAAAAGATTACAGACGGCACAAAATGTCTATCAGACCTCAACGGAGATTAGTACACTAACAAGAACATCTATCTATCCTGCACACCTTATAATTATACTGTCAGCTAATAGCAGAGATTGTTACATTTCAATAACTATGTATTTACAGTTTATACTTAGTTTATTTACAGTTGTATTTACTATGTATAACAGTTAATCGTTATACATAATTGGTAGGTCTTTTCGTTAACACAATTGTTTGACCTATGGCGATTTTACAGGGTCACTGGAAAGCTGTTTGTTATTATTAGTTGTCACAGTACACTACACTGACCCCTAATCTGGATTTCTTCTCGTGTTTATGATTTTTTTGTAGCGATTCAAGTAGGCCTTTAGTAAGCCATTGGGTGTTATTTTGTTTTGATTGGTTTAGTGAGCATTATAGAGGGCCCCCTCTCCTCTTCCCCGTCCCCCCCCCCCCCATAGCTCCCTCTCCGCTCTGCCCCCCTAGCTCCCTTTTCTCTCCCCCCTAAAGCTCAATAAAATACCTACACTAATAATTAATGTCAATCTTTTTCCAGTTTTCAATATACAAGTTACTGTGATGTGTTCAGGGCATTCCTACTCTCTGGTTACAAACAAGCAGGACAAAATCACACTCACCAGTTTCTCGAGCCTGAATATGCTATGTTTAGGCTCCATGTGGTCGAAGACGTTGGTGCTGAGGGCGATGATGGAGTAGACGGCGAACGCCCCCAGAAGCACCTGTCTCTGGGAGTGCCTGCCCATCGCTCCCTCACCGCCGCTTCCTCTGCTCCTAGGTTACTTTGCCAGCCGGTTCCCAGGTGAAATTTAGTAGAAAATGGACGTTAGCCAGGGTGGAGCTCGTAGGCGGGTGCGAAGAGGGCGTAGGGTAGAACGGGTTGCCTGACGTTAGGTGAAATGGGCAGGAGCAGGTAGTCACTTGCGTACATTCGAGATGGTTTTACGGAATAATCAAATTTGGGGGTATAGTCTTGTCCTACACTACACGTTAATTACAGTTGTTATGCAAATATCAGTAGAAACCTGAAACATATTTATCCTATTATGAATAGCCTTTGGATATATAATTTTTTTAAGCAATACTCCAACTCTCGCATTATACTAAAATTAGATAATCGAGAACCATTTCACTGCGAGGTTGTCTCGCCGGATAAGGCTACTAACGAATAAAAAATGCTTCATTTTCTAAATTACGCTCAATCCTCCACTCCCTACGAAGGAATGGCCAGCACGAAAATGGACACTATCCAGTGCTGAAAACGAATGTAAATTTGATACTCCTCTCACACGAGAAGTAAAAAAAAAAAAATATAAGCAATACAAATGTTTAGTAAAAACAGGAAAGCCGATGCTTTTAAGATTATACATTACAAAAACGGATTTAACTAACATCGCAACCAAAAATATATCCAAAACAATAGCTATATGATACTGTACAAAATAACATATTGCCCTATACTCCGCTCTTCTCCCAATGTATTACTAATACTAAGGGTATCCCACCTTGGAGTTCAACCACGGCAAAGTAGACTATCTCAAACCCATCACCACCCATAATCAGTTACCAAAACCGTAACAAGTTCCATCTTTACACAACACGTGTGTTTGCGTGCCAAAATATGTTGAACAGACAATCTATTGTGCTCTTTTATATCTACAAAGCCATTTACTCCAATACTTGCCCTGAATTTAAACTTCCTAAGGGATGTATGAACATCCCAAATTTATTTGTTGATATTCCCAGAATCTGACGCATTCTATGTAGATAAATTAACCTAAACTATATAACTTTAATTGAAAAAATAATCAGAAATAACAAAGGAGCATCAAACTTCTTGATAAAATTTCGACTTTAAGTCGAAATAATAAGTTATTAAATACGACAGTACTTAAGGAAATTCCTGTTTCATTTATATATGTATAAATAAATATATAGCAACTATGTATTTTTTAAATTTAATTAAAACAATTATTTTGTTACCTCGCATTTAATAAAATTATGCTCTTATGCAGCCAGTTATCACCCCGTCATCAACAAATAGTAGCTATTGCTACTGCGGACGGCAATTTAAAATATGGATTTGCATTGAAAAAAGCCCTGTTTTGTATTTTTTAATTTTTGTTTTGTTTTGAGGGCTCAAGACAACCAACCAAATCTGACTCTTCTTAGGTTTTATTACACAAGTAATAAATTAGGCCTAAGATTGTATGTTAGGCCTAGGATTCCTTATTTTGGCCTCGGACAGGTAGTGTTTAATTTTGCTATAACCTTTAGAATTCCAACAGTACAAAACCAACTACATTTTGGTACAACAATCCATATTCTGTACATTCCATCTATTGTAGCTTTAAACATTTTTTGAAGATGTGTACTACTAGAGGGAATCACGCGGTATATCTACCACATATGCAATATGTGCAAATAATATCGTTATCTAGCGTTAGAAAACTCAAGCTCAAGGGGTAGGCTTTAAGTACATCACTCGCAAAGGCCTCTATATTGGACAGGGCCAACGGCAATTGTCGAGGACTGTAAAAAGGACAAACTTCGTCATAATTGTTGGTAGGCCTAATATGCCATTAAAACAAGCAACTGCACAAACTTAGATTGCATGCAAACCTGAAAATCTGTGAATTATTTGGTTTGGATTTAAGCTCAAGACCTATAAATGTCTATGAGGTTATTTAGGCTACCACGACAACTTTCTCATTAACTAGCAACTAATATATTAGTCTTGTTCGTTTAGAAGTAATTAAACTTTAAATATAAAAGCAGAGTACACCTCTCGGTGTATATATATATATATATTTTTTTTTTTCAATAGTTTCTCACTCGTAGCGGTTTCATAATGGAGTCATTAAATGTTACATAACCAAACCTTTTGCTAGCAACGTTAGAGTAATCACAACGACAACCACCTCTACAGCCCACCCGAACTGCACGAGCGTCTACCGCAGACTAACCGCCCAGACGTCTCTCGACCTTATTAATTAACCGGCAACTGTGGGACAAGTTGCCGGTGAAATGTGAATAAAAAACTAATATTGATTTATTATACGAGGTATTTAATCTAATTTTTTGCTATTCCATCAGTCATACACTTATTTTTATTATTTGAAGTTATAACAAAATGAAAACCATATATTTCTGTCCTTGCATTCATTGTTGCCGCCGGAGGCCCCTTTGCATGGTATTTACTGCCGTGTCTGCAGAATCGAGCTATTAGCTCTTTGACCCCGCCTTTCTAACCAGTTTATTTTTCCTCTATTATTACTACTACATATATATTTTTTATCTACACTGTGTAATCTTTCCTATAGAATAGGGTAGCAGCACATTGCTGTGTATACTTAAGCTTGTTAATAAAAAAAATGTCGCCAGAGATTAAATACATGGACATTTTCCATTAACAATGTTAAAATCTGACTAACTCTATAGCAGTGGGCCAGATATGCACGAATAGCGTTAATTGAATTGAAATTGAAATAAGTTTATTGAGGTAAAATACACACAAAGGGATGAGGTAGCTCAAGCTATTCTCACCCCGTTCAGTACATCGTGTTAATACATACATACACACACATCACAAACAATAAACATACTACCGACCATTCTGAGAGATAAACATATGCATTCCTCCTTAACACAAGTAGTATGGTATCAAACGTACACACAAATACTTTTATGACCTAGGTAGCGTTAATTGAATGTTGAATTCAAGTTACTCGTGCATATTTTGCCAAGTAGGAAGAAAGACGAGGTTACTGTAGTGGCAATGAAATGATACAAACTCCTTTCATGTATGAAATCATATATCTGAGCAAAAAAAGGATCTTGATACTACGGAGAAGACAAATAAGACAATCCTCTCAAAATAAAATAAAATATTTTCATTATTATTACTATTATTATACATTGCTTCTAAAACATATTAAAGACAAAAGTACAAGTGTCAGTATTGTACTGTCGTCTATTGTTAATAAAAAATACAGTAAATTGCACTCAATAATTACATGAGTATATAAATGAAACACAGCGTGTATACTTTAAACTATGTAACACTTCAAAATTGCTTCTTAATTATAATTATAGGATGGTGAAATACCAAACAAATTGTTTACAACTTTATTGAGACCAAAATTGGAAAATATATTGGCCTATAACAAATGTTCCAAAGATGCGTAAATATTTCATTCAAAATGATCTGCTACCAGAAATTTTAGCCAAATATCCCCAGTTTGCTAACTGTAGGTAGTAACTAAGTGATTATAACCTATCCACCACTGCCCACTGGATGGGGGGGGGAAGGGTGCAGGACAAACATATAAATTATGACACTAGCTCTCCACATATGTCAGTTGTTTAATTTAGAAACTACTTTTGGTCGATCTCGAACCCATTGATAATGCAGACGAGGAGTCACAATAACGTGACTGAAAACTGTTGACCATCACAATTGATAATGTGACGACGTATATTGAATTTTGTATCTAGCTCATCAAGATTGTAACTTGCTTAGCTAAATGAATTGTGGGATTCAAGTCCCTGAGCCCATTATGTGCCTCTGTAACCCTTTCCACAAGGGTTACAGAGGCACACTCACAAGATGGGTATGGGGTGCATAATAAATGAACTAAACTAAATTAAGGTACGGTGCCCATATCTCAAGAATATTCTTGAGATATGGGCACCATTCTGGACAAACACGTGTTAGACTTAAAAATTAAAATTAATTAGCAAACAACATGAATAACAAAAGTGAAAGAAATATGGCCATTGCCTTTAATATCACATTTTATATATTCTTTATCTGAATAACATAAGTTTCTAACACATTAAAATGCTTTATATAAAAACGCCGTAAGTTGTTTTGAATTTGTATAATCTGCCTGTTAAAAATCAATGTTCAAACTCTTCCAAGAACTTTTTAAAAACGCCCTTTTTTTCCAAGAAGCGTAAAGCTCCATCAACCCTGTAGTCAGAGATGCTGTCCCCATTCAGGAAATCCATAATGCTGACTGCCAGGAACATAAAGCCATACATCCACATCTCTTCCACATTGGCTGAAAGCTCCTCCAAACTCACCTCAACACTTGCTCCTCCTGCTGTGACAACTTTGTAAAAAGTGCACCAGTAGTTCTCCAGGACTTCTCCCAGATTCTCCTTCAAAATTTTGGGATCACTACTCATAAAAAGCATGGACATGATGTCGCTAACAGGAGTGCCAATGTGACAAAACTGCCAATCAATTATGCTCACTGTACTTTCATCATCAGAGAAAAGAAGTTGGCCAGCCCACAAGTCCCCATGAACAATAGTATACAATAAGGGATATCTCTGAGGAGTTGAGTGGATATGTTTAACCAAGGGAATAAGGGAGGAAAAGGTGTCAGCTAATGAAGATTCTTTAAACATTCTTGCAAGAACTTTCAGATTAGAAATGAATAACTCGTCACAGAAGTTGGTCTTAAATTCAGTTGCTAAGTATGACAGGGCATTATCTTTGCCATTTTGCTGCAAGTAGAGAACTCCAGCAGCATGAAGGACTGCAACAGCTTGAAGGGCTGTCTTGGTCTGGGCCAGAGTGCTGCCATCTTTCACAATTACACTTTTATATTTGTCTACACTAAGATCACGCAAAACAATAGTTACAGCATCCTCCTTGTAACCAGTATAATAGACTTCAGGTATAGGAAGAACTAGTCCACATTTCTGTAACATTTCTTGAAAACTTGGACTGATGGCAAACTGGTAAAACTCAACTTCACGCCTTGCTAAGCCTCCATTTGCTAAATATCTCATCAGGTCTGCATCCTGTGGCAGAAACTTGAACACCAACTGTGTTTCACACTCGTTGCTGCCTTTAGCTGTGTACTTTACATTTACAAATGCAATTTCACTTAAGAAACCCTCTCGTTTTTCTGGCAAAGTTGATGACCAGGAGTGAACATAAATACTGCAACCAAATTTTTTTGAGAGCATTAGCTTTAGCCATTGTTGGTCTATCTCCTTATAACTCTGTAGGGGCTGTAATTCCAAATTTGTTGCCATCTTCTCTTGATGATGATCCACAGAGTTGCATTCAAAACACTCTGAAAGAGGAAACAGACTGCAACATTCTCATATCAATCTATAGTCTTGTAATATTCAGTGTTTTGAGAGTACATGTATAGTATTGTATATACAAACTTTAAGCATGCATTTGTTATTGCAACAATTTTATTCTATCTTTTCATAAATGAATGTGCTGAATACCTCTGTCCAGATACTGTATCACAGCTCTGTATTTTATTGTCTCTTCATGTCTTTTGTAAATATTGTCTTATAGTTTTCCATTGTTGGGTACAGGAAGCCTTTAATACTTATTTGGGTCATCTTAGGCTAAATACTGATCTTTCCCAAGATGCCTCCAACAACAGTTGATTAACTTCCAGGTACCTATTTACTGCTAGGTGAACAGAGGCATCTCTGTATACATATACATATGGACTTACTGTATTTGTACACTGCAGTAACATCCAAAATTTGAAGTGCTGGTGTCTGTGAGGGTGGGGGGGCAGGGAGGGGGGGCAAGTTTTGACTGGTCCCTAGTAGGGGTAGGATTTGACCCACTTGCATGGAGCAATCTCAGTGAGACAGCTTCAGGGAGCCAATGGGGCTCACAAAAAAAATTATAGTACTGTCAGCATTCGCTAACCCCACACCCTTGTTATAACACTAAATTGGTTTGTTTACAATCATTCGTTCATATAGTAATTGTTGTATGTTACAGGTATTTTGTTTTAAATGTAAATATTTACGAAGGATTGCACTGAAATTTGTTATTACCATGATGAAATTGAAACTAACCTTGCTTGTATAGCAGTAAGGTACCGCAGTAAATCTTTGAAATTTTATAGCAGTTTTGTTTGTAGTTCTTAATTGTTGTATGCATTTTTTACATGCAAAACTGGGCCAAATTGATCACGCTATTGTTAGATTAAAAAAAATAAGACTAAAAAAATCCATTTTTTATTTTATTTTGCTGCTGCATAATAGCATTATAAACAATATTCAATATACATTTAAAACACCATATATCACCACAAACATATGCGAAGGTACACAAGGCAATATCCATACAAGTCCTGCAAGGTATTAGGAAGTGTGAACTGCCAAAAAAAAGGCTTGAAAAGCTTCACCCGCACATACGATGCAAGATTTGTACAGTTGGCTACGTTCTTAACTCACCATCAAGGACATAAATGGTTGGATGCTATCCTTTCACCTAATGCGCTGTTCACCTAGCAGTAAATAGGTACCCAAGAGTTAAACAACTGTTGTGAGTTGCTTAAAGCAGAATGTCAGTAGTTCAACCTAGCAGGACCTTGATGCAAGAACAGGCTTTCTGTTTTCGACAACAGAAATTATATACACCAACAATTTATAGTAAAGTAAAATTTATGACTCAATATGACACACTGCATAATTACAAACCAACTGTTAATATGGACTGTGCTCTAAATATTTAAGATTTAAAAATGCAGTTGTCTTTCAATTGCTTCTAGTCAAACACAAAACAAAGCTAGAAAAGGTTTAGAGGTATGCCACCAGGCTAGTCCCCAAGCTGAGAGGTATGAGCTACGATATGATACGATACAATACGATATGAGCTACGATACCTATGAGGAATGATTGCTGGAACTAAACCTCACGACACTGGAAGACAGAAGAGTTAGGAGAGACATAATCACTACCTATAAAATTCTCAATGAAATTGACAGGGCAGATAAAGATAAGCTGTTTAGCACGGGTGGGATGCAAACAAGGGGACACAAGTGGAAACTTAGTACTGTACAGTACCTAAATGAGCCAGAGAGACGTTAGAAATAATTTTTTCAGGAATGTATAGGGCAGTGAAGTGGTGGAGGCAGACTCTATACACAGTTTCAAATGAGCCCAGTAGATTCAGGAATCTGTACACCAGTTGATTGACAGTCTAGAGGCGGGACGAAAGCTCACCCCCCCCCTCCCCCGCAAGCACAACTAGGCGAGTACTGCTTGGTTTTGAGTTTGATTCACAGGCAGAGGAAATTTTTGGGCAGGTTTAAAATGTACATTATCAAGTCATGTTTGAAAGACTACACCACATTTCAAGGAATATAAACCTAAACAATAAAAATGATGTGGATAGTGCATAATAGTGCAGTACAATGATGCCTAACTCTGACAGACAAATAGGGACTACTTTTTTAATTTTACCAAGGATGGTAGTCCACCAAGAGTGTCATCATTTGTCACAATTTACTGCAAAATTCTTAGTTTCTTTATATAGTTCACTTTATGGTTTCCCATAGCCAGGGACAGGAACTTCATTAGACTTATTCAGTTGCCTAACTCCAGGGTATCTATTTACTGTTAAATAAACATAAGCGTCAAATGAAATAAAACGTGCCCAACCATCTGTTCAGCATGGGGAGCAAACCTGGAAAACTCTGTTGTAAGCTGAGGATGCAACCCCACATCACTAGACTGCTGTACCCAGGACCATATCACCATTGTATCATCAATAATATAATACAATACAGTATTATACACAAAAATATTGTAATATATGGCAAGTTTCAAGCATTGTTCTATACAGTACTTTAATTAACCTCCTACCCAGTGAGACTTTATATTGCAGGCAGTGCAGTAAAATGTAACAACAACAGTAAAGGAAAACTTCTTTTATCTGGCAAAATAAAGGCAGAGACCTTGTTAGATATAGTTATTGTAGTTTAGTGCGAAATTGCTTAAACTGATTGTAATGGACCAGAACCCATGGTGTGCCTTGAAGAATTAGTTAACAGACAAACTCTTTGCAAATTGAAATACAGTATGGTGTCCAATTGCTGAAAACAAATCTAAATGCATGAAGATGTGCTAATAGGGTCAGAGAAATAGTCCTGATATCATCCTACACTATATTTGTATGGTGATTTAATGCTTTTTCATGCATTCTGTCTGAAGTAACTGATGGTAATATCATTATAAGCTCTGGTGCATAGCAATTCAATATTAAAATATTGTACAGGTACCACATTTCCATTCAGAATTATTGTAAATACTTGACTTTTGCAATATGCTATAGGATATAACCTGGTCATGAGAAATTAAATAACAGATCATAATTTATGGCAGCTTAACTCATCTATGAGTTTTGTAAACATTCCTCTATTTTCCAAAAACTTAATTGCTGCTCTCAATCGTTCATCAGTTAAGTTCCCAGCAGGAATGAAATCATGAATGCTTGCTACAAGGATAATAAAACCAGACACCCAAAGATCTTCTACATTAGTCATTAGTTGGTCAAAGGTAATATTAATTTCTGTTCCATTAGCCTTGATAACTTTGGTGAATGTGGACCAGTAGTCATTCATCACCTCTTCTAAATGATTTTCTAAAACATTTATATCACTGCTCATAAAAAACATAGCCATGATATCACATACTGGGTTACCAATGTAAAAAAATTGCCAATCTATAATTATGGCTTTAGTCTCATCATCAGAAAACAGAAGCTGTCCTGCCCAATAATCCCCGTGTAGAAATGTGTTGAAAAGTGGATATTTAAGTGGATAATTATGAAGTGATGTAGTAAAGGGTATTAGCATTTTTATGGTATCAGCAGTTGGAGTACCTTCATACATTTTTGCAAGAGTTTGTAAGTTTGGAATGAATAACTGGTCAAGAATATCTGAACTCACTGGCTGAGCAATTGTGCCTAGGTTTCCTGCACCTTTGTATTGTGCCAAATACAAGTACCCAATGGCATGTATAACAGCAATAGCCCTTAAAGCTGTTTTAGTTTGAGCTACTGTGCTGCCCTCTTTTACAATCAAAGTTTTGTAATTTTCAGTGTTCAGATCTTGCATCACAATAGTTATACAGTCCTCAGTATAACCAGCAAAGTAGCATTCAGGAACTGGCAAGACTATTCCACTTTTGTGGCAAATTTCCCGACATACTGGATTCCTGGTAATCTTATAAAACTCTGCCTCACGTTCTGCAAGACCTCCATCCAATACAAATTGCTTTTTTACATCATCTTGAGGAAGAAATTTAAAAACTAGTTGGCTTTCAGTTTCTTTTATATCTTGGCTTGTATACCTAACTTTCACAAAGGCAATATCACTTAAAAACCCTTCACGATCACTAGGGGTAACACAATGCCATGAAAGAACAGTCACAAGAGAGCCAAGTTTTTTTAAGAAAAGTTTTTCCAGCCACTGTTGTTGCAATTCCTTCTCGCTATGGAGAGGTTCCAACACTGAATTGTTCTCCATTTTCCTATGGGTGTTATCTGAATCTCTATGATGTCGAATAATGGCTCAAACAGTCTGTAATAAATAATAAAACTATCAATCGTTAACCAAACTTTAACACACTTTTAAATAATTTAACTTAAATAAAATAAAACCAAGGAGAATTATAGGATAATAGTTGCCTATACTAGACCATTAGTACAGACACCACCCGTGTCTATAAAGCTGTAGCACCCACAGTGTTGACTTGAAACAAAACAGGTCCTTTTCAAAAATTTTGTTCAAAGTGGAATTAAAAAATATAAATGAAGTCTATGTCACTGGAAAAACCTATGGTATGACTTGATAGCCGAGAAGTTTATTTATAAAATAACACCATTATCTAATCTTTAGATGTAATACCTACAGGGATGATAATCAAATACTGTACCATAGTGTGGTTAGAATTATGTTGCTTGCAGGTACAATATCAGGCCATTGTGGTATTGATTCTGGCCAAAGAGCTATATAGTACAGTATCACTTGGTAAAGGAGTATCATGAGTAGTATGTTCACAATATAAATATGACTATGGGCTTTAACACAGTAAAGGCCAACATTGACTACTGATAACTGCCTCTCATAGATCTGAACATTATAGCTTACTGAATTCTGTTTGCTATGAAGATTTATTATTAAATATAGTAGTTTATTATAACTAAAAAATAATATTACACTAGTTTCAGTATACAATATTTGGTATTTGTGATTCATGAAATAAATGCTATTGGCATGACTTGAGAAATTTGTCAAACACATTCTTCTTCTTCAAGAAGAAAATAATACTCTGCAACCTCCCTTCACTCATCTTCGAGGTATCCATCAAGTCATGAAGTGCTGCTGACAAGAACATAAAGCCAAATATCCACATGCTTTCTACATTCTTAACTAGATCTTGAAAGGAAATATTGACTGATATTTCAGTTTTCTTCAAAGCCTGCTCAAAATTTTCCCAGTAAAACTCTAGAACTTCATTCAAGTGTTCATTATACACAGAAGGATTGGCACTCAAAAGAAGAAAACATATAATGTCACACACTGGGTTACCAATTGAGACAAACTGCCAGTCGATAATATAGGCCAATTTATTGTCATTAGAAAACATAATGTTGCCAGCCCAGAGATCTCCATGTATAATGGTATTAACAAAGTGATACCTTTGGGACACAGTGATCAACTCTGCTGATAAAGGAAGAAGTGATTTTAAGATATCTGCTGTAGGTGTTCTATCAAAAATTTGTATTTGCTTTTCAATGCCTTCTTTAACACATGGTTCTATAAAATTATAGCTCCAAGGAATATTAAGAGAGTGCTCACCATGCTTCCCAATGGTAGCAATACCCAAGGCATGAATTACAGAGATGGACTGGAAGATACATTTTACCTGATTTACAGAATTTCCTTCAGCAGGTGCCAATACTTTGTAGCCATAAATATTTAAATCAGGCAAAACAATTGTTAGCACATTTCCTTTTATATCTGCCCAATATACATCTGGAACTGGGTTAATTAAGCCACATTTCTGGAAGAATACTCTAAAATCCTTAGAGTGAGTATATTTATAAAACTCCACTTCTCTCTTACCCAGGTTGCCACTATTCATGAACTCCACTACCTTCCTATCTTGCGGCATAAACTTAACTACAAGGGCTCTTTCTTCAAGAATTTTTCTTGAGGTTAAGTAGGAAACCCTAACAAAACAGATTTCACTAGAAAAGCCCTCTCTTCTCTCTGGTGATTTAACAGTCCATGACTGAATGCTAACACCTGTGTCCAACTTGTGGCTTAACACTTTCTCCAGCCACATCTGGTTAATATTCCTTTGGGATGGAAGTGGTGCTAGTGAAAACGTTTCTTCCAGTCTGATCCGTTTGACTGACTGTGTAGACATGACTAATGTACTTGATGTCAGGATGTGGAACTTCCAATTTCCTGTCATGAAGAACCAATATCATAGTACAGTATATATTACAGTAGAAACAACTGAGAAAACCTGTGTGTCTGCTACCAGTCTGTTAAATTATCTCACTAGTATTACAGTACTTTCATGGATGGAGGATGATGTGGATAAAATGTGTATCAAAAGATACACATTTTAGTAATCAAGTCTTGAATTTCCAATGTGTATTTGTGCTTAACATAAAAATGAACACAAAAATTGGTACATGATAAGTAGATAATATTATACCTTCAATGTAAAGCCTTTGGATCAGCATTATATTGCTATTGTGTTATTAGATATTCGTATATACAATATAGGTAAATGTTAATAATAAAGGATTTATCATATACAATAATTTGTCTATTATAAGTAGATGTTAATAGTAAAGCATTCATCACAATGTATCTAATATGGGTATATGTTAATAATGCAACCACACAATGTATCCAAGATGCAGTTAATAATAAGGTATTCATAACATTGCATTTAATATGAGTAGATGATGATAAACCATTTATCACAATAAGCAACTCTACTGTATTAAGAGTAATATAGCTGCTCCAAATTCTCATAAGTTCTATTACCTGTACAAGCAATTAAAAGTTTCCATTAATCCCACATGACATCCACAAACCTATTTACCTACCACTAATGATATATGTAACATATCCCTAAGAATTTTACACATACAGAAATCTCACATATCACTGGTAGCAGTTACTCAAATTACCCCGCAAGAATTCTATGAACTGGTAAACAAGCTTTTAGTCAGCCAAGTTAGAAACAAAACTGGGTTCAACACAGTCAGGTGTTGGACCTGCAGCATCTTCAGTCTAACTCCACCAGTGGTTCAGTGACAAACATTCTGATATACCTTGGACTATCTACAACACTAATTATAGACCTGTATCATTGACATGCATGGTAGTCAAAACACTAGGCAGTTGGAACAAGTTAAGTAAGAAGGTTGTGGAGGCCAAAACTGTCAGTAGTTTCAAAGTGTTATATGACAGCGCTAGGAAGATGGGACACCACGAGTGTAGCTCTCATCCTGTAACTACACTTTGGTAATTACTAGAAAAATTATAAAACCAAATGGGTAAAACACCTGAAGATAAAGGACACTAACAGACAAACAGTATGGCTTTCAAACAGGAAAATTAAGTGTAACAAATCTACTTAATTTTTATTAGTTTTAATTTTTATTAAGAGCCACAGAGATTTTACAGGAGCATACCTGGAGAGCGGTTTTGGAGTTCTACTCCCCGAGCCCGACCTGGGGCCAGGCTTGACCAGGCCAGGCTTGAGGAGAGACGGTTAGGCTAACTGCATTTATCTGGTCTTGAAATAGGCTTACAAAAGAGTATCACAGAAGTGGTTGTTCTGGAAACTGGAACTTACTGGAAGACGTAACAGGGAGACTTCTGACATGGAAGAAAAATTTTCTAACAAAAATAAGGGCAGTAATCAGAAGCAATGTATCAGACTAGAGAAGTGTTACCACATGGTTCAGTTCTAGCACCAGTAATGTACAATCAACCAGAAGGAATGCACAATTATACTGATGATACCAAGCTTCTAGGGAAGATAAACTTATGATGACTGTCATGCCCTTAAAGAAGATCTGAGCAAAATAAGTGTATGGAGCAACACTTGGCAAATGTATGTGAATAAATGCCACATTGTGGAATTTGGAATTAAAGAAAATAAACCCCACACAACCTACAAATTTTGTGAAAAAGATTTTAAAGAATTTAGAATTGCTTTTAAATACACAAATGGTGAAATATTTAAAAAAATTATGCACAACCATACACAACCCATTGTTGATGTGACAACTTATATTGAATTTTGTAACTAGCTCATCAAGATTGTAACTTGCTTAGCTAAATGAACTGTGGGGTTCAGTCCCTGAGCCCATTATATGCCTCTGCAACCCTTTCCACTACCGCCCAAATTGGGTATGGGGTGCATAATAAATGAACTAAACTAACTAACCTTTGGGAGACCCAAGTTGGAATATGCAGTGGTTGTATAGTGCCCATATCTTAAGAAGGACATCATTAAACTAGAAGAAATGCAAAGACATACAACTAAATGGCTTCTGGAACAGAAAAATGGGAGCTACTGTACAAGGCAAATATACCAAAGCTAGTAGAAGAAAAAAAAAAAGAGGCGATATGATCACTACATACAAAACAGTAACAGGAATTGACAAAATTTACAAAAATAAATAAATTGCAACTTCAGCAACACGAGGGCATAGGTTTAAATTAAGGAAACAAAGCTGGCAAAAAAAACCTTAGAACCTATGACAAGGAGTACAGGGAAAACGAGATACCATGAGAAACAGGATGGGATAGCTCCCATCCTGTAACTACACTTTAATATAATTACAGAATGGAGACGTTAGTTTAGTTCATTTATTATGCACCCCATACCCATTTTGTGGGCGGTAGTGGAAAGGGTTACAGAGACACATAATGGGCTCTGGGACTGAACCTCACAGTTCATTTAGCTAAGCAAGTCACACGTATGGGAAAGTTTCCTTTCACCTAATTGCTTTGACCACCTAGCATTAAACAGGACTCTGAGTTTAGCAACCACTGTGAGTTACATCCTAGGAAACGCCGGTTATTGGCTTAGAACCTCAATAAGTCTATTATCATGCTTTTTTCTGTCTTTGACAATGAGAAACCATTATCACATTCTACTTTTTTCAGTGACATTGTTTCAATTAGGCTATACAGTACGTAACTCTATGATTCAAGCGAGATTATATCACTTACATGTGTGTGAGAGGAGGCAGTTGGGCAGTACTGACGGGTTGTACAAGGTGTTATCAGGGACGATAACCACCTTCAACCACGATAACCACTCACTAGTGGTACGTGAGGTAAGTACTCGCCTCTCACCATAATGTAAGTACTTACCTGCGATAACATTGCTGCTGCTGTTGTTGTTGTTGGAGGTTGTGATAGGGGCAGCTGCAGCACAGAGCGGTCGGGGTTGACCCAAATTGACCTGAAGTTTGAAAAATACGATGCATATTGTAAATATTACTCTTGACTGTTATTTCTTCAGCGTAATTGCATATATTTGAAGTTTTCAATTACGCCTTTTTTATATCCGAAATAATGACCATGAGAGAAAACGGAGGTAGTTTAGTTCATTTATTATGCACCCCATACCCATCTTGTGGGTGGTAGTGGAAAGGGTTACAAAGAAAACTGACATTTATGATATATTGCCCATATTTACACGCAGTTTCAAAACTACGATGGCTATTTCAACTCTGATGCTCGAGTGCTATTTTTGAGCGTAATTGGAAGTGATTACACATCTTTTGAAGTGTTAAATTGAGTTATTTGAATATAAAATCTGAGTCATGGTAGGTTAGGGGGGGTGAGGTGAGGTTATTAATATAGTAAGATAAGATAAGATGTTTATTCGGGTAAAGGTACATACATTGAAAATGGGTTACAAACATAATGTTGGATTTCTAGATAGAGCTAGCTAGTTCATACAATGCCTGACACCACTAATACACACACAGTTTCGGACAAGGTGTAGGAAAAACAGACTAAATCTCAATACTAATTGAGATCACAAGCATAAATTGAATTGAAAAAAGAAAAAAAAAGAAAAAGAGAATGATAATAATTACATGATGGATGGAACAGCAGAAGAATTTTAACTAAATAAACAGAAGACTACAATTTTCTTTAAGTTTATACATGGTGGGTATCAGCATACCCCATCATGTTTAAGCAGTTTAACAAGTTGGTCAATAATCAATATTGTTTGAAAATAGGCAGACATAGGTTGACATTTAGGGGGTAAAGTAGGTTACATGCATGGAGTTTATTATGTAGTACTTAGTTTTATCTTAAACTTGTTGAGAGAGGTACAGCCTTTGACGTGATTGGGAAGGTCATTCCACATTCTGGGTCCCTTGATTTGTAGGGCATTTCTAATTTGGTTAAGTCGCACTCTTGGAATATCAAATAGATATTTGTTTCTGGTGTGGTGCCCATGGATTCTGTTATAACCTTCTAGAAAGTGTTTAAGGCGAGGATTGGCATTACAGTTATATATATATAGAGTGCAATTGAGAGGCTGTGCAGTGAGTTAATATCTAATATATTCAAGAATTTTAGTAAGGGGGCCGAGTGCTGTCTGGGGCCAGAGTTTGTTATTGTTCTAATAGTAGATTTGTGTTGGATAATTAGAGGACGTAGATGATTTTGGGTAGTAGAACCCCAAGCACAGATACCATAATTGAGATAAGGATGGATGAGAGAGTAATAGAGCGTTACAAGGACAGGGCGAGGCACATAATATCTGATCTTATAAAGAATGCCAACAGTTTTATATAAAAAAAATTGCTATATGTTGAATGTGGCTCTGGAAATTAAACTTGTTATCAATGAGAACACTAAGGAATTTACCATCTTTTTGTTACTTTTTCTAATTTGGATATTGTTAATTCTTAGATTAATTTGATCTGAGGATTTATTACCAAACAAAATATAGAAAGCATTGTCAATGTTAAGGGTGAGTTTGTTAGCAGTTAGCCAAAGATAGACTTTATTTAGTTCAATATTCATTGTATCATTCAGAATAAGAAGGTTAGGGCCGGAGAAAATGATGGTTGTGTCATCAGCAAATAAAATTGGCTTAGGGTGTTGAGAGACATTTGGAAGGTCATTACTGTAGATAAGAAAGAGGAGAGGGGCCAAGTATGCTGCCCTGTGGAACACCAATGAGAGTGAGAGAAATGAGAGAGATTGGGTGAGAGAAATGTAATCATTCACAAAACATACTGGAGCCTGTCACTAAGATAAGACTGAAGGTATTGGAGGGAGTGACCTCTGACTCCATAATGATGTAATTGAAGAAGAAGGTTGTGTTGGTTGACAGTGTCAAAAGCCTTTCGTAGGTCAACAAAAACCCAACAGGGAACTCATTTTTATCAAGAGCTGTATGAATCAAGTTAATCATACTAATCAGTGCATCATTGGTGCTTTGTTGGGGTCTAAAGCCATATTGGCAAGAGCTAAGTATATTGAGTTTGGCTAGATTAGAGTAGAGTAGAGTTTTTTTTTTTTAAAGCTGCTTGTAGATTAGCTTTTCAAATATTTTTGACAAGGTTGGCAGAATTTATATAGGTCTGAAATTGCTGACTTCAGTGAGATCACCATATTTATGGACTGGTACACTTACACCACATTTATGGACTGGTAATGTAGTTTCCAACCTTAAGGCTTCAATCCTTAACTGTAGCTCTATTTACCCAACAGTAAAAGGGGTACCTGATTGTTAAACGATTTGGAGGGTCTTATTCCAGGACACATTAGGATTAAGGACTTGCCTGAAACGCTATGCGTGGCTGGTTGGGCCATAGCGCGCATACGAGCCAAAAGCGACGTTATTTTTAAGAGGACGGGTTGGTAAAAACTCTTGTATATATACTGTATATAAAAAAAATATATATATGTTATCTGAACCTACCTTAAAAATAATGGCACGTTGAGGAGGTAGGGATGTCGCTCGTGGAAATTTATTATTTATTGAGATGCATAAGAAAAGTTTCTTTGCTTACATGCTAATAGGGAGACTGTCTCTATTAACCGAATGGTGTATTATGGGAAGAGTGGGGTGGCTTTGTATGATATTGTTATGTGCAAGTTTTGGTTTTGTGTGAGAGCGGATTTTGTAATGTAAAGCCTTTAAACGTGAGGGTTATTCGCTGAAAGAACATACTGTGCATATACTGTACAGTGTCTATGATCGCGTTTTGGTATTGTTAAAAAATAAAATAGTCAGGGAATTATTGGGTTCGCTTTCTCTTATGGAGGGTAGCAGAGAGAAAACGTCTCTTATGGTTATAAGTGGTTAGATTGTGGGTGGGTTGGAGGGAGGGATCTGTCACTTAATTCGTAATTGAGCCTTCAAATGGTGGAGTTACCTTCGGAAACATGACGACTTTAGGTTTATCTAATTGATTTAAACGTTGGTTGCATCAATTTACCTGTAATAACGACGAAATTAAAGGGTAAAAAGAGTTGTTGTTGTTCAACAAGCCACAATGTAGGACTAGGAACAAGAGTTACTTTATCATCTACAGGGTTATAAACCCATGGAACGGCCTACCCGCCGAATCCGTACGTACCAAAACTGTGCTAAGCTTTAAAATCTTCATGGAAAGGATCCTCAAGACAAATGGGAGGACCTTCGATAAGCCGATTTGGATTAGGAGAGTCGTATTTAAGGGAAAATAAAGATTAAAAACTTGGCCGAAATGCTATGCGTGTTAGTGGCTTTACAAGAATATATAAACTTGTATCTATAAATATAATACAAATAAAAGAATATATCGAGTGTTGTAATAGAGTGACCTCGATTTTTTTAGATGATTTTCGATTTTCACTGTAATTTCCTTGCCAGTCTTTCATGTGGTACCATATCGAAAGCTTTAGCAAAATCCATGTCTACTACATCCACCGGAAGGCCTTTGAGAAGCCGTTTCCAAAAATGTGAACAAGTTTGTAAGGCAGTATCTGTTTTTAACAAATCCATTTGTGTCGATTGTGCAAGGTTGTTCACTGAAAGATGATGAATGATTATCACATAAGCTAATTAATTCTCATTAACTTATGTGCAGATATTTTTTGCAGGGATATTCCTGCAATGAGATGGGTCTATTAATTCTACTGGGTCCACTAATTACAATTAATACCTCTTCCCAAGTATTAACACCGTTAAAACCTCTTTCCAAATCTGCTAGAGGATGGTCAGGTGAGGTATGAATTGGAAATATAACTAATCGAGAGCGAATCATCACCTATAGCCCGTGCTACATCGTCATTTCTTCCTGAGTAGCTAAATCTAAAACAACAACATCATCATCACGTCCACCAGACTCTTCAAGATGTTACACGACCAGAGAAGACAGCAGTACCGCTCCTGTGCCAGGTAAGTTCACTACGGGCTCACCATAGCCCGTGCTACTTGCCCCGCTCCTGTGCTAGGTAAGTTATGGGCTCACCATAACCCATGCTACTTGCCCCGCTCCTGTGCCAGGTAAGTTATGGGCTCACCATAGCCCATGCTACTTGCCCCGCTCCTGTGCCAGGTAAGTTACGGGCTCACTATAGCCCGTGTTACTTGGAACTTATTCCGAGTAGCTGAATCTATAACAACAACTACGTTATACGACCAAACATCTACCACCTACAGGCTATTCATGCCCGTGCCACCTCATGTGGTAGCTTAATAAGATAAGATAATGTTTATTCAGGTAAAAGTACATATATTCAAAATGAGTTACAAACATAATGTTGGAAGTCTAGACAGAGCTAGTACATACTATGTCTAGCCACTAATACGCACAGCGTTTCAGGCAAATCTTCAACTACAAATCATCAGTCAAACTCCAAGTGAGGCTCAGTACAGATGCTTAAGAGATATCGTTTAGTATATCGCACATTAATTTATTTATTTATTTAGAAGAAGGTACATTGGGGGTTAAGAGAGTACATTGCAATAATGATTTTACATTCTTGTAAAGCCACTAGCACGCATAGCGTTGATCTAACAGATAATTTTAAGTCGGTAATTTCCAGCAAAATTAAAAAAAATGTTTACAGTTACATTGTAAGAAAATTTGACACAATACACAAAAATTAGATTAATACACAATAATGACATACACAATATGACAATACACAATAATGACAATACACAATAATGACAAAGATTAGTAGGTACATTAGGGTAAAATTGAGGGTTATCAACTGGTTCATTGTAGCACAATTTGCTACAATGAGGATCATTTCATGGAATAATGCAGTAAAATATGCACTCAATATAACAATCATGATATACGGTGATAGCAATGATGACAAAGGTAAAGATTGTATGGCTTAAGTACATATATTGGGGGATTGGGTTGCACTAGATACAGTCCTCGATCTCGAACCCATTGATGATGTGACGACTTATACTGAATTTTGTAACTAGCTCATCAAGATTGTAACTTGATTAGCTAAATGAATTGTGGGGTTCAGTCCCTGAACCCATTATGTGCGTCTGTAACGCCTACAAGATGGGTATGGGGTACATAATAAATGAACTAAACTAAAAATACTAAACTAGATACAGTACGAGTATAAAGTACTAGGTAGGAAACTATGAAGATGAAATTAGGTAGTTTTTGGTTTTATTTTTGAATAAGGCAAAAGTTGGACAGTTTTTCAATTTGTTAGGGAGTGAGTTCCATAGACAAGGTCCCTTTATTTGCATAGTGTTTATATAGATTAAGTTTGACTTTGGGGATATCAAAGATATATTTATTTCTAGCATGGTGATTATGGGTTCTATTACATGTGTCCAGGAAAAGTTTTAGAACAGGGTTTGCATTTAGGTTTTTAGAACATTTAGGTTTTTACATCAGGGTTTTAGAACAGGGTTTTATAAATGTAAATGGCACAAGAGTTAATGTGCGGAGTGAGTTTATGTTTAGCATGCTAAGGATTTAAACGGGTGGGCTGAGTGTTGTCTGAAAGCAGAGTTTGCTATCATTCTGATAGCAGATTTTTGCTGGATGATGATGGGCTTGAGGTAGTTTGCAGTGGTTGAACCCATGCACAGATACCATATGTAAGATAGGGATAGATTAGCTCATACTACAGTGAGAGGAGTTGCCCTGAAACAAAATATCATCGGCATGTATAATCGGAGTTACCCCATTTGAGTATCTCTCAGATGCTATCCTATTCATTAGTATATTAAACAGGGTGGGACTCAACACTCCTCCCTGAGGTGTGTCGAGTTCAAAAGATCTCACACCTGACATACAACCTTGATACCACACCTGAGCCTTCCTTTCACGAAGATAATCCCCTATCCAGCGCAATAATCTGCCTTTAATACCAAGACCAGGTAGTTCATATAAGATAACCTCTTTGTTAGCTTTATCAAAGGCTCCTCGTAAATCAATACCAAATCTATAGTAATCGTTATCATTAGCTAGACATTTAATTATACAGTCAGAGGTATTTTTTCCTCTGAGGACCCGAACAAATTACTAGACAGCTGATCTCCTATTATATATAAAAGTCTATTTAAAATAATCCTCTCCATCATTTTACAAAAACAAAGGACACAGGTCTGTACTCTCCATTGGCTTTAGGGATAGGGATAATCATAGCTTTTTTTCTATTTACTAGGAATACTGCCCTCTTTATAACTAATATTAAAGAGGTCTAACAGTGGGCTTTTCTCCATAATGGCCAGTTCATTATTTCATAAGTTACTCCATCCTCCCCAGGGGCGGTAGATTTCCTAACTTCAATCGCCATTATTAGTTCGTCTCTGGTAATACCTGTGCAAGTGACATCATCACTGTTACCTGCTGTAAATATTAAAGTCCTTTCTTAGATCTTTCCAAGAATCTAATGACTCTCTCGTTATAGCGGGCAATAAACTAAGTTCGGCAGATTCCGCCCATTTACCTACGAGACCGTTCACAATTCCTTGCGGGTCAGGATGTTAGTTTAGTTCATTTATTATGCACCCCATACCCATCTTGTGGGCGGTAGTGGAAAGGGTTACAGAGGCACATAATGGGCTCAGGGACTGAACCCCACAATTCATTTAGCTAATCAAGTTATAATCTTGATGAGCTAGTTACAAAATTCAGTATAAATCGTCACATCATCAATGGGTTCGAGATCGACTACAAGTACAGTTTCTAAATTAAGCAACTGACGTATGTGGAGAGCTAGTGTCACAACTGATATGTTTGTCCTGCACACCGCCCCCCATCCAGTGGGCAGCGGTGGATAGGTTACAGTCACTTAGTTACTACCTACAGTTAGCAAACTGGGGATATTTGGCTAAAATGTCTGGTAGCAGATCATTTTGAATGAAATATTTACACATCGTTGGTACATTGGTTATAGAATTGTCTCTGAATTTACGTATCTTTTCGCACTCCATCACAGTGACGAAGGGTGTGCCAATAATTTTGTAGACACAGTTTGTAATGCAAAATGATCACTTGGCATTTCATCCACAGTAAGACAATTCCCCTCTATGCCCCCAACATTTATCAAACAAGCATAATCTAATCTCCCTCCCGGAGATGAGCAGAAGGTTCGCCCACCAGTTGTACATCTTCATGTTCCTGCAAAAGCTGGTACCATCTGCAACAATTACCATTCACTTTACCCCTTGATCCTAAAGCTGGATGTCTCGCATTGAACTTTCCTACCACAAGCGTATCTTCAGAAAAGAGGGAATCTGACATCTTAAATCAAAGGGGTTATCATAGATGTATAGGTTAATTAAATTTAACTCTTGGTCTTGTAATTGTATCCGCAAACTAATACTTTCAATACCTCCATATCTCTCAGGTATCTCAGCAGGTATGATATTTTTTGACATGACACGAGACTCCCCTAATTCCTCCACCAGCACATGAGTGAAAACTTTTATAGCCATTTAACCTCAGAATGCTACCATTCCTATCCCCAGTTTCCTGGAATGCTATTATGTCAATATTCACTCTAATAGGATAATAGTGTACATTCACCGCTCAAGTTTTTAACCCAATAACGTTCCAAGATAGTATCCTCACTCTAGGAAATGTAGATGTTTATCTCTCAGAATGTTTGGTAATATGTTTATTGTTTGTGATGTGTTTATATGTATGTATTAACACGATGTACTGAACGGGGTGAGAATAGCTTGAGCTACCTCATCCCTTTGTGTGTATTTTACCTCAATAAACTTATTTCAATTTCAATTTCAATCCTCACTCTACTTTCCTCCATGATGAATATTAATAAAACTACCTTTTGACATGACTTTTTGCTTTCTCCTCACTTGTACAACAACTAACAACATCAAAGGTGATGTTAAAAATAGATACATTAGAAAAAATGGGTATAAAGTAAGATTCATGTGGATCCCTTTACATGTGGCAATATTGTTGAATGAGGCAATTGATGGGAGCGAAGAGAGGGAGGGAATTTTCAGGAGAAAACGCCAAGCCATACAGTACTTGGAAGGGATCAGGATAAGGATTTGGGATGGGACGGTGGTGGTGGGGGGATGAATGGTGCCCAACCATTTGGACCGTCAGGGATTGAACACCGACCTGCATGAAGCGAGACCGTCGCTGTACCGTCCAGCCCAAGTGGCTTGATCAAGTATATAATGTCTGGCTGAGGGTTCCACCAAAAGGAACCGTTACACATTATATAATTAAAGGCACACCCAAAAATGTGTCCTTGGTCAAAGCTAAAATTGAAGAGGGAGCGAAGAGAGCTTCGGAAAAAACTTGTCGATGTTGTAAGAAAATTTTGAAATAAAGACAAGACTCAAGATGATCCAAGAGGATGAACAAAACAGTTAAGAGAACGGCAATAATGGACATCAGTAACACACTTAAGCATTACGCAATAATAAATACAAATTCGTCCTTCACTTACAGAAGAGGAAAGTCTACTTGGAAGGATTCAATTTACATGAGATTAAGAATAGGATACAAATATTTATGGCAGTACGGTGTTGATGTCAGTGAACAGATAAGGAGTGTAAATTATGTAGTATGCCGTACGCCCACACCTTAGATCATTATGTATTAAAGTGTCAACTTATTGATAACTATAGTAATAAGGAAATAAGTAGTGTTCGTACCACATCAAATTGTTTGGATGCGTGATAATGGTATGATAGACAGAATACTTACGAGCTACACGCACTTTGCCCCAAGAGAGTATCTTATATGCTATGTTTACTATATTAACCTGTAATGTAAAATGTGATTCTTGTACTGTGATTTGTGGAATAGTACACACTGGATTTATGTGCCCCTTGAGGGACTTGAATTAGAGGAGGGTAGAAATAGCCTAAGCTACTCTATCCCTTTGAGATGTATTTTATTGTCTCAATAAACGTACTTGAACTGCTCCAGGCTTCGTCTCAACGTCTTCCACACTTCACTTTTTTATATTTTGAATAAATATAAAATCATACTAAATTCATTGTGTCTAATCGATCAGATACGTACATGTAAATATACGTTACGTATTTCGAACGTATAAATATACGTTCATATTTCCCGCATAAAGACATAGTTTAAAACTTCAAATATGTGCAATTACCCTGAATTACGCAAACAAAATAAAGATCATGAGTAATATTTCCACCATGCGTCGTATTTTTTAACACTGTAGGTTAATTTGGGTAAAATGTAAGATATCTCCGTTTTCTATTATGGTCCATTTTCTATCTGGACCTGTCAAGCCCGCTGGCTTCCTGTCCCCGTCAAGACCACTATGGAGCAGTGTTGCCAGACTGGGCTACAAATAACAAATTGGGCTACTTTTGAGAGCCCCGCGCTCCCAAATTTTTAATTTCGCTACTTGCTACTTTTTGGGCTAATTTAAAAGCAAGATGTGCTAATTTGGGCTATTAATGTTAAGAATGTACGATTGCGAGTTACATGAAAGTAACTAAGCTATAAATAATTGTAATTAATAATAATTGTAAATATTAATAAATACTAAATAATATTATTTAATAAATTAGTCCCAATTCAATGCAGAGTTTTCTTCCAAGCACAGAAATATAAATAGATCTATCTATTATCTTGTAAATATAAATACAAGATAATAGATAGATCGATAAATAAATAGACAACTTTCAAATATTGCACCAAGTAATGGCGATAGGAATAAACTAAACAGTATACATTACATTTGAAATTAATAATGGATGAATGGTAATAAATTGGTGTATGTTTGTATGAATACCAGACAAAGTCCATTTAATGGCAGAATTTAGCCATTTTGTGTAAAAACTTTTATATCTCATATTATTAATTATAACAGTAATCGAAAAAAGTCATAGTTTGTATATACAAGAAATGACACAGAGAGCCATGAGCTTGAGCGATGTGCTGAGTCCATAAGGAGGCCGAGCTTCCGGAAATACCTTCCTGTGATTGGCTGTTGCGGGGAATACAACACTCTTTTATGAATAAAATTTAAACTAAGAAATAGGTCCTTATGCACAACAACAAGGTTGTTGTGAAAAAGAACAACAGTTTCTGTTTTGCACCTGACAGAAATCTCCATCTAACTGAATAATTTACTCGAATAAGAGGGCAGAGCAGTGTTGTGTTGATTTAGGGGCGACGACGATCGTGGGATCGGATGCGCCCAAGGGCAGAGCAGTGTATCATTATTTGTGTCAAGGCAACCCCCACTGATGACGTCACAAGTTAGGTAGCCAGCCCATGTTTCTGTAACACCCGTTACATCCTGCAGTATTTAATTATCACTATATTAATATTTTTAAATACTTAACATTTCACTTTTTAGACAGATTAAAGTTGAAGCAGAATGTCATAAGCAAGGATGGTGTGTTGAATAAAGATGATTTATTAAGTGGATGGAGCCTTTAGCTGATCCCTTCCTGTGATTGGCTATGGTGAATGTCAACAAAGAATATCTACCAATGATACGCCATTTATTATGCACCCCATATCATCTTGTGGGCGGAGCTTGGAACCTCCTACCCGAGCACAACAACCCGCCTTATGGGTTGCTGTTTGGCTATTTATAGTGCGTTGGAAAAAAAACAGATGGCGCTAGTTGTATTTTGTAGGGTAATTTGTTATAAGTGTAATCTGATGTCAACAGATGGCGTAAGCTGTATCTTATGGCCACTGTTGACCAGCCAGTTGATAGTGTTCTTGCTGCCTTCGGACCATTGCAGGAAGCTGATATGAAGCTGTTCTTTCTGCAAATTGGAGAGCAAGTCTCTCAGCCTCCTGCAATGGTCCGAAGGCAGCAAGAACACTTAAAACAAGAGAGGATGACAGTCATTCATGAGGGCATAGCTATAAATGACGAATGTGACTGTCCCTTCACCGAACAGGAACTAGAGCAGAGCCAAAAAAGGTGGTAAGGACACTGCACCATGTGCTGATAACATTACATACTCAATGATCGCACATGCAGGTCCTGCTGGAGACCGAGGGATATTGGACGTCATCAATGCGTCTTGGCAGCAAGGCAAACTACCGCCCTCTTGGAAGAAAGCAGACATCATCCCGATTCCTAAGCCGAATGAACCTGGCAATTACAGACCCATTTCATTAACATCATGCGTTAGTAAAACTGCAGAACGGATGGTCTTAAATAGGCTACTGTGGAAGACTGGAGACCTTCATAAACACATATTTGGCTTCACTAGAGGTGTAGGTACTGCCAACTGCATAGCAACATTACTAGGAACAGTTAACTCGGGTCCAGCTATAGTGGTCTTCCTTGATCTGGAAAAAGCGTTTGAACTTGCAAGCCCGCCAGCAATACTACACACCTTAGTTAAAAAAGGTGTGAGGGGGAAAATGCTAGCATGGATTCAAGATTACCTAAGTCACAGGTATGCCAGAGTAAAGTTGCAAGGACAAGTGTCGGACTACCACTTGCACGAGAATGGGACTCCACAAGGAGGAGTCCTCAGTCCTAGTCTTTTTAACATCCTTATGGAAAACCTTGTTACCATGTCCTTTACAGAAGGGGTTACATTGCTAAGCTATGCTGATGATCTAGCATTAGTCATTACGGGTCCTTCACTTCTAAATAAAGCTCAAGGTGCTTTAGATCAAGTGGCTTCTGAATGCAGTGTTTTAGGGCTAAAAATATCTGCACAGAAGTCTAAGGCGATGAGACTAGGTGGCAAGGCTCCAGACAGGCACCTACGCATTCAGGACATTAACCTTCAGTGGGTTACGCAATATCGATATCTCGGAGTGTGGATTGATTTTAAAATGACATTCCATAAGCAAATTCAATATCTAAAGGAGAAAGCGAAGTCACGAATAAATATAATGAGAGCAATCACAGGGCCCCGTCTAGGAGCGGGACACAGAGTGTTGAGAATGTTTTACATACGCGCCGTTCGTTCCCTGGTTGATTATGCAGCGCCTGCCTTACTCACTCTTTCTCCTGGTCAGTGGGCAAACGTTGAGGTTCTTCAAAATGATGCATTGCGAGTCATAACCGGTGCTCCCAGATGGACTAAAATCCTGAACCTAAGACTAGAGACAAAGCTAACGTCGATTGAAATAAGGGTAAAGGGGATTGCTGCGTGCATGCTGACCAAGATATTGACTAGACCTAGAATCAGTTCACTTAAAGATATGATCACTGGAGCACTAACTCTGGACAGAAGAGCCTCCAATGGCAACAGGTGGACCCATTGTGCGATAAACGCCATCGATACATTCGATATGGCAAACACAGTCACTGAGAGGGGTGTCGACGACATACATGCAGACTTTGTTATACAAGCCCCTTGGGAATCTCTGCCAGCAGACTTTCAGATTATGGCTCTTGACGGGAAGAAGAACCAGACACATCCTCATCTGCTCCGTCACTTTGCACAGATGCATATAGAAGCAAACATGGCATCCGACAGCTTCACTTACTTCACGGATGGGACAGTAGACCAGCAGGGACAAGAAACCGGAACTGCAGTTAAAGCAGGAAACTCTGTATATAGTTGGAGGCTCTCAAATGGGTGTTCGACTTTACAGACTGAGATGCTAGCCATTCAAAAGGCTTTGGAACATGCTCTTGTTGAACACCGACAACATGTTATCATCCATACAGATTCGAGAACCGCCATTGAAACCTTGCAACAGGAACACATATGTGATAACATCCATCTGATCACCAATGTCTTATCATTCATGCACACACTCAAACGACAAGGCCGACGGGTACTTATCAACTGGGTGCCAAGTCATGTGGGACTATTAGGTAATGACATTGCAGACGAAGCTGCAAAACTTGCTACTAAGAGGAGGAATGTAGACATTTACATACCACAGAGTCTCTCCCAGATGAAGAAAGTGATTCGAAACAGAGCAATGCGAAAGATGTACAGTGACCACACCACAGCAGTTGCAACATCAGGATCTGCGGGTTGGTACAAGAATTCAACCAACTACGAACCACTTAGTTTGATGAAAGGGGGCAGTAGAACAACAGAAGTGCACTTACATCGCATCAGGCTTGGATACCCATGTGCATGGGAAATAGGCTTACGGGTTCCGGAAGGTGAGAGGAAATGTCAACACTGTGGAGAAATGCCCGACAGACCACTGGAACATTATCTAACACAGTGCACAGTTACAAACCCGTTAAGATTTCACCTTCGATTCAACAGAGCAGAGGAAGTTGTTAAACACATATGGCAAAATCTTACTGAAGCAACCATACGAGTCATACATACTCATCCTCCGCCCAGGTAAACCGGAAACAAGCATCACTTAGTGGGCCAGCCAGAGGCTTAGGGCCCGCGCAGGATTATCCCTGCTAAAAAGAAAGAAAAAAAAAAAAAAGTTGATAGTGTTCTCTTCTGCCGACAGATGGCATCAGCTGTATTATTATTATTGTAATAATATTATTACATTAATAATAATGTATTATTATTACTTTAAACACTGATCTATACGTCTGGTAGCTTATAATAAGGTTTTATACCATGAAACCATGTATTAGGGAACTAGAATTCTGCAATTACTTTTTTTTTATCTACTGTTGAGGATATGTAAGACAAATGTAAGGTTTTGAGGCAAAGTAACGAAGATAGTTACAAGATACGAGCCAGTTGGTGTTGAGATTGCAAAAGGGATTATGATAAGAACTTAAGCCAAAAAATCAATGCATAAATGTTCGCAAATATGAGACTGGGATTTATTTCTCGAAAAGTTAGCAATAAAATACGCTTTCTAGTTCTTTATTTTTAAAATTAAGACCAGGGATTCTGTCTAACGAAGCTGCAAACTAAAACACTGTTATCCTATAATGTTCATCTGTAGCTTGACCCTAAATACTCGTTTATTAAACGAATTTATTGTTAGAGTTTATTAGGAATCAACTTGTTGAAGGCAGAGTTTCCAACAAATACCTTCCTGTGATTGGTTGTTGCGGGGAATGCCAACGCGTATATGAATAAAATGCAAAATAAGAAATACGTCCTTTTGCTCAATAACCTTGTTGTTGTACAAAAGAACAACAATTTTTGTTTTATACAAGACAAATTTCCATCTAACTGAATAATGTAGACCAATAAGAGGACGGAAGCATTGTATCGCCGATATTATTTGCGTGAGACAACCCCCACTGATGACGTCACAAGTTAGGTAGCCAGCCCATATTTCTGTAACACTCGTTTCATCCTGCAGTATTTAATTATCACTATATTAATACTTTTAAATACTTAACATTTCACTTTTTAGGTAGATTAAAATTGAAGCAGAATGTCATAAGCAAGGATGGTGTGTTGAATAAAGATGATTTATTAAGTGGATGGAGCCTTTAGCTGATCCCTTCTTGTGATTGGCTGTGGTGAATGTCAACAAAGAATATCTACCAATGATATGTCATTTATTATGCACCCCATATCATCTTGTGGGAGGAGCTTGGAACCTCATACCCGAGCACAACAACCCGCCTTATGGGTTACTGTTTGGCTATTTATAGTGCGTTGGAAAAAAAAGAGATGGCGTTAGTTGTATTTTGCAGGGTAATTTGTTATAAGTGTAATCTGATGTCAACAGATGGCGTAAGCTGTATCTTATGGCCACTGTTGACCAGCCAGTTGATAGTGTTCTCTTCTGCCGACAGATGGCATCAGCTGTGTTATTATTACTTCCGAATTCCCTTTAAACACTGATCTACAAATAAATCCCTTGGCTTATGATAAGGTTTTATTCATTTATGATAAATATTAGATAACTGGAGTTCCGCAATTACTTTTATTTATCAACTGTTCAGGATATCATCATATAACGTCTGGTTAGGACGTACTGCTCTCGATTGATGAAGATTAAGCCACCCAAGAGGTGGCACGGGCATGAATAGCCCGTAAATACTGCTCTTGTAATATTATTCAGGAGGGGTGGGGGAACTATCAAGTGAAAGCGCCAAGCCATTACGACTAAATAGCACTCTGAAGGGGTCAGGATACGGATTTGGGATGGAACGGGGGAAAGGAATGGTGCCCAATCTCTTGGGCGGTCGGGGATTGAACGCGGACCTGTAGGAAAGGAGACCGCCGCTCTACCGTCCAGTCCAAGTGGTTAAGCGTAATATTATTAAAACAACAATTTATGCATATAATAACAGCATTTCACACTAAAAATACTTGGATATATCGAAATTTGGTAGTGAATTCCAATCTAGGAATTTCCTATGACTAAACTGTACTTTTTAATTATTTGTATGTACCTACTACTTATTATTAAATTATTAAATACTTACTATAATAATTAAATTAATTATTTTATTTAATATTTAAATTAAACGATAAAATAATAGGTAATAATAAATCATTGTGTAAGGGGGGACAGGCAGCCAGTGTGTATATACACATGTTAGGCTTATACCAAGGTGCCCCAAAGGTGCCAAATTAAAGACTGGGTGCTGCCCGGGCGGGCCAAAGGGCTGCTGGCGGCCCTGGCCAGGCTGAACTTCAGCGCCCTTATAATCACCATTGTTTAATGATCTTCACAGGGAGAAACAACTGTAAATATAGGAATAATTTATTACAACATACTCGGTAAAGAAAACAGCTCGGAAACTAAGGAAATAAAGCTGCCGAAAAAACATTAAAGTCCATTTCAAGTTCAAGTATGTTTATTGACGGTTCGTTCATGCTAAGCTTGCAGTTACACAACTGGTCGGGGTCCGCTTACACAACCGGTCGGGGTTCGGGGTGCACAACTACCACTCACTGGTTGAATAGGGGATGCTTAATGAACTATCCACCTCTGGCGGCAAAAAATCAATATATATATATATGTCGTACCTAGTAGCCAGAACTCACTTCTCAGCCTACTATGCAAGGCCCGATTTGCCTAGTAAGCCAAGTTTTCATGAATTAATGTTTTTTCGTCTACCTAACCTACCTAACCTAACCTAACCTAGCTTTTTTTGGCTACCTAACCTAACCTTACCTATATATATATAGGTTAGGTTAGGTTAGGTAGGGTTGGTTAGGTTCGGTCATATATCTACGTTAATTTTAACTCCAATAAAAAAAATTAACCTCATACATAGTGAAAAGGGTAGCTTTATCATTTCATAAGAAAAAAATTATAGTAAATATATTAATTCAGGAAAACTTGGCTTATTAGGCAAATCGGGCCTTGAATAGTAGGCTGAGAAGTGAGTTCTGGCTACTAGGTACGATATATATATATATATATATATATATATATATATATATATATATATATATATATATGTCGTACCTAATAGCCAGAACGCACTTCTCAGCCTACTATGCAAGGCCCGATTTGCCTAATAAGCCAAGTTTTCATGAATTAATTGTTTTTCGACTACCTAACCTACCTAACCTAACCTAACCTAACTTTTTCGGCTACCTAACCTAACCTAACCTTTAAAGATAGGTTAGGTTAGGTTAGGTAGGGTTGGTTAGGTTCGGTCATATATCTACGTTAATTTTAACTCCAATAAAAAAAAATTGACCTCATACATAATGAAATGGGTAGCTTTATCATTTCATAAGAAAAAAATTAGAGAAAATATATTAATTCATGAAAACTTGGATTATTAGGCAAATCGGGCCTTGCATAGTAGGCTGAGAAGTGCGTTCTGGCTACTAGGTACGACATATATATATATATATATATATATATATATATATATATATATATATATATATATATATATATGTCGTACCTAATAGCCAGAACGCACTTCTCAGCCTACTATGCAAGGCCCGATTTGCCTAATAAGCCAAGTTTTCATGAATTAATGTTTTTTAGACTACCTAACCTACCTAACCTAACCTAACCTACCTTTTTCGGCAACCTAACCCAACCTAACCTATGAAAATAGGTTAGGTTAGGTTAGGTAGGGTTGGTTAGGTTCGGTCATATATCTACGTTAATTTTAACTACAATAAAAAAAAATTGACCTCATACATAATGAAATGGGTAGCTTTATCATTTCATAAGAAAAAAATTAGAAAAAATATATTAATTCAGGAAAACTTGGCTTATTAGGCAAATCGGGCCTTGAATAGTAGGCCAAAAAGTGAGTTCTGGCTACTAGGTACGACATATATATATATATATATATATATATATATATATATATATATATATATATATATATATATATATATATATATATATATATATATATATATAATATGTGTATGTGCAGAAATAATATTAATAAAACAATTAACATCGTGTAGTGTACTCTATGTATCAAAATATATTACTTTAAAACCCATATTATTCACTAAAAAAAAAATTGGGCTACTCTTATTACAAATTCGCTACTTTTTGACCGTCAGCTCGCTACTTTCCGCAATTTGGATCTGGCAACCCTGGGCTATGGAGATGGAGGCCCTCAGGTGAACACTTCCAGGTGTTCAAACTGCGCGCGGCACCTGCAGCATCACTATGATTTAAACAAAAATATCAAATAAGACGGGGTTTATATTAATTGTAATTTAGATATTTAGATATTAAATATTTCCGGTTGTTTGTGTTGGTACAGTGTGAAGAGAGTAGTAAGATATGTGAGCAGGGAGCCTTGAGGTAGGATGGAGGCCAGTGTGTTGTCGGCCGCCACAACACACGGTGTAGGTGTGCTTATTCCTCAGTGCCACCCCATGTGCAACCTTCTATGTTCCCAAGGGCCAAATCAACCTCCAAAATTTATTCATTAAGAAGGCCCCGGTCGTCAGTCCAGGTAACTGTGACGATGCTTGTGTGTCTGGAAGTATATCTAGTCACTCTTAGCCCCCGGTCAGGTCTAACTCTCCCAACTTTTAACTCCTCGGTCACGGGCATACTTGACACAAAACACTAGTTATTTTATCATATAAAGCCTTTTTAAGGTAAAACTGTCGAAGTTAATGTTTAAAAGGTAATAAGTCTCATGATCTGATTAGTGTTATGTGGATTTTGTTTGTTTATTCATTTATATTCAAGAATGTAGAATGGTGGTGGGAGTAAATACGGTACAGTCTTGCATAGCTACTTGATGGCTGCACAGATCATGCAAGCACTATGCTTAATTAATATTGATTAAAAACCTGACCAGGTTTTGGTTTGTTTTGACTTGGTCTCTGAAGAGGACTGTTTAGTGTACAAGGGTTCAAACTATGGCCAAATTAGGTCCAGGGGGAAATGTTTTGTACAGTATAAGGGATGAAAACTTTAGTGTACCATCTACATTATCATCAGCCCTCTGCTATACAGTACTTGTTATGTACAGTATTAAATCTTGACATATAGTGTGTGTACAATGTGCAGAGCTTTACAATATTATACTGTATATGAATTAATTATATACTTTAAGTGTGCCCATGTTCTATATTGTATTGCATTGGAAAGGGTGAAAGTGAACTTATTTATTTAAAATTTTTAATACTAAATTACAGTAACTTAAAATTAAAGTTCACTTTTATCTTTTCCAGTGCTATACAATATAAAACAGGGCACACTTCAGTAATACAGTACTGTAATGTAATCTATGTCATAGTAATTAAACATAAAAATAATAATTTTTATTTGAAAGGTACAATGGGTTGGTGAAATTACATAAAACTGGTGTTTTTACATTCATGCAAAGCCATAACATGCATAGCATTTTGGGCAGGTTCTTAACCTGACATATCAGGTAAGATGAAAAGGTACGTTGTAGCAAGGTTTTATATCAACAGATAACTACAATGTAAGTTAACAGAGGTGATTACACTGGTAAGGATATATGTCTTCAGTACTAATATTGGGGAAGTTGGTAGTACAGTATACAGTGAGAGTTTGAAGCACAAGGTAGGATGAAACTAGGTACTTTTTTTTATTTTACTTTTGAACATGGGATGGGTTGGACAATTTTTTAATTCATCCGGGAGTGAGTTCCAAAGACTGGGCCTTTTTATTTGCATGGAGTGTTTGCAAAGTTCACAGAGCTTAATCAGCTTGAGAGGGAGAAATGTTTTATGTATTTATTGTGTATACTGTTTATAAAATTACAATGTGTTTGATAATAGTATTTTTATAATTTGTAACTTCACTGTACAGTACTGTTAACTTGAATAAAGTGATGGATATAGGCATGTTTCTGCGAAGATATTGTGTATAGTGTCTTTTCAAACTGTATCTGATTTGCATATGATATCAAAATAACATAGTTAAAGAGTTTATATCTAACCCACACATCTGAAAATGACACAAATTGATGATGGTCCAGGACGGACTAAAATGTTGTCGCTTCTTCATTTTCAGATGGGTGGGTTGGATATGTAGCTGATGTGGTCATGGTCATATTTCCCAGGTTAAACAATGGTAATCTGGGCAATTTGTGAAGTCACAATTGACTATCGATTTAAATACTGTACAGTAGTTGCAATTTTAAATCATTGCTGAAAGTTATAAAAATATTGTGCATTGAATGAATTGGGAAGAACATTGATAATCTAAAATTCAGCAGCCTCAGGTGTGGATGGAATTTAATTCAAAGTTGTAAAGGAACTGGCAGATGAACTATGCCTACCACTAAAACCCCTTTTCAGAAAATCTCTGGGCCAAAAGATAGTTCCTCCAGGTTGGAAATATTGTATGCAAATGTCACCCTTCTATTAAAAAAAAGGCAGAAAGAGCTCGGCAGAAAACTACCATTCGATCAGTTTGACATGGGGGGGCCTGTGGCTGAATGGACATCGCTTGGGATTTGTAATCCTAGGGTCCGGGTTCGATCCCCGGTGATGGCGGAAATCAAATGGGCAGAGTTTCTTTCGCTCTGATGCCTCTGTTACCGAGCAGTAAATAGGTTATCAACAATCAACTAGGTATCGACCAGGTTCCAGAGAGTTAGACAGCTGTTATGGGCTGCTTCCTGGGTGTGTGTGTGTGTGTGTGTGTGTGTGAGGGGGTAGGGGAAATTAAAAAGTAGATTGACAGTTGAGAGGTGGACCGAAAGAGCAGAGCTTGACCCCCACAAACACAATTAGGTGAATAAATCGCTCGTCTGCAACTCTTGGAGAGAATCCCAAGTGAGGGGAATCGCTCACCATCTCGGTGAACAATCTTGCAAACTCGATGCAACATGGGTTTGTTAAAAATAGATCCTACCTTACAAACCTGCTCACATTTTGGGGGGAGGGACCTCTGACAAGCTGCCGGCTTCCAGTCCTTCTTCAAGGCCACTAATGTTAATGGCCCTCGAGTCAATTCAAGAATTATAATATAGGTACCTGTATAGTACAGTGGCATCTGAAATTCTGGATCATGGGGTTTAGAAACCTGAACTAAATATACTTCCATACCAAGAATTGTCGATGGCTACAGGGCTAACATCACTGCAAACCAGACATGACAGGGCTGAGCTCATTAAAACTTAAATATTTTAACAATTTGGAGGATATTGATGCAGGCAACGTTTTCAAAAGAACAGATGTATCATGAAAAAGGAGCAATGGATTTAATCTTAACAAGCCACAGTATTGTATGGGACAAAATGGGAGAAGTTTTTCATCCATAATTATGAACTGCCTATCTGTTAAAGCTGTAAATGCCAAAACACTGCTGCATGTTAAGATCCAAACAGACAATATCATCAGAACAAATGGTGGAGGGAGGCAGAACCTTGACAAGCCACTGGCTTCCTGTCCTTGTCGAGGCCAGTAGACGAGGTAAACCAATCTGGATTTGCATGAAATCCATTTCTTGTTTTTCCCATTTGGCTATTACAAAATTTCCATATTTTTCTTTATAGCAAGTTCAAGGTTTAAATATAAAGGCTAAAGGTTACTATACTGCAATAGGTTAATATATGCAGTACTGGTCTACATAATTACATTTGAACAAAGAGGGTTTGACTTTTTAGGAAAATGTTGGTTTACTGTTAGTTCCACAGATAACTGCATGGGTTCAACAGATGAACTATACTTGGTTCATGTAACAACTTCAACTGATCCACGACTGAACTGCAATCAACTTGACATGGTTTGAGCAACACTTGCTGAGTTTGAACAATACTAATTGAGAACACAATGTGATCTTCTGCAATCTTTTACTGCAAGATGGTTATGCTTGCAAGAGTCCACACACATTTACAATTGTACCTACCTTATTCCCATGTAAGATCCTGAAAAAGTACTTGGAAAATTCTGTCTCTAATTACAATGCAACAACTTGTGGGAAAACTTGTAGGAATAATAAACTTGTACTTGTCCTTTTTATTGTATTAATGATCCCTTTAATGCTAAGCTAGTGTCTACGATATTGCAAATGAGCTTGGTTTCAAGTTTTCACCCGTTACTATTACCAGTAGTGTATCTTAAGTATTCTTTATAATTGCTTTTAATGGCTTACCCACTTCTTTGGTCTGGGGTTTATTCAGCACTGTCTTGACCTTGATTTGCTGTTGTATTGTAGTACAGATTTTAACCTTCAGTGATGGTTCCATCTTGCAATCAACAGTGTTTCGGTTTGTATTAGGAAGCAAATAATCTAATGTCTGCCCATATCCCTTGATGGAAGTCAGCTTGTATATAGAGCTAAACTCTTTGGGTGTTAATCTTATGCTTGCTTGTCATGGGCATTGCACGTTAAATATTCATGTGATGACTACATAAAGACCCTTATCTTACTCATCTTGTTGCATGCTTTCTGGGTGCAGGTAAACCTTACTCAAATTACTCCTTCCTAGTATTGTACTGTCAAAACTTATGGATACCCACAGTATTTGCCAGTTTTAACTTTGACATTGTCATCTTGATGTTTGGCATCATATTAGCTTGTCCTGGCACAGTAGCCCTTTATTCTTCCTCCATCCTAAAGCTAGTATGCATAATGGTGTTTTTGCAATGATCCATCAGAATCCCATTCATGCTTGTACTGCACTCCAATCAGTACCCTTTCATGAGAACCCAATGTGATATTTTACAATCTTTTACTGTAAGATGGGTATGCTTGCAAGAGTCTTCACACATTTACAATTGTCCCTACCTTATTTCCTTGTAAGATCCTGATTATTCAAGTTTGTAGGGTGAAGTTGCCTATCTCCAGTTGTCAGCAATGATAAAAACCTATAGCACCTGAACCAGTGCATAGAACAAAATTGGCAAATTTTATATATCTAAAATATTGACACATGAAATGCATCTAATATAAACTTGTTAGAATAAATATTACAACTATTTCCATGATACAGCGCATGATTCTCACAATGTGTTTTTTTTATAAAATTTTAGGTGTTAAGTTTTATTTAAGAAACAAAATGCCTCAGAAGTCTTGCCTGGTATCTTTTGGCTCCAGGGCCCAAACATTTGGAAGACAAAATGATGCATTGTAACTGAAACAACTTCTCGAACACTGGCTCGTGGAGCAGGTGACCAGGCCCCACGAGCCAGTGATGGGAAGACAGGGCTCGGTAGCCCCAGCTACACTAAACCCAGCCCAGGCTTCATCTTTTGGTTAACCTGTCTGATTCTGTTCCCCCTCCCACTTCTTTAGCAGGGTTAAATCCCAAGTGGCAACTACCATATCACCTTAAATGACTTTATTTTTAGCTAGAATTGCATCTTTTACCCCCCTCCCCTGCTTAATGGGAAAGAGCAGCATGGTAATCATAATTGAACACACAATATTCCCTCAACCACTGTTGTGTCCCGTGAGCTGTTTGTTCCCGGTACATGGATGAACTATTTTGATATGATGACCATACCTGCCCTGATGATTGACATATATGCAAGCACCTTGTTGACTCTGGGGTACCTATGTTACCTTTAACCCCACCCGGATTGGCACGTGTCATTGTAGCCCCTTCTAAAGAGGCAATTAATTGCCTATCGTCTTTTTCAGGCCTCCAAAAATGTCCAATTAAATGTTGGTATCAGCACAGTCTTGACTATTATGAGGATATTAAATATATCCTTGACTCCCAGGTTATTCTATGCTCCATGCTGACAATGCATTATCTGTGGAAATATGGACATGATTCATTGAAGTGCAATAGTGTGATGCCCCTTTGTCCCTTATATAGTGACCCTGGCCATTCTAGGAGTGTGTTTTCTTCTCCCCTAAGCAAGCTGCATCAACTGTAGTGTTGCCCACTCTGCCTTCCAACACCCAAGCATGCACTATAAATTTGAACAAGGTATCCTCAACTTCCAAACCATTGCAATTACATATCCTCCTGAGGTGGGGGAGGGCAAAAGGTGATCAAGTAACTTTCAATCAACATGTTGATGTTGATTCAATATTGATAAGGGCTGTAATGTCTGTTTTAACACTGGACAGTAGGAGTCTGATATTTGGAATAGCCAATCCTTTGTAAAGAGGATCATGGGGGGAGGGGTCAACCCAAACCACCCTATAACACTCGGCATACAATCGCAAATAATCCTGCAAAGTTTGATGAGGCTAGCCCTAAGCATCTGGCCTCTAATCTTGAACATTTATATACTCTCTCTTATAGATATACTGTACTGTAGATAATTACACTTAAGATTTTAACAATTTGCTAAAATCTAGACTTTGACATAACACTTCAGATACACCAACTTTGTGAAGGGAGTGCATAGGGGCCAAACCTGTTCAAGGAAAGCATGGGGGTCACCCTCTCTCCCTCTATGACACACTATGGCTTCTAACTTTGGATAAACATCGTTATAGATATACAGTAGAAGTTTTTAAGGATGTAAAAAAGTAGCTTTTGCAGTTCTTGATTCAAAAAAATTTCATACAATGTATATTAACTTATTGCACTATCTATCACCCAATTAACTTATCTCTCATCTTAAAAGTCGGCACTACATTAGCAACAATCCATGACTGGAACTCTGCAAAAGACTAATGATTTATTAAATATACAAGACAAGGGCAAAGTGCTTCCTTACATTATTTAAGCACACTAACAAACTCTTTGACCCCCTTTGTTTGGGAATTTGTCTGCTTTAATTTTTGTTTCTAACGTCCTCCCTGGTTACTACCAGTAAATTTATCTTCACTACCTACAAAGGTTTGTTAAGCTGCAGTCATAATGTTAAATTCTTTAGTAAATACAAAGTACTACTAAAAAGTTAAAATGCTACTTGTAGCATTATAATAATTGTAACTAATAATAACCAATTACTTGTTGGTTATTATTAGTTGCCAGACTTGTTAAATTTGTTAATGGCCCAGTATTTTCCTCCATCTTTGAAGTATCTGGAAAAATCCTTTGATTTGTCTTTACCTACCTACAGTAGGTATTTCATAGTTTTACTGTCCTTACTTTTTAACATCATTGTTCTAGATAAACTTTCCCAAATGTTAATCAATTTGGGTATTTTATTTGCCTTGTTAGATGTCTAAAATCCTATCTACTGTACCTATGTTGGTTCCTTAGCATGTAGTTTCAGGATGCAATGGACTAATTCTTAAAAAAAATCCAGCATTTAGTGTTTTATTGAACCAGATTTGACAAATTATTCACCAATAGCACAACTGACCTACCACAAGGAGGGGTCGGGAAACTTCGTTGGTAATCTACAGTATTTGTTAAAATTGTATTACCCCTCTGGTTCATTAGTTTTGAATAGAAACAATACTAGTGGCTTTCAAAAATTTTCACAACTAGTTTGATATAAAATAGCGCAAATTTATACTTTTATTTATTTTATCTTTCATTAACCCCCCCCCCCCCCCCCCCCAATTTTAATTTTTGCCCATTTGGATTAATTTACCCCTTTCCCCGCTCCATTTGGTCACCATTTGGTCCGGGAGACATCTCCCGTCACGCAGGGTGCAGTCGCGCCTCCACAGATCTCCAGTATCAGCTCTTGATACTGGTAATGGCTCAAAAGGGCCACCACTTACGGGCTATTCATGCCCGTGCCACCTCTTGGGTGGCTTAATCTTTATCAATCAATCAATCCTTTCCCCGACCCGGCTTTCCCGGATTTGATTATTTCATCCCATGTATATGCTTTTTTGCTTCCATTTTGTCGAAATTTGTTGGCCTGCATGTATCTCTTATTATTTGATTATTTGCTTAGAATTAAATGAAATTAATAATGTGTGGGGCTCAAGTTTGATATCTTTGACACTACATTTGACATTTTCTGGCATTGCTTCTACTCCTCATCTAATGTGTGAAATAATTTAAATAAAATATTCGGCTAATAGTTCCTCGTTTTCTACTTTTTTTTATCCACGTTTCGTTAGTGCAATAATATCTAAGTGTTGCCGTGCACACAACAGCACTTCTATCGTATATTTTGTTTCTGATGCTCCCATTGTTCTGATGAGAATTACACTGAAGATGAGCGCAGGCATTAGCTGGCATATGATTAATGAACTATAAAACTTTCAGTGCCAATCGGCAAGATTGCCAATTAGTGTGTTTCCGGAAAACTATATTAGGTCTAGGGTAAAACTTCAGGATAGCTTTGTCATTTAGCCTGAAAAACGATTATTAGATGCCAGGCTCTACTCGCATATTCTTTAAAATAAATAAATAAATAAATATTAAATAAGCTCATCAATGACCAGGAACACATTTAGAGCAGTATAGTCTGGTTCTGACAGATCACACTTGGTGCCATGAACTTGTATTTTATTTCATTTATTTATTTATGTACAAGAAGGTACATTGGGGGTTAAGGGAGAACATAGGAATGTTGATTTTACAATCTTTTAAAGCCACTAGCACGCATAGCATTTCGGGCAACGAAATATAGTTGCATATAGTTATCACCACGGAGGCCTCGTAGGATGAACCACACGCTTTTCTAGATACGACGGAAAAGACTTTAAATATGATGAGTTACAGACTTGTTACATTTTAGGGACCCCTTTTAAAAAGTTTTACGTATACCTGACTATCTACCGCCAGTAAGTAACGTAATTTTCCTGGAGATTACCGACGGATGCTGGTCAGAATATACCGGTTGAGGATCGGCATAATTATTTTATAAGAAATAGAATCTAGTAATGTATATTATTCAATATTATATTTTTTATAGCAGGGGTGGTTCTCCGTAACTGTGAAACTGTCATCGCCTCCTTTGACATAGTTTGTCAAAGGTGGCAATGACAAACCAATACCAGGGAACTGAATACCGAACAGGAATTGTCAAGACTTGTTTCAATTTTGATTGCCTTTATAACAATTTAAAGTTTAATCTGTTATCTTGATTAGATAACTGCGATTGTATATGTAGTTTTGGGCGTTATGGTCGATCTAGTAGACTGCCGCCACAATAAGCTGTCGCATTCAGATAAGGAATGGACTAATAATGGGCTAGTAGTGAATATTCGGGTCATTGGTGTATGGTAACCAGTGAAAGTACGCCTTCCTCACAAGTCTTAGAATCCCGTCCTATCTTAATGGGATGTAACATTTTAGTCTAGAAAAAAATTGGTTGTAGTCATATCTCCATTTAGTCAGCTTAGTCATCACAGGCTCTCGTCAACATGACAATATCTATCTAATCTTCGAGTATCGATTTCACAAAACAATTAAAACCAGTTTAATCTTTGTGTCGTAAGTTAACCCGTAAATTGTCTGCTTCAATTTGTTAATAGGTCCACCTGGTGTACATTGCGTTACCAAATATGGACATATGTTTAAACTTGAGTATTGTTACCTAGCAGTAAATATGTACCTGGGAGTTAGACAACTGCTACGGGCTGTTTCCTGGGGATGGAGGTCTGGTCGAGGACCGGGCCGCGGGAACACTAAGCCCCCCAAATGATCTCAAGATAATCTCAAGATTGTATCCCGAAACACAAAAATCCACTAAATTAGATAACGTTTTTCATAATTATTTTAAATCTTTCATTTTTTGTTTTTTTCCTAAAAGCTCTTGAGTATTCCTAGAGTGGGGTCTCTCCACATGTCTGGCTCTAAGATCTGAGAACATTTTTACCACCAAATCATCGAGAGTAATAAACCTAACCCGACTCGACTAATTTGTGCAATGGCCCCACTATCAGGATAATGAGAATTACTAAGATAAACCATTGGATTAGTTGAAATTGTAAGAGCTAACTATAGGTACACTTTAAACGTAAATTTGTCATTGCATTAAACTAGTAAAATTGGAAACGCAGGTAGGACTTAAGAACCGACGGATGTCATGCTAAAAATTTAATTAAAAACTATATAAATGTTTGCACATTTATAAATGCATTTACATTAACAATGAATTAATCAAAGCACGTGGAGTTAATTACCATCTTGGACTGCCTTTGAGCAGCAATATACATAAAATTGCAAAAATTGCAATAAAATTTATTAGACCCGAGACTGTGAAATTCACTCTAGTTATTCCATCTATCATACTATTAAGCAGGAAGGACCACATAACTACGGGTCATCCAATACTAGAGGTATCCGGCTGCATCCGGGTCTCTTCTCGTCCCTTCGAAATTCGACTCTAATCCAGCCTAGCTAGCCCCAGGCCGGGCTCGGAGAGTAGAACTCTCGAAACCCTCTCCAGATATTTTCCAGGGTATGCTCCCCCGCTCATCCTTCTCTTCTCTTTTCTTCTCTGAAAGTTATGAAAAAGCTGTGGTTTAGTCTCCGTGGTGTAGTGGTAAGACACTCGCCTGGCGTTCCGCGAGCGCTATGTCATGGGTTCGTATCCTGGCCGGGGAGGATTTACTGGGCGCAATTCCTTAACTGTAGCCTCTGTTTAACGCAACAGTAAAATGCGTACTTGGATGAAAAAACGATTCTTCGCGGCGGGGATCGTATTCCAGGGACTTGCCCGAAACGCTACGCGTACTAGTGGCTGTACAAGAATGTAACAACTCTTGTATATATCTCAAAAAAAAAAAAAAAAAAAAAAAAAATAGCATTTTTTAAAGCATTTCACCTGGGTCGACCAGGGGGTAGCTCATGACACTACCCTACCCCCACATACGCTTCGTATATGAAAGATGGGTGAGGCTATCCCTAAAGCGTCTCACACACACACACACACACACACACACAAACAGTAATCTTATTTTATAGAAATTAAAGTTAACAGACTAATACATAACTATTGCTACGCTTAGCCTCGGCTACAAGTACATCTGGGAGTTTGCATCACTTGTTGAAGCAGATCTGAATAAATGTCAATTGTCAACTATTCACACATTACGTCACTATGTGATTGAATGTGAACAAATTCCAGAATTCAGACAATTCGATTGCAAATGTTTAAGGAATGTGTAGGTACTTCATTCAGTGGTGCATGATTAGTAAATGTGCCACTGGCTCAGCATAGATGTAAATTGCTCGGCTTAGAGACTTGCACATTAAACTGTGTAACTACCGTATCTGGTTGTAACGCTTATAGCTAAATTAATTTGGGAATTAGGTCCTAATCCCATTAAGTACCTCTGTAACCTTTTTCCATTATCGCCATGGTACGCGTACGGTATGGGAGTGTATAATAAAAATATTGTTCACTTACAGTGCATTATTTACTTATAAACGAACGTCATATTGTGTAATATATACACTGTATAAATTTAGATTTAGAGCTATTTGTCGGTGATTCATAAATTTACAGGATGTGTTTCTATGGTGCATAATAAATAAATTTAAATAGAGGCTGGAGTGGACAAGTGTTACAGCCATAGAAACAAAATAATTTGGATTGGTATTAGTGGTGAGAACGAAGGTAGAGTGGCGACTGGCGGGACCAAAGAGCTGATGAACCACTCCAACAAGCACAATTAGAAGTGTTGACACAGCTAGGTTAGATTAGGTTATCTTTGTTGGTTTTTGTCCGCGGTTTGTTCACACTTGTTAGTTCCACACACATGGGTATCGATAGAACCGATGACGTAGATATTGTTGGTCAGTAGGCCTATAGTGGTCATATAAAGTAGGCCGTATCCAGAAGCAATAGCAGGATGGAAGGTCCTGCGCCAGTTTGCGCCAGTATGGTGTATTGATTACTTGGAAGGATGGGTTGCCGAGTAAAGTTTTCTGAGTAAACATAATTTTGGTTTGAATTAACCCGCAAGCAGTCTTAGTATATGGGTTTAATAAATTGTAAATGTATATTTATATGTTTTTGCTAGTGTATGTGGAAGAAGACGGGTAAAAAAGGCAATTGTAAATATTGAGGTGAGGCAACTGCTGGTTGGTCGGCGAGTCGGGAGCTGCTCCACACATGCTCATTCACTCGCCTCCCGCCGCCCTCGCCAGTCATAGTGGTTCCCTTGTGCTTGAAGCTTTTACCGTAGCTACACCACACTTGTTTTAGTGTTAGTGCTACTAGCCCAAGTGGTCCTCAGGTCGTGTGGTACGGGCTCACCCCCCCTTGTGTGTGGTGGGGGGTACCCAGATCCACACTGGTTGAGGCTGACATCAAATGTCATAACGTCTGCTGGGTTGATCACTGTCTCGTTGGCATCAAACTGCACCAGGTTTCTCGAGAGCAGATACAAACTCCGGGTATTTCTTGCGCTCAGAAGCCAAAAACATTCTCGTATTGAAGACTTGCTAAGTGGAAGTGTTTGAAGCAATAATATTACCAGCCATGGAACTGGAGAAGTTGATCTGTTCCATTATCTACTGACGGTTATTGGGGAAGCACGCATACCCTGTATGGCGTGTTCATGATATTTGGTCAACTAACATACTAGGTCAGTATTTGGTGTGCTTGTATTATTGTAAGGTCTTTCCACGTTGGCCTGTTTTAGTGCCATAATGAAAAATAATAATTATAAATCGGTATTAGTGCTTACTTGGATAATTTCACATTATTATTCACATTTCATGTTCAAGCCGTCTTGCCAAATGTATTTTAATTAATGTATTTCTAAACCTAACCTAAAACATAACATAAAGCCTAATACAGCCTAACGTTGGCTAATACATCATAATTATATGATGGTTTGGCAACTGGGGAAATTTAGCTGTTAACTTAATCGTGTAATTTGACTGGCTGTTATTTAATGGGTCTAATACTGTACTCTACTTGTTTATTTTATAAAGCCACTAACTTGTACAGTGTTTCAGGCATAAATTTAGAAAGTTGTGCCCTACACCCATTCTATGGGGGGGGGGTTAGTGGGAAAAGGCTCGAGGCCCTTTATTTTCATGGCATTAATTTTTTATATTTTTGTAATCTTGGAATTTCAAAAGAATGATTTCTGCTTGTCTTTGGGTTTTGTAACCTTCGGTGTTTAAGGGAAACATTTGTATTGCACTTCAGAGTTTGAAGGTTACTAAACAAATGCTTGTACACATAAGCAATTTGTTTAGTGCATGTATAGCAGGTTTGACTATTTAAATACTGTATGGGTGCTGCATGCTGTCTTGGATCACTTTATTTAAAGTGCTGATTTGTCAAGGCAGATATGTAATATTGAATTTTAGAGTACTATATACATTTTTATATTGGTATTTAAAAAAATATGAAAGACGTGTGTGGAAATTGAAGTTAAGGTTTTTGTCAATGTGAATGTCAAAAAGTTTCCATTCTTTGCCCTCAATTTGGATATTGTTCATTATTTCAATTTGATATTTCTAAATATGCAAAACTTTTCTTGTTAAGGGGCGAGTTTCAGTTGTTGGCCATGTGTAGATATTTTCAATCGATATTCAACTTCAATCAATATGTCAATTAGAGTAAGTGGGTTTGCATTTGAGAATATAGGTACTGTAATTTAGAAAGTAATATTGTATTGGTTAAAGATGGTGCATGGCATTTGGTAGGTCATAGACATAAACAAAAAGTGGTGGACCACATGTGGTACCCTGTGGAATGCCAGTATTAATTGGCATTGTGGGTGAAGTAGCATAATTCACAATTTGTATGCATCATAGAGGCGAGATTCAGTGTACTGAAAGTGATATTTTTTCATCTTGCAAAATAATTATCTGGAGAAAGCATTAAACCTGACTCAGTAGGGATGCAATTTGGCAAGGTTCTGATAAAAGGCATAACTAAGTTAACAAAGACCTACTGGATTCTCACTTTTTTATGTATGCATGTGTGAACATGGATGGGGTTTTGGGAGTTCTACTCAAAGCCCAACCTGGGGCTAGGCTTGATTTGTGCGAGCTGGTCTAACATGCTGTTGCTTGGAGTGTCCTGCAGGCCCACAGCCCAGTTGGTCCAGCACTTCTTGAAAACTATCATTTTCTGTGTTCACCTTTGTTCCGGCAATATTTCTTACAGTTGCTGGAAGTATGTTGGACAGCTGTGAACCTCTGATGTTCAGTGTTCTCTGCCCATGTCAAAATAATTAAGGTTATTTGCTCTAAACCAGTTCTAGTCTGCTTTTTCTTGCATAATTTACTCCAGTACAGTGTGTTGTTTACTGTATAGATTTAGGATCTGGCCCTCCTATATTTTCCATGTGTGTTATTTGATCTCTCTCATCTCCTTTCTGGGGAGTACATTTTGAGAGCTTGGAGACAATCTAAAAAATTTAATGCTTAGTCTGTGTGATGTATATAGTGTCTGTATTCCCTCTTATTTTGGCAATCTCTTCTTCTCTGAAGGCTCCCCCAAACTAATTTGATTTTAATATTCAAGGTACTGTAGCATGGTGTGTGTGTGTGACATGTTAGTGGCATTTTAAATTGATTTAGAGATACTGTACTGTATGTACTTGGTTTTTGGTGCCCAGTTAGTAAATGGACTGATTTTGGTTCTGGTTTACCATGTTTGTTATATATATTTATCTTGTGTTGACGAAACCACACACTAGAAAGTGAAAGGATGACGACGTTTTGGTCCTTCCTGGACCATTCTAAAGTAGATTGAGTGGTCCAGGACGGACCGAAACGTCATCGTCCCTTTACTTTCTAGTGCTTAGTTTGGTCGGTATTTCAACCACGTTATTGTGACTAGTCTGTTTATCTTGTGTAAACTTAGTTTAAAGACAATATATCTGCCTAATAAAATTATTGAATTAACTTTTTTAAATAAAAACTTACTCTTACAACAAAGGTATAATGCTTGGTGTTGGTTTGACATTTTTTAAATTATAATATTTTCAAACTGAGCAGAGGCTGTGTGCTGCTTCAACTGTAGAGATTTGTAGTCTGTGGGGAAAAGCCTCCAAAATATAACAGTACATTTGCTTGCCACTGTGTTTTTGGGCAGTCTAAAGGTTAATGTCTCAATTACAGTACTGTATTACCAAGACTATTTTTCCTTAGGGACGATACTCGGGATCCCGTCTGGACCAGTGCACCTTCACTCTGTACGGGAGCAACTGGAGATTTACACTTAACGGTTTGCCGCCGTGGTACTGAGGTCCACTTCTTGCCTCCATTCTGAGGCTCAGCAGGCCGTAACAAAGGTAAAGAATGCAGACAGATTAGGTTATGAAAGCAGTAATTAGACTTTTCAATTTGCTGCTAGAAATTAACTTGCATATGGCCATTGTAGGCTAATTTTATGAAGTCCCAGAAATTATTTTTGTTTTATAAAAGTCAGGAATTGGCCATTTATCATAAATATCTAGACCTATATTACATATACAGAATGCATTTGTCATTTTTTTATTTACAACTTAGATTTTATATTTTGGTGTTGGCATTTTATTAATAGATTGGCATGGGCTAGGTAAGAATTCCTATACCATTTTTCTTAATTAGGAACACCTATACCTTGTAATTGGTTCTTGTTTTTTTTAGATTCAGCTATGTTGAATTAAAGTTCCGAGTAGCACAGGTTATGGTGAGCCCGAAGTGCACTTGTTTGTACTGTAATTGATTTACATGTACAGTACTTTATTTTGCATGATCTGATATTTTTTTTCAAAACCTCTTATTTCTAATATGAAATACTGTACAGTACTATAAATATAAAAAAAATGCATGCCTTTCATGGAAACATTGTAATCAGCACCTCTATTATATAACTTATAGAATACCTTCCTGAAGACGTCGGGTAACAATAAATTGGGGTCTATACTGTTGGCTGCAACAAGTTACACTATATTAAAAAAAATATTGGAAAAAAAATTAGCTTAACCTCTGAAAGTAAATCTATCAAAACTATTCCATCATAATCAAGGGGAAACTAGGAGCACTTGTACACGATTATCCCTAAATGACATGGTAAAGCTACCCTTTCTGCCTTCTCCTAATTATCCTTCCTTGCACTCTTGGGGTACTCCTTGTTCACTGCCATCTTGCAATTACTGTATGAACAATAAGACCTCCCTGAATCCTAAATTTAATTATGTATATACTATGCAGACAGATCATATAGTAATTAAGGATTATGAATGTTTTATATTGTGGCATAGGGATAGTCTTATCTGCTGTGATCAAAATCTATCTTTTCAAACATAATATTAGAGCTTTTTTTGGTGTACAGTACCGTACACAGGTTTTTACTGCATAGACAACAAGGGCATAAGGATTCGGAATATATTGCAGAACAATACTGAAAATGCTCTGTTCATCAGGGAATTTCATCTGGAATGGAAATTTACATGGTTAAGTGCACCATTGTGGTAAAGAACTAGATGGGCTAATGTATAGATGGTAGACGTATAAATATGAATCTTTTTATAAGCATAGTTAAAGTGGGTTTTATCAGTAACATAAGAATTCTTTTCAACAGGCTGATACACATTTCCGTGGAGGTTACAAGAACCACAAGAGAACTGCTGGTCTTATCTATTAAAGCATTTTAAAGAACAAATTTACTTCAACCTACAATAATGAAGCTGGAATGCAATTTCTTCAGCGGATCGACTCGCATCCTGAATGATGAGACTGTGATGGATGTCATTAAGGAGTTTGTTGGAGAGCCTGTGAGTTATTTGAAGTATACTCAAATTTGAATTTGTATAATAGTAGTGTATATAGTAAAATATTTTAATAGATTTCCCACCAAATGTTAATAAAAGTGGAATTTGATTATCTTAGATGGAATGATACTGTAAGAAAAGTGGAACTTAAAGAAAATGAGATTAAATTTGCCTTTTGTTTGACTGCCTAAATGTTTTGTTAAACTGCAAAGCTATAAATTTTATGTACACCAAATAATGAATTTTTTTTCTTTTATAGGGACAAGAGGACCCATTCTATATTTTGGACATTGGAGACATTGTACAAAAGATAAAGATTTGGAAACTAAAATTGCCACGTGTCGATCCCTTTTATGGTGCGTTTGTATATTTGACTTGTGGCTGGAGTAATTACATTAAGTGCACGCATTAATGTGTGTTATTTTTAGAGCATTAAAAATCTATAGGAAACTGAAAATTGTACATTCAGTGTTTGCTATTTATATATAGGAATATTTTTTCTGGTCTAGGGATAAAGCATGATACAAATAATTTTTATTTTCTTCAACAGCGGTTAAATGCAATGATAATCCCACTGTCTTGGAGCTTCTAGCAGCCTTAGGCATTGGATTTGATTGTGCATCAAAGGTAGGAATTGTGCCAGATTTGTCTTAAATTATTAAACATTTTATTCTGTACTTGGATATTCATTACTCATTAATTACCCTTTTCATTGGATTAACAAGGGAACAATAGTTACACAAATTAAATAATTGAACTAATCTATAGTCATCCACACTGTTTAGCATTAGAAGTAAACAAGCACTACTCGGTAATCTACAAACCCCAACACGTCAGTGTTTGGTGCTCTGTGAATTATACAGTGTGCAAACAAAAATATTGACTTCCTTGCAAACTGTTGCCATTCAGCATTCTTAATGACTTGAATATTATTAGTTTAATCACTGCTTCTCGCACTAGCTCGCCATGTTCCATAATTTTCTTGCCTCTACTTTTACACTCAAATGCTTACACTACCTTAACAAGTAGTCTAATTGACATATGATAAGCCCCACATTACAATAAAGTATGTTGATAATTTTCCTCAATGGTGCTTTTTATTATTTTGTATCTAGGATAATTACATTATTCTACCCATTCTCTTATCATTTTTCTTAGATTGCCAATTTCTTCTGTTCATATTGACTTTAAAGTTCATAACTCCATCTCGCATCCATATGCGCTTCTAAATTTAGTATAGTATACCTGTAGACACCTATTGTCATGTCTTCTAGAGCATATATATTCTTTTCATTACTTTTACTGGAACTGTTTAGCATTACCTTTGTTTTCTGGGCAGTTTTACTCTGCTAATCTTGCCTTGGAGCCACCAGATTTGAAAGTGTTCAGTAGTCCAGTGAGAGTACTGTAGGTCTGGTAGTTCTTTCATACATTTGGATCTTCTGTAACACTGTAACGTACTTTTACGTATACAAGTTTGGGTGACAAGACTGAGAGTTTAGTGGTTTGATTATTTAAGTCTTGGGTACAGGAGTTTTTTGTTGGAAATGTAATGTTGTGATAGCAGAGACGAAGCTTGGAGCAGAACTTGAATGTAGGGTGCGTAGCACTCGAATGCGGTTGGAAATAGAGCTTGAATGTGGGAAGAGCAGGAAGCTAAAGTACAGCCAGAATCAGGCTGTAGCTTCTTGAGGAGGAACTAGACTTGTATGTTACATTGTTGTTGATGAATGTCGATGAAATTGAAGATCCGCAGTGCTCTATCTCTTGAGCGTCTGTAACTGAACCACTATTAGACAGATGAATATCTGCTGTTGAAGGCTTATATAAGGCTTATATTGCACATTTCTGCCCCCTCCCCGCTCAGCTCGTTGTCGCCGTGTGGGGGCTTGGTGGGCGGCTGCCGGAGTGTGATGCTCCTTGGGACAGTCCTGTCCTTTTCTAGCCTTGTGCTCCTGCTGCCGTCCTCTCCAATTCTGCTGGGCATCTTTTCCTTTTCCTTCTGTTTCGTTTTTCTCCCCCCTCTTCTCCTATCTGCTTGCCGTTTCCTGCCGACCTTTTGCTCGTTCTGGTTCTTCCCTTGGACTTCTTCTATTTTGACGCCCGGGTGCTTGAGGAGGCATACTCTTGCACCCGTAGAACTGCAGTACCCGACGTCGAGAGCGAGGGGAACCTTTTATTGTCAATCCCCACTCCGTCACTGAACCCGATCTCGACGGACTGTCGGTTTCTTAAGGTGGCGTTTGTGGGGCGTATACTCACGACGCACCCCTAGGAGGCCCCGACAAGATCGGCGATAGCTTCTTGTTGGGTGTCCTGCCTCTAATTGTGGCTCCATGGTGGGTGTGGGGGCACATTCGTGAGTGAATTCTTCTTTCGTCAAGATGATTACCCCTGCTTCGGCTTCTTCTGGTTTACCTTCTCAGGCTCGTGGGGTGGGCGACCAAGCCCCCGAGTCGGTCCGTATTGGAAGACCGGGCTCTGTAGCCTCCGCTGCATTGGGCCCCGACCTTGCTCCTCCTTTGGCCTCTCTGACTCCTTCCCCTGGCTCCCCTCCCTCCTCTGTGGTTGGGTCGAGCCCCAAGCCCCCAGTGGTGACTACCTCGTCCCCTGGCGCGGCTCCTTCTCTCGTTGTTACTACTGCGCCTTTTAACCCCTCTCTCTCTGGGGGTTCTCACCGCCGTTCTCGTCACGGCCGCCCTCGCTCGATTCCTTCCAGTTCTGCTACCTATCAAGCCTTGTTTGGTCCCGCTTCGTGGGCCAAATATTTTGATCTCCTCCCTCTTGATTCTGCGCCTCCTGACGATTTCTCCCTTCATCGACATCTCATTGATTCCGTGGATGCCTCCATTACTTTTAACCCCACTCGTCTCGGTACGCGTGTCGTTGCTGCTCCTTCTCAGGATGCTGCTTCCCGCTTGGCTGCCTTATCCTGCCTTGGCGAGACCCCCGTTCGGGTCTCGAAGAACGTCCAGTTGAATGCCAGTGTTGGCACTATTTTGCTCCCGCCCCATGTTGCGACCGGTGTTCGGGACCTACGCGACTGCCACGACGATATTCGGCATATCCTCGCTGCCCAGGGCCATTCTATTCTCCAGGTGGACACGTTTACTCGTCCCCCTCGTGGTAGTCGCCGTCAACCCCTCCGGGTTGTGAAGATTACCTTTGATGGTAGGACCCTTCCACCCTCTGTCATTCTTGCTGGTGCCAGGTGCTCTGTCCAGGAGTACATTCCTTCTCCTCGGCTCTGCAACAAGTGCTGGAGGTTTGGGCATGGTGCCCTCCGCTGCTCCGGGACTGTCTCTCTCTGTCCTTTGTGTGGTGGCGAAGGTCACTCTAAGTCGGAGTGCGCTTCTCCCCAGGCTCGTTGCCTCAACTGCGGTGAGGCCCATCCTACCTTCTCCCGTGCGTGTGTCCATTACAAGCTTGAGGCAGCCGTCCTCAACTTGAAGCACCGGGAGCGTTTATCTTTTCCTGAGGCGAGGCGCCAGGTTCGCCGGCTCCCGCCTTATGCTAATATCTCTTATGCTCGCGTGTTGCGCTCTTCCTCTCCTCGTCCTTCCCGCCTTCCTCAGACTCACAACCGTTTCCAGGCCTTGGACCCTGATGCGCCCACTGCCCCCTCCTCTGTCCCTTTGGGTTCTCTCCCGAAGGATCCTCCTCCTGGTCCTCTGTCTGGGGTTCCCTTTCCTTCTACCCGGTCTGTCGTGTCTTCTGTGTCTCCTTCCTCGTCCCCCTCCGATCCTCCTTCCCATCCTCTTCCTCCATCTATCGGCTCTCCCCGCCGCCTGTCGGTGCGGGCGGATGTCCATCGCTCTCCTAACGGCCGTCGTGTGTGCTCTCGTTCGGCTTCTCCTGTTGAGACACTGGAATCCGTTGCCCGGTACGTAGTTGCTGGGACACCGGTCTCTTTAAGTCAGAAGCGTAAACCTGGCTCCTCTCCTTCCTCTTCCCCGGCGGGTAAGAAGGCTTCGCTTTCTTCCTCAGCTCCTCCTTCTGGCTCTGTTGCTCCTTCCACTCCCGTTTCAGTGCTTGCGCCCCCTGTTCCTGCTATGGAGGTTTCTTTGGCCCCTGCTTCCCTTTCGGTTGCTGCTCTTGCTGGGGTGCTCTCCTCTCTTTCTACTCCCCCTCTTCCTGCTGCTGTCCTTGACTGCTCCTCTCCGTTGTCTCCTCCTCCTCCTCCTCCGGACCCTGCCCGCCCACCTCTGATCTGTTCTCCCGTTTCCTTCCCTCCGTCTTTGCTCAGTTTACCCATGCCCCCTAACCCTGACTTTGCTGACCCTGATCCCGACCCTGATATTCTTTAACGTGCTCTGTTGGTCTTTCGCCTTTGTTTCTTCCTTGTTCTCTGTTTTTGTCCTTTCTCTTCTCGTCGTTGTCCATTCTTCAATGGAACGTTCGAGGTTATTACGCCAATTTCCTCGAACTCCAACTTCTGGTTTCGCGGTTTTCGCCCCTTTGTGTCTGTCTCCAGGAGCCGATGCTTGGTGCTCGTCCTGGTCGTTTTCGTGGCTATTCCTTTCTCTCCCCCCCCCCAGCCATTGCTGGGGCTTCTAATTCTTCTGCTCTCTTGATTCGGGCTGATGTTCCCTTTGTTCCTTTACTTTTTCCTTCGCCTCTCCATTGTTCTGCTGCTCGTATCTTTGTGGGGAAATGGTACACAGTTTGTTCCATTTATCTCCCCCCGAGTGTCCCGCTCTCTCTTCCTGATTTGAAACACCTCCTAGACTCCTTGCCGGAGCCTGTGCTCCTGCTGGGTGACTTCAATTGTCGTCATTCTCTTTGGGGTGACGTTCTGACGAATACCCGGGGTCGCCTCCTTGAGCCGTTTCTCCTCTCTTCTTCCCTGTCTCTTCTGAATTCTGGTGAGCCCACTCATTTGGACTCTCGAACTCGCACCCTTTCTTGTCTTGATCTTTCTCTCTGCTCTTCTTCTCTTTACTTAGATTTCACATGGCAGGTTCTTGATGACCTCCATGGAAGTGATCATTTCCCCATCCTTGTTTCCTTTTTCTCTTTTCGCCCTTCCCTCTCTTTCCCTAGATGGCAGTTTGCTAAGGCGGACTGGACCCTGTTTTCCCTCAGTGCTACTCTCTCTGACCTCTCCCTTCTGCCCCTCTCTCGCGCTCTCCTCCTTTTTCATGACACTGTCTTCGACGCTGCCCTCCGCTCTATTCCTCGCTCTTCCTCTCGGGGTCCACGGAAGTGCGTTCCCTGGTGGAATGCGGACTGTGCTCGGGCTGTCCGCTGTAAGCGTGCAGCCTGGAAGAAGCACCGCCGTAGGCAGACGACCGATTCTTTTCTTTTCTTTCGGAAAGCGAGTGCGGTGGCCCGTAGGGCCATCCGTACGGCTAAACGTGAATGTTGGGCTTCTTATGTCTCGACAATTACGTCCGAAACCCCTCTGGCCCAGATCTGGAAGCGTATCCGCAAGATAGCGGGTAAGTTCGTTCCCGATGTTTCACCGGTCCTTCACCTCCATGATACTCTTGTGGCGGACCCGTTGCAGGTCGCTTCCGAACTGGGTTCCCACTTTTCTTCTGTTAGCTCTGGTCTTCATCTTCCCCAATCTTTCCTTCTTCGTAAACCTGTCCTTGAGTCTCGTCCTTTAGATTTCTGCACTCATCTTCAGCTTCCCTATAATGATCCCTTCTCTCTCTCTGAACTTCGTTCTGCCCTGGCCCTCTGCGGTTCTACGGCGGCGGGCTCCGATGGTATTCATTATGAGATGCTTCGCCATCTCCCTCCGAGCACGTCTCAGTATTTACTGAGTCTGTATAATCGGATCTGGGAGTCGTCGTCAGTCCCTGAGGACTGGCTCGATGCCGTTGTCCTCCCTGTTCGCAAACCAGGGTCTCTGGGTACTTCCCCTAAGGACTTTCGCCCTATTGCTCTCACAAGTTGTGTCTGCAAACTCTTTGAACGTATGGTTAACGTTCGTCTGATGTGGTTCCTGGAACACCATCACCTCCTCTCCCCTTCTCAATTTGGTTTCCGCAAGTGCCGCAGCACGACAGATGTCCTGGTGAACTTGGAGGTCTATATACGTACTGCTTTTGCTGCGAAGACCTCCGTTGTTGCCGTCCTTTTTGACCTAGAAAAGGCTTACGACACCACTTGGCGTTATCATATCCTATCTCAACTTCATTCTTTTGGCCTTCGTGGTCATCTCCCTCTCTTTCTCCGCAGCTTCCTCTCTCGTCGTTCCTTTCGGGTGCGCCTTGGTACCGCTCTCTCTCCCCCTTTTCAGCAATACGAAGGTGTGCCCCAGGGTAGTGTTCTGAGCACTACTCTTTTTCTGGTTGCCCTCAATGGTCTTCTTTCCTCTCTTCCTTCTGGTGTCTTCTCCGCTCTCTATGTCGATGATCTTACCCTTTGTTGTCAGGGTGATGATTCGCCTCTCCTTCAACGCCGGCTTCAACTTGCGATTGATGCCGTGTCGTCTTGGGCCACAGGTCATGGCTTCAAGTTCTCTACTTCTAAGACTTGTGCCATGACTTTTACGCGGAAACGGGTTGTTCTTCGTCCCTCTTTGTCACTTTATGGTCATCCCCTTGAATACAAAGATTCCGCGAAGCTTTTGGGGTTATTCCTTGACACTCGTTTGTCTTGGTCTCCCCATATCTCTTACCTCCGTGTTGAGTGCTCTAAGTCCCTTACCCTCCTTCGGGTCTTGTCCCATACTTCTTGGGGGGCAGATAGGCGCACTCTCCTTGCTTTACATTCCTCTCTCGTCCTGTCTAAGCTCGATTATGGTTGCCCTGCTTACTCGTCTGCTTCTCCTTCTACTCTTCGCCGTCTTGATGCTTTGCACCATACTGGGTTGCGCCTCAGTTCTGGTGCCTTTCGTTCGACTCCCGTCCTTAGCTTGTATGTTGACACTGGCTTCCTGTCTCTCCAGGACCGCCGTGATCGCTACTGTCTTCGGTATCTTGCGCGGTCCTTGCAACATCCTTCCTCTCGTCTCTGTCGTGCTTTAACTTTTACCCCTCCTGCGGTTCCTGTTCCTCTTCACCACCTCCCTCTTTCTGTCCGGTTATCTCGCCTGCAGGATTCTCTTTCCGTTCGTATTTCTGATGTTTCTCCTCGTGTTGTTCCTTCTTTGCCCCCGTGGAGGGTCCCTCTTCCGCGGTTTTGTACATCCTTGACTCGCATCACTAAAGCTTTTACCCCTCCTACAGTTCTCAAACGCCTTTTCCTCGAGCACTTTTCTTCTCACTCCCGCTCCGTTTCTGTCTTCACCGATGGGTCTAAGTCAGCGGACGGTGTTGGCTACTCTGTTGTTTTTCCTGATCGCACTTATATGTGTCGCTTGCCTCCGGAGACTAGCATCTTTACAGCGGAACTTTATGCTATTCTCTATGCTCTTCGTCTCCTGCTTTCTCGTTGTCAGTCTTCCTTTGTGGTTGTTGTTGACTCTCGTAGTGCCCTCATGGCTCTCGGGTGCTTTAATCCAGTTCATCCGGTAGTTGTCGAGATCCAGCATTGGCTGTTTCTCGTTCACAGTAAATTTAAGTCGGTTGAGTTTTGTTGGGTTCCCAGCCATATTGGCGTGTCTTTAAATGAGCGTGCGGATGCTGCCGCTAAGGAAGCTGTCCGCTCTTGTCCCATCTCTCGTAAAGGCATTCCGTATTCCGACTTTTACCCGGTTATCCATTCCTCAGTCCTTACCCGTTGGCAGGCTTCTTGGTTGTCTGTTACTGGTAACAAGCTACGTACTCTTAAATGTTGTGTTTCCTCGTGGCCGTCCTCCTTCCACCGTAACCGGCGGTGGGAAACAGCTCTAGCGAGGTTGCGTATTGGCCATACTCGCTTAACCCATGGTCACTTGATGGAGCGCCGCCCTGCTCCTTATTGTCCTAGTTGCATTGTCCCTCTTACGGTCGTGCATGTCCTTCTTGAATGTCCTGACTTCCAGGACGAGCGTGTGTCTTGCTTTCCGACCGCCCCTCGCGGTCACCTGTCCCTCAATAGAATTCTTGGTGACTCGGATACTTTTGATATCGTTCGCCTTATGCGTTTTTGTTCTCGTATTGGCATCCTTGGTGATATTTAGCGCCCTCTGATTATTTTGCGTATTTGATGGTGCTACATAGCCTTCCCGGTTTGGTGCCTTCTTTTGATAATTACTTACTTACTTGCACATTTCTGACTTGCCAAGGTGACTAAAATTTTGCAGATTACCTCTCAGCTGGCCTAATTGGTTCTGTACCCATGGGAAGAAATATTAATTGTAATTAGTGCATATAGGATAAATGTAGAACTTCTTGGAATGTGGAATTCTTTGGGATAGATTGTGGAATTATCAGGGATGTCTAATTACCAATTATGAAACTTGAGAATATGGAGCAATTATTTCTCTTAATATAGTTGCTACAGGAGCAAAAATGGTTTTCTAGTAGGGCAGCCTTTTCCCGATTACTGGTTGTAACGGTACCATCTTTCCCATCTAATGGTGGTATTTTGCCCTCGGATGAGTATTGTTACTGATACTTTATCGGAGATGACCAAATTTTGGATCAAGCTCGTCCTGATGTAACTTGTCCAATTTCTGGTTCTCGTGTAGATATCTTACTTTTGAATCACTTTCATAAATGATCTAGTTATATACAGTAATTAATGTTCCTGTTAAGATGAGGGATGCCTTTAAATCTGTTCTAAGCTTTGTTTTTGGCCTTAGCTGCTATGCAGCAGCTGTAAGAAATTCATAACTGATTAGAAGGCTTGGTCACTGGCAGTGAAGAATGTACCGGTACTGAAGTTACAGTATGTCATGGGTGAAGACGTTTGCCTGGTTCCTCGCATCCCACTGGAGCAAGGCATTCCATTGTTATTTTTAGCTCTTCAGTGGAGGGCTGGCCAGTACACTGTACTTGCCGAGTTGTGCTTGCAGGGGTTGAGCTTTGGCTCTTTGGTCTCGTGCCTCTGTCAATCGAGTGGTGTACTGGTTCTAGAGCGTCCTAAAGCCAGGATGTGCAAGTAGACTGTTCACTTGGATCTGTCGAAAGCAGCGTCGTGCAGGTAAAGTTATGATGGGATCAAGGGAAGAACCTGGAATGCGAGTTGAGAAGATACAAAACTGAAGTCGAGATACTGGTCCAGGTCGCCCACAAATGTGATGGTTTAAATTGTCCAAATTGTCAATTGGGAATCTTATCACAATCGGTGGATTGTGGAAAGCACCCTTCCATTTAGGTCTGTACATTGCAACCCCCCACCCTCCGTCCCCATCACCCAACCCTCTTCCTCCTCTACATGTTTATTCATACAAACAACCCATTTAGGCAGAGATGCAGAAGGTGTTGCAGGCAGGAGTGGAGCCATCACGAATTATCTACGCCCATCCATGCAAGCCTGTGTCCCACTTGCGCCAAGCGTCGAAATTCAATATACCATTGATGACTTTTGACAATGAAACGGAACTCCATAAAGTAAAGGCATACTACCCTAGTGCTCAGTGAGTATAGTCTTGAATGTGTACATGCATATAGGGTGATGAAAGCTACGAGCTTCCAAAAGAATGATTTTGCAATAATTTTTTAGTAGTGTTGAAATAAATTCTTGACATTATATATTCTCATACCAAAGAAAGAGTATTGTACTTCACTGTACAGTGTAGGTGCTGTAATTGTCAGTGGTTGAATTGGTTAAATCAACATAGAAAGAACCTTATCAATGAGTTAATGTAATTGTTTTTCCTTGTATAGGTAATTGAGCAGTAGCATTATTCTAAAATGTTCAAATATCTTTTGAAGCTGAACTAAAGTTTTAATTCAGGCTTGTTCTACGTATCCGCTGTGATGCTGCCAAAGTGCAGTGCCCATTGGGTATGAAGTTTGGAGTACTCCCAGAAGATGCAGGGGCGCTCTTGGCCACGGCTAGATCACTGGATCTTAACATCGTGGGAGTTTCTTTTCATGTTGGCTCGGGTTGTTGTGAGCCTGCTGTTTTCCACCGTGCAATTGCAGCTGCTAAAAAAGTAAGAAATATACTATACAAGATAATTGATGTTAGTTACTTGGATCTTTATCACTGATTTAAAATCTAAGAAATAATCTACAAAAAAGGTTGATTTACTGAAAATGGGCAGATGAATTGCATGTTACAAGTAACAAACTATTAAAGTGAAGTTAGTCTGTGCCCTGCAATGGTATTTGCAATGTGCAGAATTTTCTAGTGCATTTATAATTTGTTTACTGTAGTAATTTTCACTGAGCACTGGTAGTGTAATTACCCAAGTGTAGTTAAGTTACGCTCGTGTCCCATCAACCCAATAATTTCTCAAATAACACTTTGAAACTGCTGATGGTTTTGGCATCCAATACTTTCTCACTTGGCCCAACCTCCTCCACTTGTTTACATTTAAATTTTCTAAAACACAAGCATGTGGGTAAATTAGTTGAAAAAATAAATTGCTTTTTCTCTCTTAGGTCTTTAATGAAGCAGAAGCCTTAGGATTTGCTCCAAATTTGCTAGATGTTGGTGGTGGGTTCCCAGGGACGCGCAACTCTTCCCTGGATGAAATAGCTTCCTATATCAACAAGGCACTAGATGAATTTTTCCCTGAAGACTGTGGAGTGAAGGTGAGGGCACAATTCATGGTTGTATTACTACAGGTTTAATTGGTTAAATAGACTCCCTTCCAACAGAATGGTTGATAATTCTGGCATGTGGAATTACTGAACTTACCGGTAGGTAGTTTTTTGGGATGCTAAAGCTTAAGTTTTTCCCCAATTATTTTTTACCAGACTAAGTACAACAGTGTAAAATTCTTAATTGTAGTATTAAGTAATGTTAGTGCACAACACAACCTTAACACACGACCACCACAAAAGACGACACTCGACTCGAATATTACATTACAATATTTAATATTATAATAATAAATTTATTTTTTATATTATAATACAATATTATTCTAATATTGTTGTAATGTTTGAGTTGTGCATTGTTGTGTGTGGTTCCCAGAGGACTTCCATTCCTCTTCCTGGGAGGTTCTACAGGGCCCTCAGCAAGGCTACCAGCCTGATACAGTAATAGTACCAGGGAAAGCTCTTTAGGTCCTCGCGCACGAGCCCATGGCTCTGGTGCCGTACAACCAGCTGCTCCAGGTAGGTGGGACTCGACAGCCTGGGAAGGCGACTCATCTAGGGGAAGGAAAACCCTGATCTCAAACCTCCGCTGCCTTGCAGCCATACCCACTTTTCAGACGGGCCTCAGGAGTCAACCTGGAGGAAAAATCCGGAGCTGGAGCCCTTAAGGCTGTTTTGTTGTAGACTTCAGCCTCGTTCTGGCAGCTCCTGCGACGGCGCTGGAACCAAGCATATTGGCGTTTGCCTTTCCATTGGACAATTTCAGCAACGTGGAGAGGAGGGGGACCTGCTGCATTGGCAACGGCGGCTTCTCCATATTGACCTACCCAGGCTTTGTGCTCTGGAGAGGACACTCCAGCCTCGACAACCAGAGTGCAGCTCCATAGTCTCCTGAGACTGCTGGATGCCTACCACCATGTTAGTGCGACAAAGTACTGTATGTAATGCTTTCTGGGTTTTTATAGTAAGTATTTGTTACAGAAACACTCGGTGTGGGGTGGTATTAGTCCCAAGAGAATAGTTATAATTTCTAAAGACTAAGAGTATTTTTCTAGTAATATATATTAATACTGTAAAGACAAAACTTGTTAAATATTAAAAAATGCCAAAGATTTGTGTACCTCCTAAGTTTTTGTTTAGTGGATAATATGTATTTCTATCTAAAGGTTCTTTTATTTTATGGTCTGGATCTTGGATCCCACTGCATAGTTGTCTATTTACTATAATTGGTTTATTTCTGTATAAATAAGATTCTTGCCTTTGTATCCGAATGTTAAAATTCTTAGTATTAAAGTTTACAATAGTTAATGAAAACTTAAGTATTTTTAATTAAATTGTATATTCTCTCCCTCCATTTCATAAAGTGTCACGTTATATTTTTTGGTTTAGATAATTGCAGAACCTGGCCGCTATGTAGTGGCATCTGCCTTTACTTTGGCTACAAACATCTTGGCAAAGAGAGACATCAATGATGATAATGGGTCTTTGGTGTCCACCATGTACTACATCAACGATGGTGTGTATGGCTCCTTCAATTGCACCATTTACGATCATCAGAAAGTGTATCCAGTTCTAGTTGAGGTATGTAACCTGCATTATAAATCATTAAATTATAAAGAATATACTTTTAATGTAATAAAATTAATTGGGTGTAAAGTACAAAGTTAAAAATTATGAATTTATATTAAGTGTTGTACCAAAATATTGCTATTTGAGTAATTAAGCATACTGTAGCAATATAAACACTATATTAATAAAGTTAACTGTAAATAGCCTATGGAATGCAGAGCTTGTTTATTCACAATCACACCCACTTGTGTGTCTAATATGTTTGAGATAATCTGGCAACTGTGATGTTGCCCATCAACCTGTTCGATAAATCTTCGACCCGAATTACAAATCTGTACCCCAGTTATTTTCCCTAAATTTGACCAATTTTGTATTTATTGGTTGTAGCATTGTTGATATATAAAGTACTGTTAATAACCCCTTATGTTACACCCTTTTGTCCATTTGTATATTTACTCCAGTAATGTCCCCTCCTTTTAGTGGGGGTCCTTTTTGTAACGAACTGCCATTGTAAGGCATTCCAGGATGTCCAAACTGTGTTCAGTGCAAATTGTTCAGGGGACAATTTTTGTTTCGGTGAGAATTGTTCACTCAAGCCACCATCTGGATGTGGCCATGTTATCAGCCGAACTGATCTAATTGTACTGTGTAAAATTGCAGCTGTGAATATCCTTGTTGAATGTCCCAACTTTCAGAACGTGTCTTGCTTCCCACCTGTCCCCTCAATAGAATTCAATCCTTGGTGAATCTGATGCCTTTGTTATTGCCCGCTCTGTGCAATTTTGTTCTCGTATTGGCATCCTTAGGGATATTTAGCGCCTTTTGATTATTCTGCAACTTCTATGGTGCTACATAATCTTCCTGGCTTGGTGCCTCCTTTTGATAATTACTTTTATAAAATTGTGGAAATTTTAGAAATTTTAAGTTATGTATATTCTTGGTTATGAAATACAGTACATGGTTTTTAGTTTCTACCATTAGGTTTTGTTTTTACCTGAAGTATATTCCTATATAGTTGAAGTAAATTGTTTTAATAGGTTCTTGAAAATGTATGACCTAATTTAATCTCTGGTAAATTGATATTGCAGGAACCAGCATCTGATGAGCCTTGCTTCACAAGCTCTATCTGGGGACCCACCTGTGATGGCTTAGATCAGGTAGTGTCTAAAATTGATCTACCAAGGCTTTCTTGTGGAGATTGGCTGGTTTGGCCAGAGATGGGAGCTTACACCCTTGCTGCTGCTGGTACTTTCAATGGCTTCCCACTACCTAAAGTGCATACTGTAATTCCATATCATACTTGGTAAGTCTTAATCTTTGATGTATATTAATTGGTATTCTTTAATCCTACATTCTCCCCTTCACATAAGTTTCATACAAGTGAATAATTTGGTATTCAATATGATTACTTTCTTGCAATGGTTACTTTTGTCGCACTTCAATCTTCATTAAATGGTTTTCTTGCACTTAATAAAAATTTTCTAATGAAACAAATTATCACTGGCAGTTTGGCTTCTCCACACATTCTTGACTAAATGTTTTGAGCTTCCCAGGGCCCTGTTCAATGATGCGTATGATATTTACAGTCATTGTGTTTTCAGAGTTAATTGTTTGCTTATAACTAGAAATTTATCAATGTTCACACATGAATTCTCTAGTCTAAAAGGAAAAAAGCGACGGCAATGAATATACAAATGTTTGTCTCAATTGAGGCCTTATGGATGAGCTAGAAGCTCTTCTTGGTACAAATCATGCCCTAGATATGCACTGTCCACAATAACAGCAATGTTCATAAGTTTTCAGACTGGTTCATGCAAATAGAATAGCTTGGGAACTGAAAACTGAAAATTTAGCAGTTGGACGATACATTTTAGTGTCGTCAGTGAAAATGTTAATAAATGCAAATTGTCTATTCTTAATGTAAAAAAAAATGCAAACCATTTTAAACTTAAAAAATGTAGCCCTTGATAAATAAGTATTTGGTAAGCATAACAAAGGAGAATATTTAAGTTTTGAAAACCTGGCTTGTGTGTACAAAAAAGTGTATAATTAGTGGTTTTATATACAATTACTCAAACAATTAAGTAACCCCTGTAACATGTTCCTTTGTATGCCGTCTAATGATAAATTATGACTCGAATATAATTAGTATAAAAAGAATCTAAGATTGCAAGAATTTAGTTGTCTGACAGTTTTGTTTGTTGCAGGCTGTACTTGGAGGAGCATATGGGCAGGTCTTCGAGGTTTACTTCAGTAGATGAAACTTGCATTTTGGGCAATTGCTCCAGCACCAGCTTGCGAGAGGCAGAAAACAATGTCTCGATTACAAGCACAGTGTATTTCACCTGTGCTGCTAATCTTGACAATACTCTCTTGGAGGAGCAATTGGCTCAGCTAGCCATCATTAATGTTGGAGAAATGTGAATCAAGTTGTTTTTTAAAGTACCTTTCGGTAGATATTGGCAGAAATGGGAAGAATAACAATGCGATAATGCATTAGGCTATTAATTTTTTAGCTAATAAAATTTGCAGTATAGTTACTTGCATTGTAAACTGTTAATTATTAGGGAAATCAGATGTGCAACTGTTGGCACATTCCCCATGCAAGGTTTTATACTATACTAATTGGTTCCTTTTTATTGAATTTAATTGGTAGGTTTTATGCAGTATTGAGTTGGACGTGATTTTAATATGTATCGAGAACCGACTTCTGAAATTTTTTTATTTTTACCTTCAAATTTTAAATTAACACATTTCTAAATAATATTGAAGCTTAATTGTGCATGTTAATTTTTGAAGATCTTGCTACTGATCTTATCAACCTTTCATTTAGCAAGTATATTGGTCAAGAGTAACCAAAATATTTACAAAACTAGTGCATCATTATGCTTTGAATGTGGGAAAAGGTAACCATGGTAACAGTTATGGAGGCTTGCTTCCCATTTTAGTAGATAGTAGGTATTCCAATGTGTAATATGTATTCAATGGGAATAGTTACTCAGTATTAACATTTATCCATCAGCTTGCCAGTTTTGACAACACGGTAGTAGAATTCATTATTGCAATTACAGTATTCATCTTTCCATTTGGCTCGCTCCAGCATAATGATATTCAGAAAGTTCTCATGTGGAACTTGTAACCCCATGGCAATGTGTATCTTGGCCAAGCTTACGGTGCTGATCTGCAGTACCTAACTTGTGTGAATTGGCTAATTAAATATACAGTATCTGTACTGAAAAATTTTACTCGAGGTTTTATTTAATTACCTAAGGGTTGAGGATTTGGCTTGGATAAGACCTTATTTCACCTCCCCATCCACCCCCCAAAAAAATGTAAAGCCATAGGTACAAAAGTTGGTTATTGGACTTTAATCTGCTCAGACCCAATGAAGCAAAGGTTGGTTTGCATAGCTGTGTGGAATAAGATGGAACAAATTGTGTTTTAAGGAAGAACACTAGGTTAGAAATAGTGGGATATATCAAATGTCTTGTAAGCAGTAGACACAATAACAGGGGTATGTAAATGAAAAGTGGTATGGGAACAATGTCTTCATATGGGTTAGTATCTCCTGGACCTGTGGGATTGATTTTTCGTAAGAGTTTGTGTGGGGGATAAAAAATGTAGGCGCTTATGAGACGGTGAATAACTAGTGAAGTGACGAGTACAAATTTTTTTTTTCATCTTGAGTGTACTGTGCTTTAGTAGGAAACATTGTGGGAGGCCCAGAAGGTTGTTCATATTTTACTCCAGGATGCACTACCGTCCACCCCCAAGTGGCTGGGCTGGACGGTGGTATGATCCTCTAACCACTTGGGCTGGACGGTTACATGCTTGGTGGATTTCTAGGTTGTATATGGGTGACTTAAGGATGGGGGCAATAAATGATATGGGAAGAACCCCAAGCTGTTACAGGACAATGTAGATGGGTTTGGGAGTGTGCTGTGGGTGGGAGACAGTTGGCGAGGACAGGGAAAGACGGGGCCACTTGTCAACACCGAGGGGAAACTCCTATGAAGCAGCAACGTCTTGAGGGGGAAGGATAAAAAATACATGAGCAGAGTGCGAGTGAACTCTGCATCACCCCTCTGCCTCTCGCGGGACACCTTGGCCCCCTGCCTCTTATGGGACACCTCGTCCCCCTGCCTCTCGTGGGACACCTTGTCTCCCCCTACATCTTGTGGGACACCTCACCACCTTGCCTCTTACAAGACCCTCGTTCCCCACTATCCTGCTTCAAAACACCTCCGATACTAAAAATTAGCAGTGTACCAAACTAGTCAGATTCAGTAGAATATAGGACACTAAGTTTCTCCGTACTCACAATATCTGTGTTTGTCTCTGTCTGTCTGTCTGTCTCTCTGTCTGTCTCTGTCTCTCTGTCTCTCTCTCTCTCTCTGTCTCTATCTCTGTCTGTCTTTAAATTTCAGTTACTGTATATAATTTCAGTATTACATTGAAATAATCCAGCAATCCAGTGCCTTTTACACAACCCGTTTTCGAACTTTCTTGGTCAATATTGACTTATTAAATAAGTGCATATGTGACATACTAATTTATTGTGAATATTTTAGTTTACCTTGAAAAGCTTCATAGAAAACACCGACCTTACCTAACCTTCTTAGTATGTTAAGATAAGCATCTTATTGCTTCGTAATTACAATTATTACTTAACCTATACCTATAATAGATTAAGTAATAATTGTAATTACGAAGCAATAAGATGCTTATCTTAACATACTAAGAAGGTTAGGTAAGGTCGGTGTTTTCTATGAAGCTTTTCAAGGTAAACTAAAATATTCACAATAAATTAGTATGTCACATATGCACGTATTTAATAAGTCAATGTTGACTATACGAAAGTGCGAGAACGGGTTGCTTTTACATTACCTAGTAATTTCTTCTATAAATAAAACTTGTATTCCCAAGCCAGTATTTACCCAGGTCTTTCCTAGAATAAACATACAAAGTATATCAGTTATGTTTTTTATTAATTGGTTGATTTATTTAGCCTTCTAATATTCATTGATGAGTTATGTTGACCAGACCACACACTAATAGGTGAAGGGACGACGACGTTTCGGTCCGTCCTGGACCATTCTCGAGTCACAAACGACTTTAGAATGGTTCAGGACGGACCGAAACGTCGTCGTCCCTTCACCTTCTAGTGTGTGGTCTGGTCAACATACTTCAGCCACGTTATTGTGACTCATGGCCTGCACATTGATGAGTTAGTTATTCTTTCATATTTTTTGTTTCACTCATGTCTCTTCATAGTCCTTGCCTTTATGTATAATGTATATTAAGTTTAAAATCCTTTCATAAGGAAGTTTACTAATTCGTAAAATTAACTTTTTCATCCTTATCTGTACATGTTCCAGTGAACTTGTGCCCATCTTGTACTAGTGGCCAAAACTGAGCATCATTATCTAAATTGGGCCTAACACAGGCAAGGTAGAGTTGCACACATTAAATGTCTTAATGTTGCCAGATAAGTCCTGGTATTCTATTTGCCTTATTGTGAAAATTGATACATCGATTCCTTAGATCAAGAGCCACATCAAGATTCTTACTCTCGGATTAGCAGCTTCAATGTTACTAACCTTACATCTGGTCACTTCACTAATATCTACCATGTTCAAAACCCTACATTTTCTAGTTGTTAACTGCATTAGCTAATGATCCTTAAACTATTTAAAAAAATATAAATTACAAAAACTGCTACGAACGGGGGCAAGACTAGAGTTGCACACAATAATGTTATTAAATAAGAGAGAATACGCACTCTAACAAGATAGGCATACAGTGTTGAACTACTGTGCTCTTCACCTGAGTGCTTAGGGGCCCATGCGTAAAACTTGGATTGGCTTCAGGAGGGACCTCCAGACTTCAGGATTTCCTACTGAAATCACAGGTTGTATGAAGTATGACTTGTAGGTTGTAGTGGATATGTGGGCCTGTGGGTGGCTCCAAGCAATAGCCTGTTAAACCAAGTTTTAACAAGATAAGCCTGGCCCCAGGTCGGGCTTGGGGAGTAGAAGAATTCCTAGAACCCACTCCAGATATAACGTTAAGTTCAATAACCACTGGATGAAGGAGCCGCCTAATTTTTTGTTGTTTATCATTGCTGGTTAAGCACTTTTGAATGCTTCCTCAGGGCTATAGGGGGGCACCGGTTGAGAGCCTTCATAAATGCCTAGACGTTTGCTACCACCAGTGAGGCGAGGAGCCCAAGGTGTGGTGAGAAGGGTCCTGGTGACCTGCAAGAAGGGCGATGCTCTCCACACCCTGGGTCATAATACATCCGAGGCGGTGCACTATCAATTTGATATGACTCTGGCTCATCCCGGCGGAGGCTACAGCCGCCAGAACCATTGGCAGGATTCTCTTGAAGTTGTAAGTAATCTGTATCAACTCCATCGCCTCTTGCACATCGCTCAGTTAAACTGATGCGTCCAACATTACAGTATCCACCACTATTGTGACCATTATTAATGTAGCCACCATTGTATCTACCAGCAAATGTCGCCATAAATAGCTGCCTCTATATTGCATCCTAATACGAAAAGGCTTGTGTTTTCAGGATCGTCATTGTTGCTACAATGACGATCCAACAGGCCAAAAATTATCATTCTAAAAAATGATAGCGGCTCTCAAAATTGACATACTATCCCGTTTTCTGTTTTGGGTCCTCTGGTAGGTTAGGATAAGGGAACTTTAGTACGACAGTTTCTTGACGTTGAAAACCTTAAGAGGACGGGATGGAGGATGTTGCATTACTGATGCCTCGCAAAAATTTTTCAGCGCTGGTTAAACACTTGTTCTTTTAGCTGTCTAAACTCTTGGCTGGCCTTAAGAAATATGTTAAGGGTACCGTACCAGCTGTTTTATGTGTTTTATACTGTTCAGCTAAGGTGAGACCCAGGGAGAGTAACCACAAATTAACCTGTTCAGAGTATGTCAGCCTCTTCACACTGGACACAAGGAAATAACCGTATTGATTCTTTACAATTTAATTTTCACAGTAGCCCCTTTTACCCATAAGGGATTATTACGATCACCTTCACCAAGAAGTATGTGAAGCCAAATAAACAACTTTACGTATTAGAGATACAAGAAGTGAAGCAGCAAACGGTGGTCAGTTCGAATTCCACTAGTTATAGCTGATCACAGCTAGGTGACAGCACCACCGGGAGTTACCCGCTCCCATGTCAATACGACTTAGTCCTTTCGCTGATGTCCACCTGTGTGAGTTAGTAGTCCTTGAGTCGCCAGCCTTGGAAAGTACCAGCTTTTTCTAGGTAAGTGTTGGCCATTCTTTCGACTGTCGTGGGGCGGGCCATTTGCCTGTGTTATTGTGTATTGTTTCCAGGTTTCGTGTTTGCTTCACGTGCATGTGTTTACACTCCTCACTCGTTGTGTGGACTTTGGTTACGTTATGCTTCGAGCTGCATGTGTCTTAAGGCAGCCCTTTCCTAGGCATTAATTTGACATTACTACTGCCTTGACAGAGTGACCTCACTGGTGGGTTCGGAAGTTTAGCCCATAGAGGCCAGCTTACTGTATATTATGTCTCGTCGTGAGCCAGTGTAAGGGGTGGTTGATAACGTCCACCCTGTGTGGGATTTATTGACTCCCTCAGTATATGCACACTTAAATATAAATTTTAGAATTTAAACTAAACTACTAAAAGTAATAATGGCTCCTTAGCTGCAGATTGCTGGGAGGCTAGCAGTAGTATGTTTCTATGGCCCCTGGGAAGACTGTGTTGGTATGGCTCAGTGTTCCTAAGGGGACTATGCTGGGGGAGACTCAAGAGGAATGGTGCTGCTTTCATTAACCTGGTAAATAAATAATTATAATGCAGCATTCATTGGTATCGGTTATGTATTTTGGCCTAAACTTTTAATTCTGGTATCTTGTCGCATATTAATAATTGTAAACAATAGCAAGAATTATTACTTTATTGATTTGAATTTTATTGCAAAGTTTATTTTATTTGATCTTTAAACAATTGCATCAAATCGCTTTCAAATATTAGTTAACCTAACTAGTTATATTTAATTAAATGGTAAGTATCTTTCAATGACAGAGGTGGCCGTAAATGCCCATAGTATAGCGAGTCTGCATGGAAAAAAAGGGTTATGACAAGGACATAAAACTAGAAAAGTGGATCCAATTTCCCTAGATATCCTGACCAAACTCTCCTTCCTATAATTTTATGTAATACAGACCCGATGCGCAGTTTTATATTTGTTAAGACTTAACCGTCTTGTTGGGCCAGCGCTTGTTCACTACTGATGATATGGCGGGAAGTTTGTGGTTATGGCGTCTGCCAGCTGTCACTGTGGCGTCCGGTGTAGCTTTTGCTATTCTTTATATCACTTTAAGGCTTAGACACAGTTCCTTTTATAAACAATGTTTCTGTTTATAATGGATTTTAGTATTTATTTTATTCCACCATAGAAAGGTGGTATAAAATGTGTTCGTGAAGCTTAGTGCTCGTCCTGGTCACTGCCACAGTTATACCTTTCTATAGTTCCCTGCTGTAACTTTTCTTGTTAGTCTTAACTCTGCTTTTTTTAAATCCTGAACAATGATCCCTTTATTCCCCCCTTTTTCAATTAATCATTCATTCCACTACTGTTCTTCGCGAGAAAATGGTATACTATCTGTTCCATTTATTACCCCCTCCATATATTCCGATTTCTCTTCTTAATCTTAAACAGTTTAATATGCAGCTTTGGCAAAGTTAATATTTTTTTTTGTCTGGCATTCCCACCATTAAAGGTGGCATATCCCCATTGTCTTCCTTTTACCATAGTAATAGGTGATAGGAAACGGCTTTGACTAGGCTGCATATCGGCCACACATTTAACTCTTGAACATTTAAACATGGAACGACGCCTTGCTCGTTATGATCTGCACTGTCCTATTTAGTCGTGCACCTCCTCCTTGTATAATATAATTTTCAGGATCGGAAGTCTTGCTTTCCAGATGTCCCTCTGAGTCACTTTTCACTAGACAGAATCGTTGTTGTTGTTAAGATTCGCTACCTGGAACAAAGTTCCAAGTAGCACAGGCTATGGTGAGCTCGTAGTAGACAGAATCGTTGGTGAATTCCATAACTTCGATGTCATCGCCTCACGTTTGAATTTGTTCTCATATTAACATCGTGAATAATATTTAGTGCCTTTTTTAACATCCGGCAACGAAGACGGTGGTACATAGTTTTCGCTGCTTGGTGCCTTCTTTTTAATAATTACTTGTACCCAGGCGCAGTTGACTTAACAACTAAATTAATATTTACCAACCCTAAAACCTAACTTAATTTTGCAGATACAAAGTTGTGAAATCTTTTAAGAACGGTAACTCTATTAGACAAATAGTTTTCCTATCACAGTGTAGGATTTAGTCAACATATATTTCTGATGTCACTGATACACAATCTCACGGGTAGTGGTCCTGGCGATGAGTATTACCCTCGATGGTACTCTTGTTAGTTGAAGACACTTTTTAGTGCGTAGTTGTATTTTTTAACCCCCAAGTAAGGTAACTCTGTCAGGATTATTAACGAGTCATGGGTTCGGTGAATGATTGCCTCAGTCTCACATACTTTGCTCACAAAGTTTTTTTTTTAAAAGATTACATGAAGGGGGGAGTGAAAAACGCACAACCATTACAATAGAAAAAGTCCGGTAACTTCACGATGCGTAGACACCGCCAGATACGTGAACAGAGAGAAAATTCAGTAGTGCAACCTGTGGTTTGGTTAGGATAACACAGACTAGGTTTATTAGACCAACAGAGGTTATGTTTGGTTAGGTTAATTAACGTATTCACTAATTGGTATATTTTCGGTATAAAAAGTCGTAATTTGAAAATGAAAATAGGGGCAGAGAGTCAGAATTCGGCTCAAAAATCACGCTCAAGAGTCAGATTTCCCACATTTCAGATATTTTGAAAACTGCAGGGGGGGTTTGGGCAAAATGTGACCCATCGCCGTTTTTAGTAATTGGCATAGTTTCGGCATAAAAAGTCGTAATTTGAAAATGAAAATAGGTTCACTGAGTCAGAATTCGGCTAAAAAATCACCCTCAGGAGTCAAATTTCCCACATTTCAGATATTTTGAAAACTGCAGGGGGTTTGGGCAAAATATGACTCATCGCCGTTTTAAGTAATTGTCATATTTTCGGTATAAAGAGGCGTAATTTAAAAATGAAAATAGGTGCAGAGAGTCAGAATTCGGCTCAAAAATCACGCTCAGGAGTCAAATTTCCCACATTTCAGATATTTTGAAAACTGCAGGGGGGTTTGGGCAAAATATGACCCATCGCCGTTTTTAGTAATTGGCATAGTTTCGGCATAAAAAGTCGTAATTTGAAAATGAAAATAGGTGCAGAGAGTCAGAATTCAGCTAAAAAATCACGCTCAGGAGTCAAATTTCCCACATTTCAGATATTTTGAAAACTGCAGGGGGGTTTGGGCAAAATATGACCCATTGTCGTTTTCAGTAATTGGTATATTTTCTGTTGAAAAGCCGTAATTTGAAAATGAAAATAGGTGCAGAGAGTCAGAATTCGGCTCAAAAATCACACTCAGGGGTCAAATTTCCCACATATCAGATATTTTGAAAACTGCAGGGGGGTTTGGGCAAAATATGACCCATCGCCGTTTTTAGTAATTGGCCTAGTTTCGTTATAAAAAGTCGTAATTTGAAAACGAAAATAGGTGCAGAGAGTCAGAATTCGGCTCAAAAATCACACTCAGGGATCAAATTTTCCACATTTCAGATATTTTAAAAACTGCAGGGGGGTTTGGGCAAAATATGACCCATTGTCGTTTTCAGTAATTGGTATATTTTCTGTTGAAAATTTGTAATATGAAAATAAAAATAGGCGCAGAGAGTCAGAATTCGGCTCAAAAATCCCGCTCAGTAGTCAAATTTCCCACATTTCAGATATTTTGAAAACTGCAGGGGGGTTTGGGCAAAATATGACCCATTTCCGTTTTTAGTAATTAGCATATTTTCTGTTGAAAAGTCGTAATTTCAAAACGAAAATAGGTGTAGAGAGTCAGAATTCGGCTCAAAAATCACGCTCAGGACTCAAATTTCACACATTTCAGATATTTTGAAAACTGCAGGGGGGTTTGGGCAAAATATGACCCATCGTCGTTTTTAGTAATTGGCATAGTTTCGGTATAAAAAGTCATAATTTGAAAATGAAAACAGGTGCAGAGAGTCAGAATTCGGCTCAAAAATCACGCTCATGAGTCAAATTTCCCACATTTAAGATATTTTGAAAAGTGCAGGGGGGGGGGCAAAATATGACCCATCGCCGTTTTCAGTAATTGGCATAGTTTCGGTATAAAAAGTCGTAATTTGAAACTGAAAATAGGTGCTAGATGTTAGCTATTCTTAGAATTGTTAAAGTAGCAGTAAAGGGTTGTCTTAGAAGATTTGTAAGGATTGTTACTGTACGATCAGTTGAGTATCTTTCAGGCAGCAAGCATGGAGGGGTTAGAGAGCTTCTCCCTCTCTCTTTACGGCTGTGCTTTTTTACTTGAAATGGACCATTATAAACAAAGGGAAAGATAGACCATATCAACACTTTCGTCAGCCTCTTCCATGGAAAGAATCGAGTCTAAAGATAATCATTAAAGGATTACCAGTTAGAAAATCAGCATGTGACCCACAGAGACTTAAAAAAGTAATAGAACAACAAATGAAAACCATCTCAAGACCTACAACGACTCGCATCTTCACAGACGGATCAGTTGATGAAGAAAGAGGTTCTGCTGGGGCAGCAGTTTACACTACCAACCGTGATGCTTACTGGAGTATGAACAGTGGGTGCTCTACATTGTCAACAGAATTATATGCCCTGAAGGAGGCAATAAAGTATACAATTGAGAGTAATTTACATGATGTCATCATTCATACCGACTCTAAATCTTCCCTCCAGGCATTGTTATCCAGTCAGCACAGAGATAATATACAACTCCTCACAGAAATTCAACACATAGGAAAAGAAGCCATCAGCCATCTATGGCTGTCAATCACCCTAAATTGGATACCAAGTTACATTGGCATAGATGGTAATGAAAAGGCAGAGTCACTAGCACAAACTGCCACTGCTCTACCTGTTGTACAGGTTCAAATACCTCCAAGTTTCTCACAGATTAAGGAGCAAATCAAGAAGAAAATACTCCCAACTATCAAAAGTCGCCACAGAGCCAAAGTAGCGGAAGGAAGATCCACTGCGATATGGTACGAACAAGCCACTGGGAACTACTCTTTCAAGCCTGACAAAAAGATATTCACAGTAATTGCAGTAGCCATACACAGACTCAGACTTGGTTACAAGTGCTGCTGGGAGGTAATGAACCCAATAGTTAAAGAGTGTCATATCTGTGGAACAGAAGCAGAGGCGCCACTATTGCACTACTTACTGGAATGTGAAGCTACTGAAGCTCTGCGCATCAAACTAAACATTAATCCATCGACAGCAGCTGCATTTGATGCACATTCCATCGCGACTACAATGATTAGAAAAGCCGTTAAGGAATGGGACTCGCTAGTGAACATTCTGCATCTAAATCCGCCACCAAGATAATGTTATTAAACCAAGACTAAAACCAGTGCACTAAAACAGAAGCAAAAAACAAACCGGGAAAACGGAGGAATCCCCACCTCCATTTAAAACTTTGACCCAAATATCACAGTAACAAAGTTATCGCGAATAACCGAACTCAGTTACGGGCTCACTATAGCCAGTGCTACATGGACACTTCGTTCTGAGTAGCTAAATCTAAAACAACAACAACGGCTGTGCTCTTGGAGTAGGAGGTCATACGACCTTGTGGGTTATTTCCTTACCTCTTCTCATCCTCCTCTCTTCTCCCTCTTTATTCGGTATTACCAAGTTAGGTATCTTATTATAATATTACCGTGCCATTAGCTAGGGTTTTGAGTGTATCTATTGGTGTTCTCCAAGCCAGTGTTTTGGAGGCCTAAGTGTTACTCAGGGCTGGCTAGAGAGACCACATGTGCTAATGTTTACAGTGATACCAGAGTGTGTGTTCTAGTGTCCCGTCAGGAGCGTAGACTTCACCCTTAGTTACAGTTTGTCAGCCTTGTATCCTGCTTATGTGGATTCAAGGGCGTTAACGTAAGATCTGGTGGTAAAGTAATTTGTTGTATTTTTGAATGAGGGTTATTATGGGGTTTAATAAATAAGTACTAAGGCTTAGGAGTATCCTTTTATCCTGTTTGGAGTGGAGTAGGTTAATTACCTTTAGATTACAGACTTATTAGGACAAGTATTATTGGCTGGGAGTTGTGTTCCCTGGGGGCTGGGCCTTACCTAACTCTCACTATTTTAGGAACTCCTTGACCTTAGCTATTAGCCCTCACAGAAAAACCATTAGTCCCCCTTAACACAGTATAAAAATTCGTAATTTCAAAATCCAAATATGTGCAGTGAGCAAGAATTCGGCTCAAAAATAATGCTCATGAGTCAGATTTGCGATATTTCCGATATTTTGAAAACTGTAGGGCGGCGGGTTTGGGCAAAATGTGACCCATCGCCATTTTCCCTAATTGGTATACCCATACTGTGTGTGGTAGTGGATTCCATACTCATCCTGTTGGTGGTAGTGGACCATATACCCATCGTGTGTGGTAGTCGCAGTGGACCCCATACCCATCCTGTGGGTAGTAGAGGACCCCATACTCATCCTGTGGGTAGTAGAGGACCCCATACCCATCCTGTGGGTAGTAGAGGACCCCATACCCATCCTGTGGGTAGTAGTGGACCCCATACTAATCCTGTGGGTAGTACTGGACCCCATACACATCCTGTGGGTAGTAGTGAACCCCATACCCATCCTGTGGGTAGTAGTGGACCCCATACTAACCTGTGGGTAGTAGTGGACCCCATACCCATCCTGTGGGTAGTAGTGGACCCCATACTAACCTGTGGGTAGTAGTGGACCCCATACCCATCCTGTGGGTAGTAGTGGACCCTATACTAACCTGTGGGTAGTAGTGGACCCCATACCCATCCTGTGGGTAGTACTGGACCCCATACCCATCCTGTGGGTAGTACTGGACCCCATACCCATCCTGATGGCGCTAGTGTTTACTCTAACATATACATTTTTTATATTACATAATGTACGATCCATTTTCTTCAACTTGAACAGAGCAAACCTTATTGTATATATCATAATATTTCGCCAATTGAAATATTTACAGATTATAATTCATAGAATAATGATCATAAGTTACTAAGAACTACCAAGATTTCTCAGAACTAAACTACGAGCCTTCAATAGGACGAAGAACATCCATGATATTCGAATAACATGAAAAATAGTGCGCAAACTACACACCAGAAGTGGGAATGGAAAAAAAATACAATTATTAATAAAATTGGAGCAAACAACCTATTCTCCTGTCCACGGCAATGAGACGGGTACTATGGGACAGGTACTATGGGACGGGAGGAAGGAATGGTGCATAGTAAGAGCTAATAACTGTACATGTACCACAGGGGAACTATGAACATTACCAGAATAGGAACTATAAGCACTATATTACATATGTGCTATATTATAGCGAGGACAGGTTGCAGTTCTGTCAACCACTCACCAACATCCAGGCAATATTTCGGCCAGCCACCAGCACCAGGACGACATCCACTGGCACCAGGATAACATCCACCAGCACCTGGGCGACATCCACCAGCACCCAGACGACATGCACCATCACCTGGGCGACATCCACCAGCACCAGGACATCCACCAGCACCTGGGCGACATCCACCAGCACCTAGACGACATCCACCAGCACCCGCACAATATCTGAGCCAGCTGACACAATAAGCTTCACGGTCTTCATGAAGTAGCCTCACGAGACGCATCCGGAGATGAAATGAAAACTTTATGAAGCGAAATCGTATCATCAGATGATTTTGGCTGCCTTTTGCTTATCCCTGAACAGATATTGGTCTTCGACCAGGCCATCAGCTGGGCTTCAAAATTAATTAGAAGCAAGATAGGTATAAGTCAAAGCCTTGGGGCCCGTGGTCACTCCTCTGGTTACTCAGAGAGAAAAAATAGGTAGCCTAATGAGACTGACAAGAAATGAGGAGGAGAATGGGAAGGGTAAATAGGCGTTGAGTGGGAAAGGTAATATGAAAGATAGAAAAGGGAAAAGGTGGTGAGTGAGAAGGAGAGCTAATGAGTGTGAGAAAGGTATTGAGAGGAATGGAATATGGTTCGCGATGAGGGTGTGGTAATGAGGGAACCGGGAGGGATTAAATTTGATATTGTTGCATATGTACATTAGCATATGCGCCTACTTACACGTACTTACAAGGCGAATTTTAGTTCCTGGGGCCGGTTTTCAGTTGCCTATTGCAATGTCTCCCGACTCTTTTGCTTATCGTATTTCTTATTGAAGCTATGAATATTTTGCCTCGACTACCTCCCCTTTCAGCACATTGCATTTGCTCTCTACTCTTACACTGAAGAAGTTCTTCCTTACATCTCACTGGCTCTGCTGAGTTTCTTATTTCCAGCCATGTTTTCTCATTCTTCTGTTCATGTTAAACATTTCATTTTTGTAAATTTTGACAATCGTTCTAAAAATCTTATAGATGTGGAAGAGTTTGGTAGAAGTGTGTTTGAGGTAGCGGTCCGTAGCCTAAACATTACTTGACTCCCGCCCCCCCCTCCCCGCCAAGCTGTGTTAGGGAGGTAGGAGACAGTAGCCTAAACATTCATGACCAGAGCTCGCACACTACATCATTCACTCCTCTCATACACTATTTATTTGGCTTAGTATTCAATTATGCAAGCGTTTGGATTTTGACCGTATATTGTGAGTTAGGAGGAGTGTTTTATACAAGACTACAGAAGCACTCAATTATTTGGTGGCGGGTGAGGCGAGGGAGCAGCAGCAGCAGCAGTCGGGAGCTGGTGGTTTTCCCCCTTCACCAAGGGGTCGAGTCATCCTCTTTTATGTAGCGTCGCACAGGCCGAGTGTCCAGCTAAAAGTTCATCATTCAAGGTCTGAAGTCCGGAGACAGGTTACCTGGGGCGAGGGGAGGATTATAACGAAGGAAACTTGACCTTGTAACGTGTGGTAAAGGAAACAGAGTAGGTGTCCAATAATCAGATGGACTGAGGCTTGGAGATGCATTGATGTGAAAGTTTCCGGTGTGTTAAGCAGGTTCAACGTCTGGGTCCTGATGTGTCCCTATATCTGACGTTTCACACAGGGAAATGTGAAGTAACTAATACGATAGATCCCTCACAAAAATTAATAATGCAAATAAGAGCAGAATCCAGCGGTGTCCGTCGACGTATTGTAACGTGAACCAGAACTGTATAGGATAGCAAGGTAGTACTGGGGATCCCCCCCTCCCACACACACACACACACACACACACACACCTTGTCAAGTACACGACGGTGCTAGAAAAAGTTCAGAGGTATACCACTAGGCTAGTCCTAGAACTAAGAGCCATATTAGTGACAGCCTCGCTCCTGTGCCAGCTAAGTCCACTACAGGCTCACCATAGCCCGTGCTACTTTGAACTTTTTGTTCCGAGTAGGTGAATCTAAACACCTAAGAGGCACCACTTGGTTAATGGAATTTGATGTGAATAAATTCCATGTTATGGAATGTAGAATAGGGGAACGCATCCCACACAACCAATAAATTATGATAGAACTCTTTAAAGAATTCTGATAATGAATGAGATCTAGGGGTGGTTCTAGATATAAAACTCTCACCTGAGGATCACATTAAGAACATCGTGCGAGGAGCCTATGCCACGCTTTCTAACTTCATAATTGCTTTTAAATACATGGATGGCGAAATACTAAAGAAATCGTTCACCTCTTTTGTTAGACCAAAGCTGGAATATGCAGTGGTTGTATGGTGCTCATATCTTAAGAAGCACATCAACAAACTGGAAAAGGTGCAAAGACATGTAACTAAATGGCTCCCAGAAATGAAGGACAGGAGATACGAGGAGAGGTTAGAGGCATTAAATATGCCAAAACTAGAATATAGAAAAAAAGAAGCGATATGATCACTATACGTACAAAATAGTAACGGGAATCGATAAAATTGATAGGGAAGAATTCCTGAGACCTGGAACTTCAAGAACAAGAGGTCATAGATTTATACTAAGTAAACAAAGCTGTCGAAGGAATGTAAGAAAATTCACTTTACCAGATTGGTAGACGGTTGGAACACGTTAGGTGAGAAGATGGTGGAGGCCAAAACCGTCAGTAATTTCAAAGCGTTATATGACAAAGGGTGCTGGGAAGACGGGACACCACGGGCGTAGCTCTCATCCTATAACTACTTAGGTAATTACACGGTCTCGCAGATAGCATTCGTGTTTTGCCGTCCACAGACCCGTGATCGAGTCTAGGCAGAGACAGAAACAAGAACGGCAGAGTTGACACCTATTCCACATACTGTATCTGAAAATGAAAAACCAACGACGTTTCAGTCCGTCCTGGACCATTATCAAGCCGTGTCATTGCACGACAATTATTTCATGCTGATATGCAGATTAGACAATAGGAAGGAGAGAAGCCATATATGTCAGAGAAAATATTAAATGTAGTATCAATGAGGGAATCAAAACAAAGCCATAGTCTAAAAACAGAAGTTATATATAGGCCACCAAATTTCAAAAGGATAAAAAGCAAATATGGGAAGGAATATCTAGTGCCTCTAGGTTTAACGTCATCTTGTTTTATGGAGCAAGGAATCTTGTTTTAAGTATCCTGTTGGAACCAAATAATTATACCGGGAAATATGCTGTAAAGAGTCGCATTAAGAATGTGGAAGTCAATCCAGAACAGGTTGTTAGACTAGTAAGAATTATTAAAAAAGAAATATGACATACTAAAAGTAATAATAAAGGATATATAGAAGGGCAGGCAAAGGCAGATTCTAAAGGTTTTATTTTTCTTCAGATATATCAAATATTTAGAGAGAAGACCGGGCCATTGGAAAAGGAGACAGGTCAGGTAACTGATAATGACAATGAAATAGATGGTATATTAAATTAGTACTTTGTCTTTGAATTTACAAAACTTTATATTACGCCTGCAGCTGAAGAAATTTAAATGGAGGTCGTGAAGAGGATATATTAACTATTTTACTGGTTACTTGAGAGAAAATTAAATAGAAAAAATGAAACAAAGAAGTCTCCGTATTTAATAAATGGTTAAGAGTCGAGTAAAGTACCAGAGGTGTCAAGGGCTGCAAATGTGGTGCCGATTTATAAGACGGCAATAGATCACTTGCGTCGAACTTTTAACGTCGGTAACAAGACATTAAATATTATTATTCAGCTTTATCTTGCCCTTGTTAGACCCATTTAGATTATGCCGTTAAATTTTGGTGTTCGTACTGTAGAATGAATGCTTGAACGCGTACATTGAAGGATGACAAAGTTAATTCAAGGAATTATACACCCTTCAATTCAAGGAATTCAAGGAATTATACAGGGAGCCGGTCAGCCTCCCGGTGGTGAGGCTGGTGAGGAAATTGCTGGTGATTTACTTTATGCGCTTCTGTATGCTGTTTTAAATGCACCAAAGTTCCATTATTTTTCATTGATTCTAGCAGCATCCTGTTGGCTCAGGAGTTTTAACCCTTCGCATCTTGTGGGGGTCGAAAGCCATTACTGGCTGTCTTTCATCTTTAGGGGTTTAAGACAGTCCAATTTTACTGGGTACTCAATCATACTGGTGTTCTCTTGAAAGGATTTGTAAATATCTGCTGCTAAGACGCCTATTGGTGCCTGTCCCATCTCCCTTATTCGGATTTCCACCCAGTCATTCATACCGCTGTCCACGACAGTTGGCACGATCAATGGTCTGATATTATGGATAACGTGACCTACTCTTAAATGTGACCTATCCCCGTGGCCTTCCTCCTGCCTCCATAACAAGAGGGCCAGATTTAGACCTTGGGGGGCCTCCTGAGTCAATTCAAATTCGGGGGCCCTCAACATTGAAATTAAATTACATGACAAATAAAATAGTGAACTCCATTGGTGATACACCGCATGTTCGAAAAACAAAAATGTTAGGTTCCAAAGAAGACACGTCTGATTTTATTGTTCTCAATTTTATTGACTAAGAATAACTTTGATTCCTTTTTCCGTTTGTAATATAGGGTAAATTAAGAGGTATAAATTGCTGGTGATCAGATAAGGTATGAAGTGTTGCGATGCTTTTATTTCTTTACATTATGCTCTTCCCCTGCTTTTTTTTAATAATAAAACAAATTTTACAATTCATTTTTTTTATAAATGAAGTCTCTCTCAATTAACAATTACCTGTTGTTTTTGTTTTGTTGTTTAAGATTCGCTGAACAAAAAGTTCCAAGTAGCACGGTCTATGGTGAGCCCTTCCTTCGCCCTCTTTATATATATATATATATATATATATATATATATATATATATAATATATATATATATATATAATATATATATATATATAAAATATATATATGTATCCGATCCTGCGTAACTGGTGGGAAACTGCTCTCACTGGCTGTGTATTGGCCACACCTGCTTAACTGATGGCCATTTCATGGAACAACGCCCTGCTCCTTATTTTCTGAACTCCATTGACCCACTTACAGCCATGCACCGTGATCGTAAGTCGTGCTTTCTCAATGCCCCTCGTAGCCTCTTGTCCCTCGATCAACTGCTTTGGAAATTCGATGCCTTTGACGTGTCGTGTTATTTGCCTTTTCTCATATTGGCATCCTGAGTGATGTTTAGCACCTTTTGAATATCCTGAGATACAAATGGTGCTAAAGTCTTCCCGGCTTGGTGACTTCTCTAGATAAATACTTACTGGGAATCATAATGAGGTAGACTAGGCTACAGAAAATTAATGTCTTAAAAAACAATGAAATATAGAGCTAAATGACAAAGTTCGTTTCTACTGGGGATCAATATAATATTGTTATTCTTAATTAAGTAGCTTAAGAAGGTAATTCCATGTTGCTGGTAATTAATCCGAGCAAGAAGCGCCTGGCGGGTCGTTTGTTTATTTCTGGAGAGGTGTGAGGAGTGGGAGCAGCTCCCGGCCTCAGGATGGTTCATCAACACTGTCCCCCAGGTGTTGCTAGTCATCAGCATGTAATGTTATGATGGGTGCTCTTTGTCTGGTATTCACTAGTCATGAATGGCAGCTTTTATGAACAGGGGAAGAAGACGTGGAAACTTGACATCATTCTCATAATTTGTGACTAGCCAATTGATGGTTCCGGATGCCGATTGTTACTATAGTTTAGTGTCAGGTGTTACGCCCCAAAGACTTGACAAAGAGACTCCCGGCAACGAGCGCTGCTCACAAACTTCAAAATAAACTCCCTTTCCCGGGATTGCGAGTTTCGATTTGAGAGGAGCGTTGGTGAGTTAGGCACCGGGGGGCGGGCGGCCCTCCAGTGTCGCGGCTGCCTCTGAGCTGCTAGCACCTCGCTGCTCGCACTCCTGCCTACCACCACACACTCGCTACACTGGATACACACTCGACACCCACTTGTTGTGATACACTCTCTCCTGGCTCCTACACCTGTCGTGTCACGCTCATAGTGCTGCTGTGTTGTTTACATTGGTGCAAAGTGTGGAAAAATAATTAGGATGAAAGTGCATTTGGGTTACTCGTACTGAAAGATATTTTGTGTACAAGGCAAAAAAAAAAACCTTACGTGTCCAAAAATTTGACCGAAACGGCAACAAGATAAAAAAAATGTGAGTTTTAGTTAAGGTATATATATAAATAATTACATTGTGAAGTCATTTCTAGCCTAAGTCCCTCTTGTATAAGACAAAGTTTATACGTGTGTATCATTCGTTAATTCGATACAAGTGAATGATAAGGGTAATGGAGGAAGGCAAGTGAGGATGGCCGTGGTGGTAGTGAGGCTCCTGCATGACTAGTGGCCAGTGCCCACACCAGCCCCAGACATGTCCAGGAGGAAGCAGGCCAAACCCCGAGCTCTAAAACGTGAGTACCATCTATTAAGGACAATTTTTTACTTCTTTTCTCAAATTTATGCAGTCCTCACACAATTCCAACCCAAGCTCTCATACATATATATATATATATATATATATATATATATATATATATATATATATATATATATATATATATATATATATATATATATAATATATATATATATGGTTCACTGAATGTGACTGCATATTCCGTGTTATTTTCTTATTTAGGACTTCCATCCCTCTGATTCATGTTCTTACATCTTGGTTTAATTGGAAGAAGATTTCTCCAAATGTCATAGTTGTTCAAGGTTGACTAAAAGAATAAAAATTAACTGTAGAATGTATTATATTTATTATAATGTACAAGGTTCATTATCAAGAGAGGAGACAGTATGGAACATGGCATTTATACCATACGTACATGGTGTAAATGTCAGGTGCATACAAAATTAAGTGAGAAAGGCGAATGCAAAGAAGTAAAGGTAAGGTGCATGGGGTCATAAACTAAACATAAAAAAAAAAAGTTACGTGATTACAACTCAGGTGACTGTTGTGGGTATGGCATTTTGGTCAGTGACGTCATCGTTGACATCTTTGCGTTCCGGTCTTGCTCTCACTCTCATGGTGGTTAGAGTGACTAGTTCCGTTGTTTGAGTATTTAAGTGTATTGTTTGACATTTATGTGAAGGGTTTCACGACTTTGTAATCTTACATCTTGGGCTTTGTCTAATATGCAAAAATTTTTATTCTGCATTTATCTTAATATTGTGGTGCCATGGGCTTCTCTCATGTAATTTTAGGAGCCCCTGATTGAAGATGTCAGTTTAAGCGCCTCTTGAGCTTGGTCGACATCATACCTGTGAACAGTACTTTGATTGAAGGTTATATCCTTTGTTGGGGCAAGTGTACATTTATACCACGTTCTGCAAAGGGTTATCTTTTGGCTTTGGGTTTTTAATAAGAAGGATTAGTGATCTACTTTTTATAGTATAAAAACAATGGTCTGCCAACGAAGGAATATAAGACAGGAAAAGATTAATACGAAAAGTACTTTCGTATTAATCACTACATCTTCTAAAGGATCCTTCATCCTCCATTAGTACATCTTCATTCTTTTGCAAATGTATTGATTAATACGAAAGTACTTAAGAAATTTCCTGTCTTATTTTTCTTTGTGGTCAGACATTGTCACATATCGTCAGACGGAATAACACCACTCCATCACGAGTTAATTTTTTCATGATTTACACATTTATATTTTTGTATATAAATAAATGATTATATTTATATTTATATATATTTATATATGTAATTATACATAAAAATAATCTGTCATAAAGCGATATATTCCTTATGTTTCTAATAAACTATAAACTTAGTGGTGCAACCTAATCTGTTTGTAAATTATAATGCTCACAAATCGACTTTAATGTTTTACGGTTCAGCTGTTTCATTCACATTCTGCAATGAGACCACATGTGACGTCCAACTGCCCTGATCCTTCCCATAATGCTCGCCTGATATAAACATACACGAATCTTTTCGTAGCCTCCTTATTCGTAGACGGAGTGAAGAATTGTTGACAAAATGTAACCACCTTAAGGCGTTTTGATGCACTGAAACCTATAAGAGATGAGTTAAACTCGATAAATGTATTAAGATCCCTCAGTAAGGACGTTGCACTTCATCAGAACAATAGTATGAAGGGAGGACTGTGAAAAGCTCTGGGCTGGCCAACATGCAGTACCCCGTCGCTCACAGTAGGGCCACCCCTCCACTACAACTTCCCGCTTTCTCTTCTCGTTACTACTTTTTCTCTCGTTTTCGTCCGTTCTTCCTATAAGAAAATGGAGCCGGTGAACTGGAGTTTAGGGATGACGAACTAATTCTTGTGGATAAATGAAAACATTGTGAGAACTGAATGATAAGACCTTTTTTTTTGAGCATGCAGCGATTTTGTTAAGTTATATTATCATGCTGCCTAATGCTTTGTTAAATGCCATGGTGATTAGTGTTTATAGCCATTAATAATTATATTCGAAGAGAAACTGGCCGGTGAAGCTCTTTCTTCCTCCTGTTGTGGTGTGTCAAGTACTCGCTCTTTATCACCAAACTCCTGCCAAAGCCACACGTACAATAAACTTAATATATGTTTGTAATGTTAGTTTATTGCCATAGTGTCTTTAGTCTAAGCCGAATAACATTTTAGCTTATTGTTTATGTTATAATGGTTGTCTAGTTGAACTCTCTTATATAATACAATGGATGGGGTAACCGGCCGTGTGCAGGTCTCTCTCTATTCTCCTCCCTGGTCTAACCTGTTCATAGAGATTTTATGTAATATAATCTCAAGTACATGTGTATCGTAACTACCTATATTATATGAAGGACATTCAAGACCAAAAAAATCAAGAGAGGGATATGATCACAATATATATAATATTCTGGTTAATCAACAAGATTGACAAGAAAACTGACATGAGAGAGACGAGAACAATAAGTCATAGGTTTAGTGTCGCTAAAGGTAGTGAGGAAACAAGAGCTTGAGGGGGAGAGGTAGATGAAGCACACTTCATACATAGGTTCAAGAGCAAGTATGTTATGTTCTGTTATAAACAAAGAGCAGGAATGTTCTGTTATGTTATGAACAGGAACAGATCCTGTTCATCAGTCGAGCAGAGGTTAGGCGGAATACAAGCTCTCAAGTTTAACACTTGTAACCTAGGCTAAGGGAATACATACATGGTAATATGAAGTCTACATTGTTAGCCTAGGGATAGTTACGAGGCGGGTCCACGTGCTGAGCCTCAAACCCGGTACAGTATACACAGGTGAGTGGAGCAGTACAGTACAGGAGCACCACCACCTGACCCCCCATCCCTTCTCTCCCTTGCACCGTGATCAGTCTCTTTTTTTCAGTTTTGTTTGTAAACTAAGACAGGGTTCAGTAGGATTGACAATGGTGTTCGTAAATTAAAGTTGCTTGCTAGGAGCTGTTACCTTACGTAGTGATTATTAAGCCTGTGCAGACGATGAGTCACAATAACGTGGCTGAAGAATGTTGACCAGACCACACACTAGAAGGTGAAGGGACGACGACGTTTCGGTCCGTCCTGGACCATTCTCAAGTCGATTGTGAGAATGGTCAAGTCTCACAATCGACTTGAGAATGATCCAGAACGGACCGAAACGTCGTCGTCCCTTCACCTTCTAGTGTGTTGTCTGGTCAATAGTAAGCCTAGTTGTAGAAACTGACATATTTAACCCTTTGGATGTGTAGTCAGATATAATCTGGAGCGCAGGAAATGAACATCACTTGGATCACTCCCAGAGAAACTGTGCCTTCTTAACACATTATAAATATATGTAGTATAATAAATCCCACATTGAGTTAGGAAACACTTTTGGTTAAATATTGATCCTGTTTTTGAAGGGTTCACCAACTTTTCACCCACAAGATAACATGTGTTAGAAAGTTCATAAATGCTAGTTTCCTTGCTTGGCGATCTTTTCACGTTAGTTAATGTAAAGTCGTTAACTAAAAAAAGTTACATTTTATTTTATAATACATTCGCAGTTGAAAATAATGTTTCATTAGAATAATCTTCTAATTTAATGTAAAACTTTGACTTGCTTTTTATCACAATGGTATTCGTGGTCGCATCTCTGACAGGCACACACCGGGTTCTTCCACACATCAGCTTATTTCTTTGGGTTTTATATTCGTTAAACTCGTAAATGCTTGTGTATACAAGTAGGGTGTTGAGAACTGTAGGCATATCTTTATAGCTTTCTGGGAGACAACAGGAAACTTTGTTTTCGGTGATAACTGAAAAACTTTTAATGGCGGCTCATTAAATTTTATTTTTAGTTTGCGATCACACTTCAAAGCAACACTGTTTCCTCTGTCCCCCCCTCCCCCCCAAAAAAAAAAAACTCCTTACAGTGTGTGGCTTCGTTGCTGTGACAAATATCTTATGAAAGTGAATGTCACTCTTAATAATAGACATCAAAATCCTGATTGGCCTTCAGTTGTAAGCCTCAAAAATCCTAGAGGATTCAGTGGAATCCCAGGTGGCATTGCTTTTGACATGTCATGGCGTGGTGGTTTAGTGCGTTAGCTTGGGAGCACCAAGTGAGCGGGTTCGAATCCTCCTCATGGCTCCTACTGTTTGTCTCATTGATATATTACGTTAATGTGATTTCATTGTGCATCGAACTTTGTTGAATTGAAACATGCACCTATAAAATATAATCGGGACAAATGGAGGACTTTTGACAAGCCGCCGGCTTCCTATCCTCGTCGAGGCCACCAGTGTTAGTGGCCGTCGGGTAAATTCTTATTGAAGGTGCTGACCATGCTGCTATGGGCATATTCACTCACAAAATGAATTCTTCATCAAACTCGCCCTTTGGGGCAAAATTAAAAAAAAATAACACGGCTGAGGGACTTTGCCTTTACCACACTGCAGAACAGGAATATATACCTAAGGAGACATGATAACAACATATAAAATTTAAAAAGAATTGCCAAAGAAGACAAGAAGTGATGTTCAAAACTAGGAACGACTGAAGAGTGAAAAATGTCAGAAAGAACTTTGTCATTGTTAGACTAGTCAATAGAGCATCCCGTTCAGGAAACCGTCGTACTAGAGTGCCTTGTCCTAACCTACCAGAGGACCCACGATCAGAAAACGGGGCATTATGTCAATTTCGCGAGCTGCTTCCATTTTCCGGTACGACAGTTTTTTGGTCTTAAGTGGAGTATACGTCAAAATGCGACGTGCTATTAGGAGGACGGGTTGCATAGTGGGCTACAGTGGTAGAGTGGTTGGATAGAGTGCAGTGGGCTACACGAAGACGTCGCTCAACCTAAATCCATACACACTTAAATGTGAATATGATGAGAAAAGTGTGGGAACTGTGTCCTTTAACTATAACCTTTTAAGGAGGCGGGATTAGGAGCTGACACTCGATCCTGCAAGTCAATTTAGGTAAGTATTCCTAGGTTAGTAGAGAGAGAGAGAGAGAGAGAGAGAGAGAGAGAGAGAGAGAGAGAGAGAGAGAGAGAGAGAGAGAGAGAGAGAGAGAGAGAGGCAGCTAGAAGCGTGGTGGTGGTGGCGTCAGTGTGGTATCCCCTAGAGAGAACACACCTCCCTAGGGACTCCCATCCTGCCTCCCTCTCTCCTTCCCTCCATCCTCCTCATCCCTTCTCTTCCTCACCAAGTAATTTTATCTTTCACTTCTCCCTCTTCTCTTCGACTTCTGATTCCCACCACTGTTTCCTAACCCTTGTTTCTTCTATCAGCTCCCTGAGCTTTCTCTCATTTTCTTCCACTCGTCTCGTCCTACCACTTTTTCTTAGTCCTATTTCCTCTTCCGTCTTTGCACTCCTTTAATTTGTTTAGTCTTAACTCTCCACCCTTTCCCTCTTGTCATATTTCCTATTATCTTCTCTCGTTCAGTGTTTCTTCTTACTGTTCTCTCCTATTTCTGCTCTCCCTCTCTTTCATCTTTCACCTTTCCCAGTTTATTTCACCGGTTACTATTCCCTCCATGTTTCCTTCCTCTCATCCCCGTAACTTCCTTCTGTCCGCCTCCAAACCCGTCTCTTCTCTCCTACAGTAACCAGGGATGGTTGTTGTTGTTTAAGATTCAGCTACTGGGAACAAAAAGTTCCAAGTAGCACGGGCTATGGTGAGCCCGTAGTGGACTTACCTGGCACAGGAGCGGGGCTGATTCTTGACACTGGAGCCAGGGATGAAGAGGTCAGTTCTGTAATAGGCTTCGGAGGTGTGGTGACCCCTCAACGCGGTCCTTCCCTCTCCCGCCTTCACTTCCTCTTCCATCTTGGGTGTTCCATCTCATCCATCGATGTTTTGTCCCTCTGATCAGTCAGTACCTTTCGGAGGCCTCCAGTCGCCTCAGGACTCAAACTATTTCAATTTATTTTTACACTCGTCTCTCCTCCTCCTCTACGGAAGATGACCCATAAATGAAAACTAGGGTGTGGGATGATACCAGCATGAGGAGCAGGTAAGGCAGGTAATCCTACGATGCTTGTACAGTCTTGAGGATCTTCGGAGAGAAGGCAGAGAACACTCTATCACCGCTCATTTTCTCTTTTCACTGACCACTCAAACTCTTCCGCTTATTTAATTAAAAAAAAGTTTGAGTATCGCGAGAATTTCTTTAAAAATGTGTATTAAAACACATTATTATTATTATTATTGTATTAAAAGATGTATGTGTTAAAACACTTAACATCGACAATTCGCAAAATCCGTTCAAAGTGATGTTTCAGTTCAGTTGAATCTGTTCGTTTTCCATGATAAGGATTAATATACATTCGTCACGTTTATTAGGATAATATATTCCAAATATCCCCCCCCCCCTGCAAAAGAACTGTATCGCACATGAACATGTAGTTTGTTCACCAATTATATAATTTTTCATATAAATGATGAAGGTGGTCAATGATAATGTTGTATAGTTAACGAACTAGGTTTCGGGTGATATCCAAACCTTATGATAAATTCTGGAGCTGTATCCTCAGGTGTGTGTGGCTAGGCTTGCCACGTTACTGGCCCCCGTTACACCTGGCCGTTGTTAGCCTAACATCATCTTCACTTAACCATTAAAGGAATTTCAGCCAATTGTTGACTGATTGATTAACTTGCGGGTATATTATTTGTGCTGGTTAGAATCTTAGCAGTCAACGGTGCCCAGTCACGGTAGGAACTGAAGTTCAAGTTCTAGTATGTTTATTGAGACAAGAAAAAATACATCTCAAAGTGATAGAGTAGCTTAGGTTATTTCTACTCCCCCCACTCTCACAGTCCACCGAGAAAGGCAGATGTCTTCTTCCTTTGGCTTGATATTTTGTAAAAAAAAATGTCATGCAGCAACCTGATGGAAATATGGTTGCACGTTGCAAACCAACTTAAATCGAATTGGAAACAACAGTGTCCCACATTGAGATTCAAATTTCGTACCACGAGGCTGCTAGACCAGCGCCAGTCTTGCACAACCAAGTAGGAAAAATAAAGAAATTGCCATTTTTATTAACTGATAGCTTACATGTAAAAATGATACCATGTGGTATTATATAGATCTTAATTTTTTTAAGTTAGAGTAAAAATTCCCGAAATCTAACCTGAAATATATGTGATTTGTAATCACGACTATCAAAAATCTACTTCTCTTTGTTCCTTGCAAGCATGTTAGTCTGCGCAATATTAATTAGTATTGTCTGGTTTCTGTAATTAGCTGATGTGATCCAACATACTTCACTATTTACCCGGTATTTATTGAGTAGTTATTGGTACATGTCTTCCTCAAAACTTACAACTTAAGTTTTGAGGAAAACGTAGGGTGTAAGTTTAAAACTTGCTTATCCTCACTCTGCCACTGATAGATTTTCTCATGTTCAACACCGTTAATTCTTATGTTCTTAATGAATTAATATAAAAGAAGTTAAGTCTGAGTGAGAAGCTTGTAAGTGGAGTGCTACAGGGCTCTGTCCTGGGGCAAGTTATTTACTATATATAAACGATTTAGATGCACAGGATTGAGCAGCAATAATTTCAAAATTGCCGATGTGGGAATGGCGAATGTAGTGTAAGGGTTAAAAGACGGTCTTTTAACCCTGTCGTAGCTCAGTCGATTAAGGCAGTGTCTGGGATGCTCCCGGACGCAGGTTCGAATCCTCGTCACGGCCCTTGTGGATTTGTAGTGTAAGGGTATAGGGGTGTGGGTCTTGGTGGTGGAGTGGCCTGAGATCAGCTGGTAGTGTTGAAGGTGCGAGGTCTGAATGGGAGGATCTGGGGGTCGTGGTAAGTAGGGATCGCAAGCGGAGAATTCAAATCCATATATGTTCGTAATAAGGTTAACAGGATACTGGGATATATTTCTCGAAGCGTTGGCAATAAAGCACCTGGTGTTATTGTTTGTGCTCTTGTTAGGCCCCATTTATGTAGTTAAATTTTGGTTCCCATACTATAGAATAGACACTGATTAAACTGAAAACATTCAGCAAAGAATGACGAAGTTATTCCCAAGAATTTGAAACTTTTCCACATCAAAAGAGATTGAAAAACTTAACATACATTCTCTAGAAAGGCAAAGAGAGTTAGGAGTGACATGATGTAAGTGTACAAGTGGATGAATGGGCATAGCAAGAGGGATATTAAGAATGTACTGAATGTGAAATGTATTGCTAAGTCCTAAATTCCCCCTCCTCCCCTTCCTTGATTTTGTCATTCCTACTGATGAAGACGGCTCTGTCGGGCTAAAAGCCCTTAAGCATTCTCCACTTTTTCATTGTGGTTGAGCACAAGACTAGTAGGCCAACAAGTACGAGGCTAGTAGGCGGGGACATAAAGAGCTAGACTTCATTCCTCCCGTAGACACTACGGGCTCACCATAGCCCGTGCTACTTGGGACTTTTTGTTCCAGGTAGCGAATCTTTAACAACAACAACTCCCGTAGACACTAATGGGCAAGTACTTCTCCCCCACCCCACCAATACCCGTACAACCCCCTCTCCCACCAACCACACACCCCATCTTACCCCCCCCCCCCTCATATTCCACACACCCTCCCACCAAGATATTCTCTGTTCATATTTTAAAATACATGTACAGAGAGGAAGGAACATTTTTGTTTGTAAGAACATTGGTGTAGTTTGCATAGTAGACCTCGCATATACTTGGCTGAGGCTGTGGGTGGCTTCCTGGAGTGGCTCCTCTTATTGTGAGGCTGCTGTTCTGTATTGCATATTATCTTCGTAGTCATTATCACACCAACAATCATCATTGTTACCACTACCTTACCCACTCCTATTTGAATACGGGTAACAATGGCCCACTCCTATTTGAAACCTCATGCCAGAAACCTTTGGCACGAAACCTCGGATATCGGCGACTCTGGAATTTCGTTGTTCAGAATCTGGTATGTGAGATCTGGCTCCAGAAACTTGGTGTGTGGAAGCTGGCCTCTTAGACCTGTGGTGTCTTCTACATCGTGCCTTAAACCTGGAAACAAACCGAAACTGTCTCTATTTTCCGCTTGTTACAACTTGCAATAAAGTTGTTACATCTTGGCTTAACGTGTTTATGACGCATTAGAACGTTGTTACAACTTGCTATATTGGTTGTTATAACTGGTTAGAAGGTGTTAAAACTTGTTCGAATGTTGTACCAACGTCGTAGTTTCGGTGTGTGTTTGGCGGGATTAAACCTGGCCGCCGTGTCCTGACACGGGAACCCTAACGCCTAAAAGAGGGCAGCGAGCCCCTGGCGTTTTAAAGCGGTGTGACACTAGGTTTTGGACATGCTTGCTGCGTTCTCCTGGGCGTTGAAGATGACCTGGGACCAGATTCACGACGCAGTTACGCAAGCACTTACGAACCTGTACATCTTTTCTCAATCTTTGGCGGCTTTGTTTACAATTATTAAATAGTTAATGAGCTCCGAAGCACCAAGAGGCTGTTTATAACAGTAACAACAGTTGATTGGGAAGTTTTCATGCTAATAAACTGTTTAATAAATGTAACCAAAGCCATCAAAAATTGAGGAACGATGAACACGTTCGTAAGTACTTGCGTAACTGTTTCGTGAATCTGGTTCCCTGGGCTGTGTCACCTCGTCCCTCCCACGCCTCTTCTTTCTTCTTTCATGTTCAACCTGTCACTACTTTCATCTCTTCCTTTCCTCTTTCACCGCTCCATGTCCTCTTTTTCATCCACCTGTCCTTGCTCCTGTCTCTGTCCTGCTCTCTCCTCACTGCCGCTCTTCGCTCCACTGTCCCCATATAATTCAATATTCATATCTCATTTGATATGAAATAAAGAAAAGTGAGCGAGCAAACACGGCGGAAACGCTGAGAAAACATAATCACTAGGAAACATGTCGGCCAAGCTTTGAGTCGTCCAGCATAGGTAAATATTCTTCCAGCTGGAGAGGGAATGGGGAGGGATGTTGGGGGAGTAGGGAGCAGAGGGGTGAGACAGGATGGGGTGTTGTGGTAAGTATGGGGAGTGGCGGGGGACGGATAGGGATGTTTGGGGCTAGGAAAGGAGAGGGAAAATAAATAAAATAAATAAATATAACATAAATAAAATAAATGCCACCCCAAAATAAAAATTTGGGGGTGGCATAGGTGCTGGGGCAGAGAAAGTTGGAATGGTAGGGAAAGGGAAGGGAAGGGAAGGAATGGGGAGTGGTGGGATGGGATGGGTAGGGATGTTGGGAGGGAAAATGGGAGGGTGGTGGTGAGGAAGCAGCCCGTCCTCCTAAGGTTCCCTAACGTCAAGAAACTGTCGTACTAACGTGCGCTCTCTCCTAACCTACCAGAGGACCCAAAGCAGAAAACGGGACAGTACGCCACTTTTTCGAGAGCTGCTTCCATGTTCTAGTACGACCATTTTTGGCCTTATGTAACGCCTACAATCGAAATGCGACGTTCTTTGTAAGAGGACAGGTTGACCAGAGGACCCAAAACAGAAAACGGGGCAGTATGTAAATTTCGCGAGCCGCTTCCATTGTCTAGTAAGACGATTTGTGGCCTTAGAGTATACGTCACAAATGCGACGTTCTATTACGAGGACGGGTTGGAGGAAGAAGGGTGGAGTAGGACGTTCCTGGGCACAGTGTCCACTCCTCCACTAGAACAGCAAAGTATATATTTGAATTTATTGTGTATATTATTTATACTTGAAACTATTTAACTGGTAGTGATGATTGAAACATTGAGCAAGTGTTTAAGAGACAGATGTTGGGCAGCATGTGTAAGTGCCAATGGCTTTGTTGTGAGTGGTACATTATGTTAGAGGATATTATATAGCAGTTTAGGAGGTGGCTTCAGTGAGACATGACGGACAGAAGTACTGCATGTGTAGTGTTATCTTGTACTGTGTTGGTGGCTTCCAGCAGGATGAACTAGGCGGCGTGTGTTAAGTGTACCATACTGGTGATGGTGAGCGGCAGTAACCCACACTCGCGTGTCCTAGAATCATTTACTTTGGGTTGCCTAGTTCAGTCGGTATTTTGTACGCAATGATCATATCCCCTGTGGTCTTTAGCGTTGTTAACTTGTGTACTGTTGCTGTCGCGGTAACTTAGTCCCGTGTGCTAATACCAGCAATGGCGCTGCCTGCTTGCATTTGAACGTCCAGCCAAACCTACTTGTTAGGTGATGAAACTTTTAATTACCTGCGGAACACTTTCAAGATAGTAGTAGTATGCATCCCTCAGTCTCAGGAGACTATGGAGTTGTGCTCTGGTTGTCGGTCTGGAGTGGCTTTATCAGGGCGCAAAGCCAGGGTAGGTTGATTCGGAGGAGAAGCTGTTACCCAGGCAGCAGGTCCCCCCTCTCCACGGCGCTGAAAGTCTCCAATGGAAAGGCATACACCATTACGATTGGTTCCAGCGCCGTCGCAGGAACTGTGAGCTAATTTTCTTTTCTTGGAACCTTTCTAATTACTAGAAAATGTTATGTGGCTGCCTTTGAGGTCACGGTGACAGTATTGTATGGGGGAGTGTTTGATTGTAACCGTAATATTTGACAGTATTCAGAATTAGCTGTTTATGTTTCTTCTAAAGATGGATTTGATAAATAAATTTTCGTATTTATTTTGCCTAGAGCAGTGTATCCTTGCACTACCATAGGAAGTGTTTTTGTTCTTGGTTGTCGCTCTGAAAGATTGTTAATGCCCAATTGTATGTATTTTTATGTAATTATGTATTATCATAATTCCCAGCTTTCTAACGTTTCTGGGCACTTTAGACAATAGAGAATATTTATTTTGTTTTTTATTTTGCAAGGTTTCCATGAGATATCTGGGAAGATCAGCGGTATTAACCTAAAACAACACTAATACGCCAAATTATTAAATTCCTGATATGTCTAAATTCTTCATCATATTAAGAATGAACATAAACTTTAAGTCTTGTGTATCGGGGATACGCAGAGCAGCACCACGTGAAGCAATCCTTAGACATTTTATCATGAAATATGGAGGTTACTTCAAGAAATATTATAATTACATATCAAATATAATGTGATACATTCCCAACAATTTATTTCCTGGTTGACCATCATTTCTTAGTTTAATAATCCTCGGCTGGTCTTAATTACTAATAATTCCTGAAATGTTGTTGTCATGTATGCCCAAGTTACTCAAGTTGGCTCCTTCATAATCACCTAATCTTACTATCTATAACCCCCCCCCCCTTCCTCAGTAACCCAATATCACTGTTCCACCTGTATAGTGTTGGTCCATGTTCTACCTCTGAAATATAACTGCATATGTTGTCCTATTGTGTGATATTATTGCATATCTTCTCTCTTTAGTCAGCATGCATATTTATGCTTGCGTTGTGCTTGCCTAATAGTATCGTGTATGTAATTATCATGTCTCCGCTGGCTCATCTTTCTTTCTGATTTTGTAATTTTAGTTCTTTTAGTCATTCGGGTGTGGTGGACATTGGGGAGCTGTAGGGAACTGTCCGGGGTGTGGGGAGGACTGGGCGAATTTCACTGGGGTGTTGGGTGCTTGTCTGGGGTAGCTGGATGTGTGGGGTTGGGGTAGGAGGAGCCAGAGGTGGGGATGGGGTAGGGTCGTGGCGGTACAGTACATGTCAGCCAGTGTCAGCCTGGGGGTCGTGGCGGTAGTCGATGTTATCGAACTGGGTCGCGAGAAAAAAGTTTGAAGAACCCGACTAACGCTACTTTGCACGAGTTTGTGTTAATTGTACCTTTGTAAGGGAAGTTAGGGACGTAGGTAGGTCCCTTACCTCTTGACATCATGTGGGGAATGACGCACTAATTCTGGTAGTGAGAGAGAGAGAGAGAGAGAGAGAGAGAGAGAGAGAGAGAGAGAGAGAGAGAGCGCTGGTTGAGTCTGGCAGGAGACAGCGTTGAAGGCGTGGGCGGTCGCGGGCTGAGGGAGGTACAGGGGGGCGGACATGGCGTGCGTGGTAATGCACGAGAGTATAGGCGTGCGGGAATAAAATTTTGGTAAGTGAAGGGTGTTCAGGGAGGGCGTGGGGGAAGGGGGCGGCGTGCCCACAGGTCCCAGGGGGTAGCGACCCCTGCGATAACACGCCCGGCTATTGCACCACCACCTCACGACACGCCCAAACCCTCCCGGCGACCGCCCGCCCTCTCGCCCTAGTGCACGCTTCTTATAAGGGTCAAAATGACAGCGTCAACAGTCGAGCCGGTTGCGCCGTTTGCCATGGGTGGGGGACTCAGTGGAAATGAGATCCCCGGGGACGGTCCAAATTACACTGGAAAATTTCAACTGGGACTCCCAAACCGGCAGTGCTGGGGAAGAGGAACCGTAGTCTGCGCTTAATGTTATCATCGTTTAATGCTAATTCCCGCATATTGTCATCAACGTGTGGTCGAGCTTTAGCTGTGGGGCCCCCCCCTTCCTGGCACCAGGTGCGGCATACGGGGTTCAAGTACTGACGGTGAAGGGAAGCAGAAGGGTGATGGGGAGCTGTGTATAGTGGCTACCTCTACCCTTCTCTCTCTCTCTACCTTGTCAACACTACTCTGACTCCTCCTCCCTCACCCCCTCCCCTCCACTCTCCCTCCACCTTACCCAGTTGATGTCCCTAGTGTCACGCTCTACTGGTTCACCGTGGTCACTGTGACACACGACTGGTTCACCGTCGGTCAGTGTGACGCTCTACTGGTTCACCGTGGGTCAGTGTGACGCTCTACTGGTTCACCGTGGTCACTGTGACACACGACTGGTTCACCGTCGGTCAGTGTGACGCTCTACTGGTTCACCGTGGGTCAGTGTGACGCTCTACTGGTTCACCGTGGTCACTGTGACACACGACTGGTTCACCGTCGGTCAGTGTGACGCTCTACTGGTTCACCGTGGGTCAGTGTGACGCTCTACTGGTTCACCGTGGGTCACTGTGACGCTCTACTGGTTCACCGTCGGTCAGTGTGACGCTCTACTGGTTCACCGTGGGTCAGTGTGACGCTCTACTGGTTCACCGTGGGTCACTTGACCCACCATGAGTCAAGTCATCCCCCACGGGGGCCTCCAACTTGACTTCCCAGATGTCTGACTCGTTCACGGGTAAATATATCTCATCAAGCCTCGCCGGTTCATCTTCCCCTCTAATTACTGTGGGCATCTTGATGAGGTTTAGAAAGTTTCTTGCTGCCACTTGCGGTAGTTTAGCTCCAAGTATCTGATCGTTCATGTGGGATCTCTGTTCTCCCAGTCTATCTTCCCATGGTTTAAGTCTCCGATGATTAACTGGATCATCGACCAGATTAACTAGATCCAGACCAGATTAACTGGATCCAGACCAGATTAACTGGATCATCGACCTGATTAACTGGTCTGGATCCTTTCCTACAAACGACTGAAGATCCTGCTCTCTCTCATATTAATGGTAGCCATGTTATTTCTATCATATTCCTGTCTGGGTCTTCCGTTATTTGGTGAGGGTTATATATAACTACAACTATTATTTTTGTCTTCTAATTGCCATAATGCCCATTATCTGGTGGGTGAACTCTTCACAGCCCGGGATATATCCATCTCTTCAACATTCAAGTCTTTTCTTATCAGGAGAACCACTCCTCCTTCACCTCTTCCATCCCTTTCTTTCCTTACGTAGTATTTCTGCGGAAAATCTGCATTAGTTATGACTTTTGTTATTTTTGTTATTGTGAGAGCTATTGTATATGGATTTTCCTCTTGTGACCTTTCTCAAAGTTCACATGTTTTATTTGTAATCCAATCTGTGTTTGAGTACATTGCCTTGAAGTTCACTTTCTAATGTTCTTTCACGCTTCCTCTCCATGCTGAGCGTTCCGCTGGCGTAGGAAGTTGTTCCGTGGGTGTCACGATTTGTGAGATAGTAAACAGGCCCTCGGAAGGTTCTGAGGTGAGGGGTTGGGGGCCACCAAGGGAAGGGGGACAGGGAGAGATGGGTGGGTAGGGTGAGCATTTGAATGGGGACAGGGAAGGCTCCGGGCGAGGAGGGGTTTCTAGAGGGAAGGTGGTGGTGTTGTACTCCTCTCTAGGGTAGGATCTGTCACTGCAGCCATGATGCACTTTGATGCATTCTTTAACGCATCTAGTAGTGCATTAGGCACAAGAGTGCCTAGTTGTAGGCATTCTTTAATGCCTACTACTACCACTGCTCTTTTTCCTTTCCAGCAGCTGACTTGTGCATCTTGCTGTTTCCTGTGAAGTGGCTGCTTTCATGGCTACTTCCTTCACTTTCCTTCACTATTTTCCTTCGGGGCTTGTAGCATTTCTGCAAATGTGACATGAACTGTAGAAGTCCCTTTCATTGATATATTCCCAGCTTCTAGTAGAATTGTTGTCTGATACCGAGTCTGATTAGAGTTTTCTTTGAGGATTTTTATTTCCTCCTTTGCTGCTTTCAGCTCACCTTGTAGGTTGCTTATTGTTTTCCCTCATGTAATGCAGTTCCCTTCTGATTTCCCTCCATACATGGTTTTAAACATTTGATCATCCTGACCTTCCTCGACACCAGTGTTTCGTCTCCCATATTTGTTCCCTTTTCTACTAAGTTGGGACAGGATTAAACAAAGAGAGAGAGAGAGAGAGAGAGAGAGAGAGAGAGAGAGAGAGAGAGAGAGAGAGAAGGTGGGGGGAGTGAGGAAATGGAGCGAGGGAAGAAGGGAGGATGATGGAATGAGAGAGGGGGGGGGGTTGTGTAGGTGTGTGCATAAATGGGTGTATGCGATCGTAGCATTTGGGATTTGTGTGTGTATATATGTATGTGTGGTATGTGTTTGGTATGTGTGTGTGTGTGTGTGTGTGTGTGTGTGTGTGTGTGTGTGTGTGTGTGTGTGTGTGTGTGTGTGTGTGTGTGTGTGTGTGTACTCACCTAGTTGTACTCAGCAAGTTGTGCTTGGGGGGGTTGAGCTTTGGCTCTTTGGTCCCGCCTCTCAACTCTCAATCAACTGGTGTACAGGTTCCTGAGCCTACTGGGCTCTGTCATATCTACATTTAAAACTGTGTATGGAGTCTTCCTCCACCACATCACTGCCTAATGCATTCCACCTGTTAACTACTCTGACACGGAAAAAGTTCTTTCTTACGTCCCTGTGGCTCATGTGGGTACTCAGTTTCCACCTGTGTCCCCTTGTGCGCGTACCACTTGTGTAGAACATGTGTGTGTGTGTGTGTGTGTGCATGTGCATGCGTGTGTGTGTGTGTGTGTGTGTGTGTGTGTGTGTGTGTGTGTGTGTGTGTGTGTGTGTGTGCGTGTGCGTGTGCGTGTGCGTGTGCGCGCGCGTGTGTGTGTGTGTGTGTGTGTGTGTGTGTGTGTGTGCGTGTGCGTGTGCTTATGCGTGTATCTACGAGGCCAAAAACTTGCCATCCCTTAGGCTGCAGCCCACGACTGCTGTCTAACTCACAGATACTTATTTACTGCAAGGAGAACAGCAGCATGAGGTGAAAAGAAACGTGGCCCAAATGTTTCCGTCGTGCCGAGGTGATAGAACACCGCTATCCTCGAGTGAGAGTCAAGGACACCACCCCCTCCCCCACCCTCCCCCCCTCCTCTCCCGACTCTCTCTCTCTCTCTCTCTCTCTCTCTCTCTCTCTCTCTCTCTCTCTCTCTCTCTCTCTCTCTCTGCAACACACAAACACACACACATTAATTGTTTGATTGTGAGGTGATGGTTCAAGTTAAGCTGTTTAATGCGTGGACACATAACGTCCCGGGTTGGTGTATTTGTGTCACTTATTGAACATTGTGCGTAACTTGTTGAACACTATGTGTCCTTTGCTGAACATTGTGCGTAACTTGTTGAACACTGTGCGTCACCTGATGACAGTTGTGCGTCACTCGCTGAACATTGTGCGTCGCTTGATGACCATTTCTGCGTCACATATTTGCGTCAGTTTACGTTGAGCATAACATGGATTGTTCTCTTGTGTGTTGCAGGCGAGGAGTGGGAGGGGGAGGAGGAAGAGGAGGGGGAGGAGGAGGAAGACAACGAGGGGAGAGACGCAAGAGAGGAGGAGGAGGAGGAGAGGGCCCCAACCACCACCAAGGGGGCCCCCACAGGTAAGGCAAACCCCCCCACCCCTCCTCCCTCTTCATTATCCACAACCCCTTTTCTCCAACCCCCCCACACCCTCTTATACCAACAGCCCCCCCTTACCCTCCTTTTCCCACGACCCCCCTCCCTCCCTTTCCTACAAACCCCCCCATTCCTTCCCACATTCCCCTTCCTTACCCACAACCCCCTACTCCACTCGCAACCTCCAGTGCTCCCCACAACCTCATTCCCTACCGACAACACCTTCCCTACCCAAAACCCACTCAATTACCCACAAAGCCCCTACCCAACAACCCTCCATTGACACAATACACCCCCTCCTCCCCCCCCCACACACACAACAGGTCTTTCTCCCCCTTTGAGAGAGAGAGAGACCTGGGGGTTGATATCACGCCAGACCCGTCCTCTGAAGCCCACATCAACAGGATATCACCAGTGGCATATGCCAGGTTGGCCAACATAAGAACTGCCTTTGGAAACCTGTGTAGGGAATCATTTAGGACCTCATATGCAACATATGTCAGACAAGTCCTGAGTTTGCAACTCCAGCGTGGAGTCTGTTACCTATCGTACGTTACGGCTCGTGATCCTACAGCAGCCAAACTTTAATAAGTCTAGGGATACGACACAACTGCTGTTCTCAATAGCGAATCACCAGTATAACCCCTTACTAGGTAATGAGCACAACAATAGAATCTTCATAGGACTGAAGAATAAAGACTAAGCATATGTATATAATTTATATTAAATAAATCTCAAAGGCAAACAGATGATTATATGGTCACAATATATCACATTAAAAATATCACTGTAACTTCCAGACATTAAATCAATACTAAGAATAATTATATGGCTAGAATAAAAGAATGACTTAACTCCAACAAGTGTTATCTCCCCGGTTTCTGCTCAGCTACTGGACTCCAATATGAGAGTCAAAAAACACATTGCCTTGCCCCGCGAATAAATTGCCAAAGTTACAATATTTATTATTTCAACAATGGAGCACTATATTGTGACAAGAGTAATCTTAAACTAACTTAATGAATAATTAGTACATATTGATATAGACAACAAAAGTACGTGTTTCTTTACATAGTAATTAAAATATGCATACAGAATAGCATAATGGCATGCACACCCCAGCAACGGACGATCCCACGACAATTTGCCAGATACAGTTCACTCAATTATTATTTCACTGTTACCCACTGATGATCACATATAAATCATTAGTTCCCGTGGGAAAACTGATCACACAAAGAAATAAACAATCATTCCCACGATACGCTGGGCCTAACGCCAACACTAACATGAATGTGCATTTGCATAGAACATAAGTATAACAATATACATGCTTGTAATTTACATACAATTATAAATGTACATATTAATATATTCACTTACGTATCTTATAAGGGTACGTAACACTTCCACCTCCAAGAAAAAAAAATGCAATGGATTGAAGATCAATGGCATTTTTTCAGAAGTAAAAATGTTAGGTAAAAAAGAAAAATTTCATTTATGGTACATCAAAACTTCTTGACAAAGCATCAGCAATAACATTTTGTCTGCCTGGAATATGTTTGATTTCTACATTAAATTCCTGCAAAAACAATGACCATCGCAGAATTCGTTGGTTCTTGACTTTCATCATATTTATAAAGATAAGGGGGTTGTGGTCTGTAAATACTAACACTTTATTTCCTGATAAGTAAATCTCAAACTTCTTGATTGACAATATAAGACCCAACGCCTCCTTTTCTACCACGGAATAATTTCTCTGAGCTGCATTAAATTTTCTGGAATAGTAATACACAGGATGCTCAATCTGGTCTAAACCAACTTGAATAAGCACAGCACCTATTCCAACATTAATTTCATACGCACCATCAGGTGTAACAAAAGCAGTAACCTCTCTAGCATACTCTGTTAATGGAATTTGATAATACCCTTTTGACAAATCAAGCTTACTTACATATTCGGCATGACCTATGGACTCAATACATTCTTCCAACAAGGGTAAAGGAAAAACGTCCACTGTAGTGTTCTTGTTCAGTTTCCTGTAATCCACGCACAATCTCCAGGTTCCATCTGGTTTTGGCACTAACAAACACGGAGAGCTCAAAGTACTTTGACTTGGCCGAATGAAATCATGCTGGAGCAGATATTCCACTTCTGCTTGCATAATTTTCCTCTTTTCGGGATTCACTCGGTACGGATGTTGTCGAATGGGGGTGCTGTCCAGGAGCTGAATGTCGTGTGTGATGAGGTGGGTCTGGGTAGGAACCTCCCCAAACAGAGATGTATGGTTGTCCAGCAGAACCTGGAACTCATCACGTTGTTCCTCCTGTAAATGACATAGCATCTCCCTGCCATTGGAACTGGAACTGAGAAGTGGGATATTAACAACATGTCCCTCACTACAATTATCCTCAGGTGGTAACTCTTCCCGACTAAAACAAGCTACTACACCAGGTCCAACATAAGCTTTTAATCTGTTAATGTGCACAGTCATGTGGGGTTCTGAAAGATTAGGGTTAATTAGTTTATAAGTTAGGTCTCCCACCTTGTCTACCACTTGGTAGGGTCCTGCGAACTTATGGGACATGGAAGTCCCCATACGAGGTTTCAACACCAACACCAAATCTCCGACATCAAACGACCTTAGCTTAGCCTTGAACTTCTTGTCATATCGTACTTTCATGGCTTGTTGAGTCCTTCCCAGATGTTCTTTCGCCAACTCACGAGCCCGACACAACTTAGCCTTGACCTCGCTCAAGTACAATCCGCTCTGATGAACAGAGACATCTCCCAACAACTTTTCTTGTAGCATTTTAAGAGGACCTCTTACTTGGTGACCAAACACTAGTTCAAAGGGTGAACAGCCCAATGACTCTTGTAGCCCTTCTCTAGCAGCAAACAACACAAAGGGGAGATTCTCATCCCAATTACGTGGATGAGTTTCTCCGGTTGTCTTCAGCATTTGTTTCAAAGTCTGGTGGAAACGTTCAAGTCCACCTTGGCTTTGGGGATGATATGGACTGGACAATTTGTGCCGAATCCCTCGGGATTCGCAAAAAGTTCTGAAAACTTTAGAAACAAAATTTCCCCCATTATCACTCTGAATAACTCTAGGCATTCCAAACAACGAAAAGAATCTTTCAAGACACTTGATGAGATTATGAGCCTTGGTATTCCGTAGAGCATAAGCTTCAGGAAATCTAGTAGTCATACACATGAGAGTGAACAAAAACATGTTACCCGATTTAGTCTTAGGTAAAGGACCCACACAATCAATTACAACATGAGTAAATGGTTCATCAGGAACTACAATAGGTTGCAATGGTGCTCTAGGTACAGATTGATTTGGTTTACCAACAATTTGACAGGGTATACAGTTATGACAATATCTGACCACGTCTTTCTTTAACTTTGGCCAGAAAAAATATTTACTTATCTTATGGTACATATTCGTGATACCTTGATGACCTCCCATGGGGTCATCATGGGCAGCCTGCAGGACCTGCCTACGATAATCATTGGGGACAACGAGTTGGGTTCTAATCTCACAATCCTCTGAAGAGGGAGTTCCCTTGGGTCTCCACCTTCTCATCAGAAGTCGATCCTTGAAGAAGAAACCCGTCCCTCCCTCCAATGCATCAATATTATCAGGAGCCTCAGAAATACACTTACTTAAACTAGGATCAGTAGTCTGTACAACACTTAAGGGCAATGACTCAGACTCAGCAGCGAGCGGGCAAGAACCTAGTAGCTTGATCTCTTTTCCCGATTGATCGGAATAAAATGGAGTCATAGCTACTTCGGCCTCACTCTCGACAACTGGCGCACTGGAGACAAGCGGGCAAGGTACAGATAGTTCAGCCTCCTCACCTTCACTTTCCTTGTGATTTAGGTTCGGCGGGGCTTCTACTACGGCTTCACTCTCATCATCCAGTCGAGTCATAAAAGAATCCTCAAGATCCACCTCCCACTCCTTTACTGAAGGGGTCCTGGTCTTGGGATCAGCAACCTTAGTGAAGACAGGATTACTCTCACCTGTTTTTCCCATTGATCTAGTAACAACACAAGCAGGGTAAATAATATCATCATCTGCTTCCGGTTGAGCTAATACATTATGGGGTTTAGTTAACATGATGGGACACTTTGGCCCTACAACCATTTGGTTGCCAAAATCATTACCTAGAATAATGTCTACCCCAGGAATGGGCAGTTGTTTACTTACACCAACATTACACCATCCTGAAGTATATTTAGAATCAAGGTTAACTTGCAATAAGGACACTGGTTGCACACTACCGGCAATACCCTGGAGAAGCACAACTTCACCCAGATCTCGGGTGTCAACATCATCAAGTACCTTCTGGGTAATAAGAGACTGTGAAGCTCCAGTATCACGGAGTAATTGAACAGTCTTATGTCTACCATTAGTACATAATAAGGTACCTGTGGACATATAGGGTTTGAATTCAGCCATCCAATTGGGACTGACTGTAATACATGAAGAATTAATAGGTTGCACTCCTTTACTCATAATAAGACCAGTTGGTCGGAGTTCAGGATGCAAACTAAAACATGAAGAAATCACATGCCCCCTTCTCTTACAATGGGTACAATGTTTGACAGTGGACACACTGGTATAACCAACTGCCGGTTTAGAATTAGCATTACTAGGCTTAGATGATCCTGGCAATGGAGTAACCATCTTAGGGTTAGTAAGAGAAGAGTTCACGGGAGTAACTGTCGCACCAGGAGGAGACTTATACTGATAAGAAGTACGGTGAGCATTGAAATTTACTCTACGACTAGACTTAGGTGAAGTGGCCGTAAACGGGGCCTTAGTCAGCAACTCATGCTCATCCGCGAGCTTTGACAGCTCATCAATATCGGTTACATTCTTTTGTTCTGCCATAAAAGTAGACAACTGGTCTGGAAGACAGGACAATACTTCTTCCATTATGAGAAGATTCTTTAGAGCATCAAAATCAGTGACTGCAAGTGACTTTAACCATCTGTTGCAAAAATTCGTCTTCTGACGAGTAAAATCGGCTATTGTCTGATCCTTGATTCTCCTTAGGTTCCTGAACTTTTGCCTGTGTGCCTCTGGATTTAGTTGGTATGCATTGAGGATGCTTTTCTTTACAAAGTCATAATCAAAACTATGAGCGTCAGGGAGGGATGTGAAAACCTCCTGACTACGCCCCTTGAATTGAGACTGCATAATGGCTACCCACTGATCCCTTGGCCAGTTCATACTGATGGCAATTTTATAAAAATGTGCAAAGAAAACCTCAGGATCTTCCTCATTGAACTTGGGCAACTCTATATACTTATTCATCCTGATGGGATTATTATCACTATTTGTTGAAACATTACTAGTATTTCCATGCCCAGCTGCCATACGCTGTGATTCAAGCCTGAAGTTAGTGTCAGCCATTTGTTGTTGAATCTCTAATTGCCTAGTTTGTTCCTCGGCTTGTTGCTTCTTTGTGGCTTCTATTTGCAACTGTACCGCAATTTCTAAACGCCTAGTCTCTAGCTCCCTTTGCTGAGCTTCAGCCTCTAATATTTGCTGTTGCTGTTGAGCTTCAATCTCTCTTTGACGAGCTTCAGCCTCTAATATTTTCTGTTCTTTTTGAGCTTCAAGCTCTAATTGGCGAGCTTCTAACTCAAGACGCTTTAACGTCATCTGATCACTCGACTCCTCTCTTAACTCCTCTAGAATTTCTTCACCTAACTCCCCATTCTCAACAAAATGCGTCACAATGACTTTCAATATTTGGGCTTTAACCATTCTATTGCTGGCGGTCAAATCCAAATGATTTGCCATTTGTATTAACTCAGTCTTTTTAAGGTTCTGAATCCCTTCAAAGTCTGGGTGAGCCACCAACGCTGCAACTTTCTCCTCCATCGTTACTAACACTTGGCACTTAATTCACAACAATAATTAAAATAATGGCACTGCACTACACTTCACTGTAAAATTGTCACCACACTGAAAATTCGCTTGGCCTCACTGCACAAACAAAATATATAGGATGACTTACCTCAAAATCGTGAAACGTTGTTACTTGACACACAGGAAGGCTTGCTTGGCACATGGAATAGTTCTTAAGAAACACACAGAGACACTTGACACTGGTACCTAGGAAGGCAAGGTTAGATTAGCATAGTTAAGTTAAGTGGGACAATATTTCCCGGCACAGGCCCCCATAACTCTTTGTTACCTATCGTACGTTACGGCTCGTGATCCTACAGCAGCCAAACTTTAATAAGTCTAGGGATACGACACAACTGCTGTTCTCAATAGCGAATCACCAGTATAACCCCTTACTAGGTAATGAGCACAACAATAGAATCTTCATAGGACTGAAGAATAAAGACTAAGCATATGTATATAATTTATATTAAATAAATCTCAAAGGCAAACAGATGATTATATGGTCACAATATATCACATTAAAAATATCACTGTAACTTCCAGACATTAAATCAATACTAAGAATAATTATATGGCTAGAATAAAAGAATGACTTAACTCCAACAAGTGTTATCTCCCCGGTTTCTGCTCAGCTACTGGACTCCAATATGAGAGTCAAAAAACACATTGCCTTGCCCCGCGAATAAATTGCCAAAGTTACAATATTTATTATTTCAACAATGGAGCACTATATTGTGACAAGAGTAATCTTAAACTAACTTAATGAATAATTAGTACATATTGATATAGACAACAAAAGTACGTGTTTCTTTACATAGTAATTAAAATATGCATACAGAATAGCATAATGGCATGCACACCCCAGCAACGGACGATCCCACGACAATTTGCCAGATACAGTTCACTCAATTATTATTTCACTGTTACCCACTGATGATCACATATAAATCATTAGTTCCCGTGGGAAAACTGATCACACAAAGAAATAAACAATCATTCCCACGATACGCTGGGCCTAACGCCAACACTAACATGAATGTGCATTTGCATAGAACATAAGTATAACAATATACATGCTTGTAATTTACATACAATTATAAATGTACATATTAATATATTCACTTACGTATCTTATAAGGGTACGTAACAGAGTCCATATCTAGTCCAGGACAAGACTAAATTGCAGAAGGTTCAGAGGTATGCACCAGACTGGTACCCCGAGCTGAGGGGCATGAACTACGAGGAGAGACTACGGAAACTGAACCTCACATCGCTGGAAGAAAGAAGAGTTAAGGGAAACATGATCGCATACAACATTATTAGAGAAATTGATAGAGTAGATGACAGTTTAACACATGTGGTACACTTACAAGGGGACACAGGTGGAAACAGAGTACCCAAATGAGCCACAGAGACATTAGAAGGAACTTTTGAAGTGTTAGAGTAGTTAATAAATTGAATGCAATAGGCAGTGATGTGGTGGAGGCTGACTCCATACACAGTTTCAAATGTAGATATGATAGAGCCCAGTAGGCTTAGGAATCTGTGCACCAGTTGATTGACAGTCGAGAGACGGGACCAAAGAGCTGAAGCTCAACCCCCGCAAGCACAACAAGGTGAGTACAACACCCCTACTCCCAACACGTAACGTCCCATTCTCTATCTCCTGTCATCCAGTTCATCACTTTTTCATTTAGTATTTCTTTACCACCCATTTGGTCGTTCTTCATCATTCCATATTTGATTTTTTTTTTTAAATATATACAAGAGTTGTTACATTCTTGTACAGCCACTAGTACGCGTAGCGTTTCGGGCAGGTCCCTGGAATACGATCCCCTGCCGCGAAGAATCGTTGTTACAACCAAGTACACATTTTACTGTTGAGTTAAACAGAGGCTATAGTTAAGGATTTGCGCCCAGTAAATCCTCCCCGGCCAGGATACGAACCCAGGACAAAGCGCTCGCGGAACGCCAGGCGAGTGTCTCACCACTACACCACGGAGACTTGTACAACACTGTTCATCCTCCGTCTCCCGGTGTGGCTCTCGGGGCTCCCGTCCCTCACATATTCTTGACCAATTGCCAATTGATTGTGGCTGTTAACTTCTGTTCAGATCTCGTCTGTCTTTCCTTTATAATTGTGGTGGCTCAGTAGGTTTGGTTGAGTGTAGTTTGGAGACCTAATGGTGGGTCCCCTTTACCCTTGGCAGGGGGGTGTTAAGGGTATATTGGTCTCCCCATTACCGTGTACATGAGAGGTGGTGTTAAAGGCATAATGCTCACCTCATACCTGGGTGACATATATTATGGGTATATTGATAACATCATTTTTTGGGGGGGGATGTTTGAGGAATATTTTGATGACCATCATTATGGCAGAAAGGGTAAGGACGTATTGATGACCTCACATGGTTATCTTGAGATGATTTCGGGGCTTAGCGTCCCCACGGCCCGGTCCTCGACCAGACCTACTTTTTGTTACCCTTAGGAAGCAGCCCATAGCAGCTGTCTACCAGGTACCTATTTACTGCTAGGTGAACATCGGGGGCATCAGGGTGAAAGAAACTCTGCCCATTTGTTTCCACCTCCACCGGGGATCGACCCCGGAACCTAAGGACTATGAACCCAGAGCGCTGTCCACTCGGCCGTCATGCCCAATACACGGAGGTGGTAAGGAGATATTGATGGAATGTGAGATGGGACAAGAGGCGGCCAGTGCTTGGCGTGGCGTCATATGAACTAGTGGCAAAATCACCCATATGCTTCCCCCTTACCATGATAGGACAAAAGCTATTCAACCCGGAACTGTAGTTCGTCCACTGGGATAGTCTGGAGGCCCCAGCTGGTGCCACAACCAGGTTTTATGAATAACCCGCCTACACTTTGGCTTGTGGGTAATGGTGTTCTCCACCATTTTGGTCAGTAGAGTTCTGGGTTGAGTAGCCTTTGTCCTATCAGTGCCGAGTAGATTAAGGCAAGCGTCTGGGAGTCAGCTAGAATGCTGCTTCAAATCCCGCATCCTTCCAAATGATTTTGTCACTGTTTCATGTGGCGTCACGCCAAGCACTGGTCGCCTGTCGCCCTACCTCATAGTCATCACTGTCAGGAAAACACACCGTCAGCAGTGACGACGTCAGGAAGAACGCCGTCAGCAGCAGCAGTGACGACGTCAGGAAGAACGCCGTCAGCAGCAGCAGTGACGACGTCAGGAAGAACGCCGTCAGCAGCAGCAGTGACGACGTCAGGAAGAACATCGTTAGCAGCAGTAACGACGTTAGGAAGAACGCCGTCAGCAGCAGCAGCAGCAGTGACGACGTCAGGAAGAACACCGTCAGCAGCAGCAGTGACGACGTCAGGAAGAACGCCGTCAGCAGCAGCAGCAGCAGTGACAACGTCAGGAAGATCACCGTCAGCAGCAGCAGTGACGGCGTCAGGAAGAACGCCGTCAGCAGCAGCAGTGACGACGTCAGGAAGAACGCCGTCAGCAGCAGCAGCAGCAGTGACGGCGTCAGGAAGAACGCCGTCAGCAGCAGCAGCAGCAGTGACGGCGTCAGGAAGAACGCCGTCAGCAGCAGCAGCAACAGTGACGCCGTCAGGAAGAACGCCGTCAGCAGCAGGGTGGGAGGGAGGAAAGACCTGCTGAAACATTAACCTTGTTTGGAAAGCTTTTCAACTGGCGGCGGCGCAGGGCGAGCGTAGTAAAGCGAGGACTGAAGGCAAATTAGATTAATATTTCAAAGGGAGTTGCCAGAGGGACGATAAGTGCCTTAGGTGAGGCAGGTCCCCAGGGGGCGCCCCCGTGGAGTGCGCTGAAGCCCTGGTGTGTGGTGGGTGTGGTGTGGTGGCGTGGTGTGTGGTGTAGTGGCGTGGTGTAGTGTGTAGCGGCGTGGTATGGTGTGTAGTGGCATGGTGTGGTGTGTGGTGGTGGGTGATGGTATGTAGTGGTAATTACCTAAGTGTAGTTACAGGATGAGAGCTACGCTCGTGGTATCCCGTCTTCCCAGTACTCTTTGTCATATGATGCTGTGAGAATACTGACGGTTTTGGCCTCCACCACCTTCTCACTTAACTTGTTCCCGCCGTCTACCACTCTGCTAGCATAAGAGGACTTTCTAATATTTTTTCGGCATCTTTGCTTCGTTAGCTTGAGTCAAAGACCTCTTGTTCTTAAAGCTGCAGTTTTCAAGAATTCCTCTTTGTCAAATTTATCGATTCTTCTTACTATTTTGTACGTAATGATCATATCACCTCATTTTTCTTCTTCTATCTTCCAGTTTTGCCAAATTTACCAGTGAATTCTGGGAAGTGAAATGTAGCTTTTATGCAGACGAAGAGTCACAATAACGTGGCTGAAATATGTTGACCAAACCACACACTAGAAATGAAGTTTATGCTACGCCTAAAAGCCTTGTTTTGCATTTGTTATATAATTTAACTATACTGACGTGAAAGATGTGAGTGGAGGTGGCTTCTACATCTTCTTCACCGTTCAGAATACAGGTATCTCCTTACCTTTATAAAACTCATTTGCGTTTTCAGCTTCCACCTATGTCCTCCTGCTCTATTTTCTCTCAGTTTGAAGAAGCTGTCTTTATCCACTTATCCCCCCCTCAGTATTATGTATATTGTGATCATATCCCTCAGTTTTTCTGGCCTCTAGGGTTGTGAGATTTGGTTCCCTTAACCTACCCTTGTAGTCAGGTGTGAGAGCCACATCTGACGGCAGTGGTGGGCATACTCATCCTTGTAGTCAGGTATGATCAGTGCCCACCACTGCCACCTGATATCAGTGCCCACCACTGCCACCTGATATCAGTGCCCACCACTGCCTCCTGATATCAGTGCCCACCACTGCCACCTGATATCAGTGTCCACCACTGCCACCTGATATCAGTGCCCACCACTGCCTCCTGATATCAGTGCCCACCACTGCCACCTGATATCAGTGCCCACCACTGCCACCTGATATCAGTGCCCACCACTGCCACCTGATATCAGTGCCCACCACTGCCACCTGATATCAGTGCCTACCACTGCCACCTGATATCAGTGCCCACCACTGACGCCTGATATCAGTGCCCACCACTGCCACCTGATATCAGTGCCCACCACTGCCACCTGATATCAGTGCCCACCACTGCCACCTGATATCAGTGCCCACCACTGACGCCTGATATCAGTGCCCACCACTGCCACCTGATATCAGTGCCCACCACTGCCACCTGATATCAGTGCCCACCACTGCCACCTGATATCAGTGCCCACCTCTGCCACCTGATATCAGTGCCCACCACTGCCACCTGATATCAGTGCCCACCACTGCCACCTGATATCAGTGTGTTATACTCAATTTCTGTCAGTTGAAATGTAACCAATCGCAGGCAAGTAGGCCTCTGACGTCATGCCAGACAGAGGAGCATCAGCCATGCTCCCAGCAGCCTCAGTTATCCTCACAGGCTCAGAGTAGAAGGACCTCGGCTAGGCAGATATATACCTTGCTATCTAAGTCAATAAATATATACAGAAGCGACTACTGTGTCTACATTCTACCCGAACAAGGCAAACGAATAAGTGCCCACCACTGCCACCTGATATCAGTGCCCACCACTGCCACCTGATATCAGTGCCCACCACTGCCACCTGATATCAGTGCCCACCACTGACGCCTGATATCAGTGCCCACCACTGCCACCTGATATCAGTGCCCACCACTGCCACCTGATATCAGTGCCCACCACTGCCACCTGATATCAGTGCCCACCACTGCCACCTGATATCAGTGCCCACCACTGCCACCTGATATCAGTGGTGCACATACTCATTACACACACTCATTAACTGCACCATTTAGGCAAGCTTGGCGCAGGAATGAGGTGAGGTGTGTACGTTAGGCGTGTAAGGACTGACGTTAATCTTCCGCTCCACAGTTCAATGGAAGTTGGAAGGAGTTGGCGCTGTGTTCACATTCATCGCTAACTTGGGGAGAGGCAATCAGGGCCTTGGGGGGTAGTAATAGCCCAGATAACTAAGGCTTTATATATATCTTTCAATCGCCAGTAAATTCGAGGAAAAATATGCTTAATCGCAAGTATTTAAAACTAATTAAAAAGTTTGAATATGAGAGTGATATATGAATGAAGATGGTGGGGGCACATGTTGGCCTGTCACGCTGTCTCTCATTGTCTCTCTCACTGTGTCTCTCATTGTCTCTCTCACTGTGTCTCTCATTGTCTCTCTCACTGTGTCTCTCATTGTCTCTCTCACCCTAACTTCTGCCACCACCTACGGGGAAGAGGGGCGTTAGCATTCAGCCCCGCCTGTGTCTGTCTCTAGCCCTATATAAGCCATCTTTAACCACTAATAATGGACACACACACAGAGCATCGCTCGTGTGCCAGGTAAGTCCATTTCGGGTTCACCATAGCCCGTGCTACTTGCCCCGCTCCAGTGCCAGGTAAGCTACGGGACTTACCATAGCCCGTGCTACTTGGAAATTGTTCCGAATAGCTGAATCTATGACAACAAGAAGAACAACACTAATAATGCCTTCATTAAGGTGTGTGGCGACCAGGGAGCCTTATGCCATATATTCACAAAACACTCTTGGTTATCACAGTACTGAGACCTGGTTAATGCCGTGTTGGATTAGTGTTCCGCCGCAAACCTCCACGCACCTCTACACACCTGGACACGGAGTGGGTGAGGGTTGGAATCAACAGTTGTGTGCTGACACCACTCTAAGAACTCTGACGTATGTCTTCACTTATAACTACATGACAAGTATTTAAGATATAATTTTGCCAGCCGTGACGGAAGGTATCTGGTTACAAGTATAGGGAAGGTGAAGGGTCATTCCGTCTATCTTGAGGTTATCTTGAGATGATTTCGGGGCGTTAGTGTCCCTGCGGCCCGGTCCTCGACCAGGCCTTCACCTCCAGGAAGCAGCCCGTGACAGCTGACTAACACCCAGGTACCTATTTTACTGCTAGGTAACAGGGGCATAGGGTGAAAGAAACTCTACCCATTGTTTCTCGCCGGCGCCCGGGATCGAACCCGAAGAAGAAGAATAGAGGAATAAGGTGCGGGTGGATGTTAACTTGGTGTGAGGGATAGTACTCTGAAGGGAGAGGGAGGAAATTATCAGGGGAAAGCGCCAAGCTATTACGACTATATAGCACTTGGAAGGGATCAGGATAAGGATTTGGGGGTAGGACGAGGGGAAGGAATGGTGCACAACCACTTGGACGGTCGGGGATTGAACAGCGACCTGCACGAAGCGAGACCGTCGCTCTACCGTCCATCCCAAGTGGGTGGACGGTAGAGCGTCCACTTGGCTTACAAGTGGACGCCAAGAATGGAGCAGACCATAACTGCAGATAGGATAGAAATTTGACCACTCTCAGAAGGAAGACACATTAGGAGAGTGTGAATGATAATGTAACAAACTAAAGGCAAAACTCCCACACAGTCATATCATACGTTATCGAGGTAGCAAGGAATCAGAATACGCCAGAAAATAGCGGACTCAGACACGATAGCATAATGGAGGAGGTATGTTATATACGAGATAAAGGTTGGTGACTCTTGAGGCTCTGAGAGATGTTACACACGAGGGTACTCTACTACTCTAGAGCACACCGCTACTCTATCACAGTACCTACCTTGAGGCTACCTTGAGGTGCTTCCGGGGCTTAGTGTCCCCGCGGCCCGGTCGTCGACCAGGCTCCTGGTTGCTGGACTGATCAACCAGGCTGTTAGACGCGGCTGCTCGCAGCCTGACGAAGTAATGAAGAGGTTGGGATAAAGAGAAACCACACACAGGATTGTGGAGGTTTCTCTTTATAATCCGGGTAATATGATACACAACATACAGATCGTTATGGCCGGTTAAGGGTCCATTATGTACAACCCCACAAGAACCGCCACCTGCCACTAAGTAACCGGTTAAAGCTAAGTATTAGTACAATTTTGATGATAGACTTCGCCTGCGCACCTTTGGGGAACGATGCATACCTAGCACCTCTGGAGAACAGTGGATGCCTAGCACCTCTGGAGAGCAGTGGATGCCTGGCACCTCTGGAGAGCAGTGGATGCCTGGCACCTCTGGAGAGCAGTGGGAGCCTACCGCCTGGTGGTATGGTACCTGCGGCCTCCTGATACTATGGTACCTGCGGCCTCCTAGTGACTGAAATGTGGTTGTTGCTAACCTCAGACTTATTGTGTTCGTGAGAGTTTGATCCAGTTAAATTCTCTGGCAGAGTTTACATATGGAGTGCTCTGACAGGTTACATATGGAGTGCTCTTACAGAGTTTACATATAGAGTGCTCACAAATGGCACAGTGGTTATTACGCTCTTCAGACTCGGTATGAAGTATACGTAGAGCTTTGCAATGACTGTATGCACCTGTGTTGTTGATGAGCTGCTCCTGCACATATGACCACTTTCCTGAATATATATATATATATATATATATATATATATATATATATATATATATATATATATATATATATATATATATATATATATATATATATATATATATATATATATAGCCGCCCACCTCACCATCCAGCACTGATCGTGACGCCTCTGCCACCTCCTGACCACCATAGCCAGCCCCACCTCACTACCACCAATGGCTACACCAGTGTAACAAACGTGAGTACTTGAGCGCCGCCCCGCACGTAGCATGAAACACAACTACCCCAAACACTTCAACACGGGGCCTGGCATGATCTGTGGCCGTGCTTGCGTGTTGATACTGTGGGCACGGAGGGAGGGAGGGAGGGAGGGAGAGAGAGAGAGAGAGAGAGAGAGAGAGAGAGAGAGAGAGAGAGAGAGAGAGAGAGAGAGAGCCAGCTCCTTCCTCTCCCTCACTCTTACTATTGGCTATCATAGTCGTACTCTCTCACTTCCTGAAACCCTAACTCCCTCCCTCTCTTCCCGTCTCATATTTTCCATGTTATTAACCTTTTATCTCCCCCCATACACTCTTCCTTTATTTCATCATTCTTACTCTTCTGTTCCTTCCATCCTCTTTCTTGTTTTCTTTCCTTGAACACTTGGCCGTGTCCCTCCCTCTCTCCCTCCTTCCCTCCCCACAGTCTCCATCTTCCCTCCTCTCCAACTTTCTTATCCCCTCGTGTCCACAGTCAGACCAAGTCCTCCACCAACTCCCTGTGAAAGGCGAAAATTTTGCATCTAAATGGTATATTTTCGATTTTGAAATTACCTCGGGGTCCCCCAGGAGGAGACGGTGGTATCTGGCGTGGGTGTGTCCCGCGGGGCGTCCACCGGGGGAAGAGGGAAGGAGAACGGGGGAAAGAGAGAGAGAGAGAGACGAAGGAGATGTTGTCACCATCACCGCCACACCACCGTCACCAGACAGGAGGGAGGAGGCATATTTTGGGAATAGCTAAGTACACAGGTATTCCCTCAAGCTCCGTCACTCCATCACAGAGGTACAGTTCACCAACACCACTGACAGGGGTACTACCATCTACTGGGAGTGTAGACCATGTCACACCACTCCCTACCGGGACTTAACTCCGTCGCGTCCTCAGAGGACTGGTGGGCCGCCGGTCCACTGGTAGTTCGATGCCCCCCGCCGCCACCAACCTGCCCGGGCCCCCGCCGCCACCAACCTGCCCGGGCCTCCGCCACCACCATCCTGCCCGGGCCCCCGCCGCCACCAGCCTGCCCGGGCCCCCGCCGCCACCAGCCTGCCCGGGGCCCCCGCCGCCACCAGCCTGCCCGGGCCCCCGCCGCCACCAGCCTGCCCGAGCCTCCGCCACCACCAGCCTGCCCGGGCCTCCGCCACCACCAGCCTGCCCGGGCCCCCGCCGCCACCAGCCTGCCCGGGCCCCCGCCGCCACCAGCCTGCCCGGGGCCCCCGCCGCCACCAGCCTGCCCGGGCCCCCGCCGCCACCAGCCTGCCCGAGCCCCCGCCGCCACCAGCCTGCCCGGGCCCCCGCCGCCGTAGTCAAGTCACGGGCGGGAACAAGTGCCGCCAGCCACCAGGCTCCCGCCATAACCTGGGAAACAATAGAAGTTCGCACGTTATTGTCAGCAAGTGTTTTTATATTACCATTTTGTTATACGCCAGAGTGCTGAGCAGGTTCCTTGCTATTTCTCAGCCCTGGTACTACCAACTGCCCGAGACTACTGCGCACCTGGTCCTGCTCAGTCTGGACTATTCTACACACTTGCTCTCTCTCAGCTAGTCTTATTCATTTTGCGTTATTCACAACAATAGTATCGGTCCCGTAACCCGTCCTGTCGATAATCTCACTTCTCTCACTGTGACTCACCGTTTCCCGTCTGCTAGGTATGTGTATTCACCTACTTATCCCTGCAGCATCCAGCTGTTAGCTCTTGGACCCCAACTTTCTAACCGTTGGGTGTCTAATGTACCGACTTCTAACATATTTTCTCTATAACACACACAAATCACATTAACGTGATATATATTAACGAGAAAATCCACTAGGGCTATGAACTGGGCGCGAACCTACGACCTTGACATTGCCAAGTCGAGTACTCTCCCACCAGACCACCGTCACTTCTAAGAAGGCATTAAACCTAGGTTGCTACTGAAATCACAGCAAGTCTGAAGGCTCCTGCTGAAGCCAGTCCAAGTTTTACGTTTCACAGACTTCTTGTGATTTCAGTTAAAATTGAAGTTGTATGACTTTTTTTTTTAACAAATCAGCGGTGGTCTAGTGGTAGGGTATGCGGCTTGGTAATGTCAAGATCATAGGTTCGCGTCCACTTCATTGCCTTAGTGGATTTGCTCATATTTTCTCTATAATATCTGCTATATCACCACACACACACACACACACACACACACTCACACACTCACACACACACACACACACACACACACACACACACACACACACACACACACACACACACACACACACACAGTTTCAAATGTAGATATGATAGAGCCCAATAGGCTCAGGAATCTGTACACCAGTTGATTGACGGTTGAGAGGCGGGACCAAAGAGCCAGAGCTCAACCCCCGCAAGCACAATTAGGTGAGTACAATTAGGTGAGTACACACACACACACACACACACACACACACACACACACACACACACACACACACACACACACACACACACACAGGGCCCATTCTCTGCTCACAATCGAGAGACCCGGGTTTAATCACCGGCTGGAACAGAAACGATTGGGCAGCGTTTCGTTTCACCTGATGCCAATGTTCACCAGGCAGTAAATGGGTACCTGGCAGTCAGACAGATGTTGCGTATATGTACTCATATGTATGCATGCGTGCACACGTTCTTTTAAGACCTATGAATTCACTCATAGACTACCCTGTCTTATAACCATGTTATCTGCCTAAGTTAAACAAAAAAAAATACCTAACAGTTTTTCAGGATTTAGACAAAGCCGTAATTAAATTGTCGCCGAAACTTAGACAAGGTGAGGCAGGAGAGGGAAGGTCAGGTCAGATTTGGATTAGTACTCGTGTCATCTGATGTCGCGTGACGCACTTACTGTGTTGTGTGGCTGACCTGTCTGGGTATGGGTAGTGACTCTCTCTCTCTCTCTCACTCTCACTCACTCTCATATCCCTCCCTCCCTCCCTCCACGTCCCCCTCTCTGTACCAAGGGCAGGTAGGATAGTCCATCACCGATACATTCATATATGTATTTGATCATGGGTCGTGCATCACGCACTAAATTGAACTCTTGTGTTTATGCAGAGGGCGGGGCGGGGCTGGGAGGGGCGGGGCGGGGCGGGGCGAGGAAACTGAGGGAAAATAGGTAATAACTGTAAAGAGAGAACGAGGGGAGCGGAGGACGCATACATACATATATACTGGGTCACTCCACATGTGTCCCGCTTGTGTTCACTTGTGTTCACCGACCTCGTTACCAAGCACCTCTCTTGACGACGGCTACCAGCTGGTGAATGGTCCCTGCTGAGGCCGCACCCCTGCTGAGGCCGCACCCCTGATGAGGCCGCACCCCTGATGAGGCCGCATCCCTGCTGAGGCCGCACCCCTGCTGAGGCCGCATCCCTGCTGAGGCCGCACCCCTGCTGAGGCCGCACCCCTGCTGAGGCCGCACCCCTGATGAGGCCGCATCCCTGATGAGGCCGCATCCCTGCTGAGGCCGCACCCCTGCTGAGGCCGCATCCCTGCTGAGGCCGCACCCCTGCTGAGGCCGCACCCCTGCTGAGGCCGCACCCCTGATGAGGCCGCATCCCTGCTGAGGCCGCACCCCTGCTGAGGCCGCATCCCTGCTGAGGGCGCACCCTTGCTGAGGGCACACCCTTGCTCAGGGCACACCCCTGCTCAGGACACACCCCTGCTCAGGACACACCTCTGCTGAGGACACCCCAACTGAGGAGACACAGCCACAAAGGTCACCAGATGAGAGGTCTAACACAAAGGGAGACGTGACAAAAATTAATTACAACATACATATTTTTCTTAGTGATATTTAATTCTGAAAACTACCCACGTATGACAAGGCAGACTTTTGTTTTATTAAGTCATAAGTAAAGTTTGTGGCGTTACGCCTTCTTATAAGTTCCCTTATAAGTAGTGAAGAGTTACACTTGCCTGCAGGAGTGCCACGTCTGGTCTCGTGTACAGTGCCAAACAGTGTCGTATGTCCCTCCTTAAGTGTTTTATACTGGTTAGTGGATCATGTAAACCCAGTGGTCTGATTGGAAGGGTGGTCTGATTGGTGGGGTGGTCTGATTGGTGGGGTGGTCTGATTGGTGGGGTGGTCTGATTGGTGGGGTGGTCTTATTGGTGGGGTGGTCTTATTGGTGGGGGGTCTTATTGGTGGGGTGGTCTGATTGGTGGGGTGGTCTGATTGGTGGGGTGGTCTGATTGGAAGGGTGGTCTGATTGGTGGGGTGGTCTTATTGGTGGGGTGGTCTTATTGGTGGAGTGGTCTTATTGGTGGGGTGGTCTTATTGGTGGGGTGGTCTTATAGGTGGGGTGGTCTTATAGGTGGGGTGGTCTTATTGGTGGGGTGGTCTTATTAGTGGGGTGGTCTTATTGGTGGGGGTGGTCTTATTGGTGGGGTGGTCTTATAGGTGGGGTGGTCTTATTGGTGGGGTGGTCTTATTGGTGGGGTGGTCTTATTGGTGGAGTGGTCTTATTGGTGGAGTGGTCTTATTAGTGGGGGTGGTCTTATAGGTGGAGTGGTCTTATTGATGGGGTGGTCTTATTGGAGGGGTGGTCTTATTGGAGGGGTGGTCTTATTGGAGGGGTGGTCTTATTGGAGGGGTAGTCTTATTGGTGCGGTGGCCTTATAGGTGGAGTGGTCTTATTGGTGGGGTGGTCTTATAGGTGGAGTGGTCTTATTGGTGGGGTGGTCTTATAGGTGGAATGGTCTTATTGGAGGGGTGGTCTTATAGATGGAGTGGTCTTATTGGTGGGGTGGTCTTATAGGTGGAATGGTCTTATTGGAGGGGTGGTCTTATAGGTGGAGTGGTCTTATTGGTGGGGTGGTCTTATAGGTGGAGTGGTCTTATTGGAGGGGTGGTCTTATTGGAGGAGTGGTCTTATTGGAGGGGTGGTCTTATTGGTGGGGTGGTCTTATTGGAGGAGTGGTCTTATTGGAGGAGTGGTCTCAGTGTAGGAGTGGTCTCAGTGAAGAGTGGACTCAGTGTAGGAGTGGTCTCAGTATAGGAGTGGTCTCAGTGCAGGAGTGGTCTCAGTGCAGGAGTGGTCTCAGTGTAGGAGTGGTCTCAGTATAGGAGTGGTCTCAGTGCAGGAGTGGTCTCAGTGCAGGAGTGGTCTCAGTGTAGGAGTGGTCTCAGTGTAGGAGTGGTCTCAGTGTAGGAGTGGTCTCAGTGAAGGAGTGGTCTCAGTGAAGAGTGGACTCAGTGTAGGAGTGGTCTCAGTGTAGGAGTGGTCTCAGTGTAGGAGTGGTCTCAGTGTAGGAGTGGTCTCAGTGTAGGAGTGGTCTCAGTGTAGGAGTGGTCTCAGTGAAGAGTGGTCTCAGTGAAGAGTGGTCTCAGTGAAGAGTGGACTCAGTGTAGGAGTGGTCTCAGTATAGGAGTGGTCTCAGTGTAGGAGTGGTCTCAGTGTAGGAGTGGTCTCAGTGTAGGAGTGGTCTCAGTGTAGGAGTGGTCTCAGTGTAGGAGTGGTCTCAGTGTAGGAGTGGTCTCAGTGTAGGAGTGGTCTCAGTGAAGGAGTGGTCTCAGTGTAGGAGTGGTCTCAGTGTAGGAGTGGTCTCAGTGTAGGAGTGGTCTCAGTGTAGGAGTGGTCTCAGTGAAGGAGTGGTCTCAGTGAAGAGTGGTCTCAGTGTAGGAGTGGTCTCAGTGCAGGAGTGGTCTCAGTGTAGGAGTGGTCTCAGTGAATGAGTGGACTCAGTGAAGGTGTTGTGGTTAAAGGTTGGTGGACCATCTCGCCTGCAGTATATACCGAGCCACACCCATATCAGCAGCTGTATGATGGGGGAACAATATATCTAAGTGTAGTAAAGAGTGCCTTCGTTCTGTCCACCAGAGACCTACGCCAACGGGTTGACAGACGAGGAGGAGGAGGACGGTAAACAGACCCGCACCGCCACCCGTCGCCACCGCAACCACCACCACAGAGGTCGCGTCCCAACCACCACCACCACCATGGAAGCTGATGGAGAACAATCTTCCTCTAGCGGCGCCACTACCACCACTAAAGACAACCACCTTCACCACCACCACCACCGCCAGCATGGGGGAATCAGCAAGATTCACCACCACAACCACCACCACTCCCACAGTGGCGGCAAGCTTGCCTCCAATCTCTCCCTCCTTACCAACACGCTCCCTCTCTCACAGCTCCCCGACCTGCGCAAACCAGGTAAATTGTCAAGTGTGTGTGTGTGTGTGTGTGTGTGTGTGTGTGTGTGTGTGTGTGTGTGTGTGTGTAGAGTGTAGCCGGACTCGTTACACTCTGAGTACACCACATTATATGTTATAATTAATAAGTTATAAGCTATGTGTAGCGTGAACTATGCATCCTACACATAGCCAGGAAGGCAAAAATCAAACCTCAAAGGATTCTTTTACGAATGTCAAACGAAGACTAGGGAGAAGACTACATGGTCCTTTGACAAATTAGTTAGGTCAAGTAACTGACAGGAGCAACAAATTAGCAGCATTATAAAGAAGTACTAGACGAGTTGACTAGTTTAGTAGTTACCAGGGAGGAAGATATTAAGCAAATATACAAATTATAGTCCGCACCAGATAAAGTCTTTGTCAGGGTCCTTAAATAATGCAAAAAAATGAGCTTAGTGAGCACTTGTCTTGCATATTTGATAATTGGAGCGGAGAGTACCGGAGTCGTGGAGAATTGCTAATGTGGGGCCTATCTTTAAGGTAGCTCACTTGGGTCGAACTATCGGCCAATTAGCTTAATATGTATTGTGGGGAAAATTGCTTGAATCGATAAGCTTACAAGCAGTTCGTGTACATTTTAAAGAGCATATATTAGTAAACGATTCACAAGATGGGTTAACTGAGGGCCACTTACATTGATAGTGGACAAGATTGCTCCGTGGTGTATCTTGACGTTAGGAAAGCTTTTGATAGTGTGGCTGAGGAGAGGAGGTGGCTTAAGTGTGGCTAAAGAAGGTAACTTAAGTGTGGCTTACGAAGGTAACTTAAAGATGGCTTAAGAAGGTAGAGGCCCTTGGTATTGGCGGCGTAATAACTTGGTTTCATAGTTCATAATGAAATCATAATACCGTGATGAGTAGAGGAAATATAAAAAATTTTCCAGACGGCCCAGGACTGTCCTGGACCTATGGTCTTCACTGCATATAGCAGTCATTTACACACCAGAGTTACCAGCAACATCGGAACACTTCAAACATTGACAGATAGGACTCGACTCATGTAGTTAGGTCATGTTTTCTCTAGACTAAAGCCTTTTTGGCGCTTGTTATATACCTAAACCTCTACACGTTTAACTAGTCCCATTGCAGTTAAACAATTAAAGATCAGAGCCGGAGGTATACTGAGGGACTCCGCAACTTCTTCTAACACCCATGGTGATACATTGTCTGGTCCAGTGATGCTAGTTGTCTCATTACTTCCTCTGCCATTACCTCAATAAGTGTCAGTCTCTCATCTAGAGTTATCTCCTCTGGGAGCTCTTTCTGGCTAAGTCGTGAATATAGAGTGGAAACTGGCATTTTAGTCCCTCGCAAATATCCTTGTCATTTCCGTATGTTATTTTTCTCTTGCGTAATCTGGTCATTTGGTCATTTATTGTCATTTTCCTCCAGATATGACTATGTAGCAACTTTTCCTTGTTTGCTTCCCTTGGCTACAATGTCATTTTCATTGCTAATCTGATAATCATGCATTCGTTCTTAGCTCTGTTGCTTCTATTCCGGTTCTCTTCTAGGTTATGTATGTATGTATGTATGTATGTATGTATGTATGTATGTATGTATGTATGTATGTATGTATGTATGTATGTATGTAATGTACAACCTGTCCTGTGTAGAGAGTATTTTGTGTAACTATGTGGGACCATCGTACATATATTGACGTAATGGACAATTAGTAAGTAGAATTTGGTAATCTAGTCACTTTAAAATGAGCAGTGCTGCGCAGAGCCGCTGCGTAGCGCCCTGGATGCGATATAAGGACGGGATGAAAGAATAGTGCCCAACCACTTGAATCATTGGGGGATCGAACTCCAACCTTGTAAGATTCTTCGCTAAGCCGACCAGTTCAAGGGAAACGACTAAGTGAAACACAAGGCTCCCACCCTTAACTGATTTGGATTTTAAGGCGGCAAGAGAGGACCTGTTCTCGGTTGGATATTTTATATAGGGAGGGGATATTTATAGATATTTATATATAAATATCTATATATTTTATATATAGATATTTTTATTTAGGGAGGTGACGATGGGGGTTCACCTTCCCCATTATGGGTATATGTATTCATCCAGTTGTACTTACAGGTGAGCTACGGCTC
>NC_091151.1:40384353-40416853 GCF_040958095.1 Procambarus clarkii | reverse complement strand
TGGGGGCTGCCGTCCTGTCCACCCCGTCCCTCAGCCCTCCCGTCTCTCATGCCTCCCGTCCCTCATGCCACCCGTCCCTCATGCCTCCCGTCCCTCATGCCACCCGTCCCTCAGCCCTCCCGTCCCTCATGCCTCCCGTCCCTCATGCCTCCCGTCCCTCATGCCACCCGTCCCTCAGCCCTCCCGTCCCTCATGCCTCCCGTCCCTCATGCCTCCCGTCCCTCATGCCACCCGTCCCTCATGCCTCCCGTCCCTCATGCCACCCGTCCCTCATGCCCCCCGTACCTCATGCCACCTGTCCCTCATGCCACCCGTCCCTCATGCCTCCCGTCCCTCATGCCACCCGTCCCTCATGCCCCCCGTACCTCATGCCACCCTGTTCTCACTACCGCAGGTAGTGTGACTATATGGCCAGAGACGTTAGGCCTATGCGCCAATAGCTGACTATACACCTGGCCTTTATCTTAACTATTCTTGGCATATATGCGCTATTACCAGCCCGTGCTGCTGTTTAGATAGTACTTATAGTAACTATGGGAACTATCGTATATATATTGACGTAGTGGACAATTAGGAAGTAGAATTTGGTACTATTGATTTTGGACAAACCGGAAAAGGTTGTGTATTTATGTTGCTAATAAAAGCTTACTTTTAAAGCTATAACCATTCTAGGCCTTATACACGCTACGTGAGGCCGTATATAGTACATTATATGTGTACTATAGTACAGTATATGTGCTATATTAGGCCTAGGGATATTTAAGTTTGGTTTTTTCGCTTCATTTTCCCTGTCTTTTAAAGTGAATACAATCAAATTTTAATTGTCCATTACGTCAATATACGTACTATGGTCCGCATAGTTAGTATAAGTACTATCTAAAGAAATAGGAGGATGAGCTAGATATTTCTGCATCAATTACTAGACTCGCTCAACACCTTGAGTCTAAGTCTAAGGCTGCAGTCTTAGACTATATGCCTACTCGTCATCCACCTGCCATCTTGGCTCGTCTCTCTTGCTCTCTTATTCTCTCACCTTGTGATTGTGAGGCTGTCTGCTCTCACATCTTGTGTGACTCTACAAGTTACCTTCTTATTACGGTGTGTGTGTGTGTACTCACTTAATTGTGTGTGTGTGTGTACTCACGTAATTGGCTCTTTGGTCCCGCCTCTCAACTGTCAATCAATTGATGTACAGGTTCCTGAGCCTACTGGGCTCCATATCTACACTTGAAACTGTGTATGGAGTCAGCCTCCACCACATCACTGCCTAATGCATTCCATTTGTGTATTACTTTGACACTGAAAACGCACTTATTATAAAGGCGATGAGTCACAATAACGTGGCTAAAGTATGTTGACCAGACCACACACTAGAAGGTGAATGGACGACGACGTTTCGGTCCGTCCTGGACCATTCTCAAGTCGATTGTGATGATGACAATCGACTTGAGAATGGTCCAGGACGGACCGAAACGTCGTCGTCCCTTCACCTTCTAGTGTGTGGTCTGGTCAACACGCACTTATTATGTGTGTGTGTGTGTGTGTGTGTGTGTGTGAGAGAGAGAGAGAGAGAGAGAGAGAGAGAGAGAGAGAGAGAGAGAGAGAGAGAGAGAGAGAGAGAGTAAATTTTAATTAAAATGAATGTAAAGTATATTATATGTTTTGTCAAGTAAACAGTGGGTGGCATTGGCCATAGACTTTTCTTGCCTGTATGTGTGCACAAAGACTGTCAGTGTCAGGTTAAACAACTGGCTGACCTCTACACAAGCAGAACTAGCAGCATTACAACTAACTACCAGTACATTAAAAAACATTGGAGGAGGAATAATATTTTGTGATTCAAAGTCTGCTCTTCAAGAAATCGAAAACTTCTCCTGGAAGATCGACAGCAAGAACCTCATACTACTAATTATAAATGACCTAATCGCTGCACAGAGTAGAGGGTCTCGAATCTCTTTTGTATGGATACCATTACACATAAATATAACCCATCATAATGAGACATACATTGCAGCCAAATTAGCGTGTAACAAAGATGAAGTTGAATTAGATCTAGGTATCCCCATCTCTGCTGTCAAAACTATATTGGTCCAAACACTCAGATCTGATAGGAAAGAAATTACTGACTCCCAACGACCTGAAAGTACCAGTATAAAAAGCTATGATTTGTTCAGATCTGATACTGCAGCACAAAACGTCCACTAGACTGTGCGACACAGTGGTTGCAAGGATCAGGTTGGGTTACCGTTACCTGTGGCAGGTGGCTGCAGGTGACAGGTCTCCCAATCCTGAGCACTCCAGGTGCAAACTCTGTAAGCAGGAACTGCGGCATGATCTCCCGCACTACATCACCGAATGCCCAGTTATTAGACCTTTCAGACCAGTTGGCATGAGGTACCTGGAGCTTTGTAATTACTTTATTCACTCTCGTGTTCTTGAAGATATCCTTCACAGTGCATCCAAAATTTGCCAGTCCCGGCTACTAAACATATGGCCCTGTATGACTAACCATCCTGCGAGATGGGGACTTGTATTACCACTGCTACCTTATTCACTCTTGTGTTGATGATATCCTCATAACGAACCCAGAGTATGTCAGTGCAGACTACTTATCACATGCCTCTGTATGACTAACCATCCAGCGAGATGGGGACTTTTAGCATCACGTAGCTAGTTCTTGACACACTCTATACTTCCCTTCATATAGTCTAGGGCAACCCATCCTCCTATTTAGACAGTACCTATTGTGAGGGTCGTCAATAGTCACGAATTCGTACGTACTTAGCTTTTAGATAGTAGTATACTGACTAGTAAGGAATTCTTTAAAAATAAATGAAGCTTAAAAACAAACTTAAATATTCCCAGGCCTAGTATAGTACACATATGTACTATATTAGGGCTCAGATGTCGTGTATAAGGCCTAGTAAGGTTAGGTTTGTTAATTTGTCAAGGCAACACAATTAACAAAATAGTTTTCCGCTTTGTCCAACTCAGTACTTTAGATTTCTACTTTGTAATTTCGTTGTACGTCGGTGTATGTACTATGGTCCTCGTCGTTACTATACTGCTAAAACAGCCCGCTCCTTTCACATGTGGAAAAACAACATGTGAAAGGAGGTTTAGGGCAGCTGCACAAATGCACATGTGTTAATGAACAAAGAAAGGTGTCACACACCTGTAGCTAGCGTGACACCTGGCCGCCACCAACTGTTACATCTGCCGCAGGTGTGTGGGAGCCAGTGGTCACATCTGCCTCAGGTGTGTGGGAGCCAGTGGCCACATCTGCCTCAGGTGTGTGGGAGCCAGCGGTCACATCTGCAGCAGGTGTGTGGGAGCTCCACTCTTAGAAATGTAAATATAAAAGAGTGGAAGCCGAGCAACAAGCAGGTGCAGAGTCCGAGAGCCTGAATTAGTGATACAACAGGGAAGGCCTCTCTCAGCTGGCCCTGTCGAAGCTCACCTACCCCCCCCCCCCCCCCCCACCACTACCTGTTCACCTACCCTGCCCCCAGCACCTGGCCAAGCCTCCTACTAACACACCTGACTCTCGACACCTGGACACACACACCCGCAGCCACATCCCTTCACAGACACTGCTCGCTTGCCAAGAATTTCCTTCCCCAAACGCTTCGGTTCCTCCCCCCAACATCACCTTTCAGACCCCTCACTCCCCCAACTGTTGCTATATTTCTATTTCCAGAAAGCATATATGTATTAATCTTTACAAATAGATTTTTTTCTAAGGCTTCTATTATTACAACCTCTTGGACTGGGCGGTATGACGACGGTCTCGCATCTGCTAGGTCGCCGTTCGATTCCCGGCGGTACAAATGACTGGGGCACCATTCCTTTCCCCAATTCCTTATTTCTTCAAAATGCTGCCATATAGTAGTAATATTTTGGTGCTTTCTCCCGAGAGTTCCCTTCCCTTACCTCAAGGTCTAATGTCAATATAGCGACTATACACGCACGAAGACACAGCCAGCAGAGACATCCACAACCCAAGTTGACTCAAGGCTCGTCTTACTGTGTGACACTTGGGTGTCAAGTGAGGCAGCAAGGCGGGTGAAATAGTTGTAGGTTTGAGAGCGGTGGGTGGCGGGTGGCTCGCCTGGTATTAACTAGTCATCTAAACTAAGACGGTGAAGGCGCGGGTGTGCGCCTCACTCTGGGAATAATGGATTGGTCGACTTACTCGCCGGGGGCTGGTGTGGGCTCCGGCTCCCCCTTCACTTACTACCACTCATGAATTAGTTGGTTTTGTCTGTGTATCTACCGGTGAGTGGCTTGTGTGTGTGTGTGTGTGTGTGTGCGTGTGTGTGTGTGTGTGTGTGTGTGTGTGTGTGTGTGTGAGTGTGTGTGAGTGTGTGTGTGTGTGTGTGTGTGTGTGTGAGTGTGTGAGTGTGTGTGTGTGTGTGTGTGTGTGTGTGTGTTTGTGTGTGTGTGTGTGTGTGTGTGTGTGTGTGTGTGTGTGTGTGTGTGTGTGTGTGTGTGTGTTTACTATTTGTGCCTACAGCGTCGAGCTGATAGTTCTTGGACCCCGCCTCTCTAACCTCCGGTTGTCTAATTTGCTGCCTCTCGACCTGATCTGCTATAATCTATATCACATCTACTGCATATAATTCTCTCTCACACATAGACGGTAATTGACAGGATAGATAGACACATTATTTAACACGGGTGGTACTCGCACAAGTTGAAACATAGTACCAAAATGAGCCACCACTTGACTATTTAGTAGAGAACCACCAAGATGAGAGGCGAGTTCCGTTACCAGCTAACGACTTGACCGTAAGAGCGTTATCAGACATGAACACAAGGACGTGTCCACTATAGCGAACTTGTTGGCCCAAAATGACCGGCTCCCATTTAACTCATCTCCGTTATGTATCTAATCAAACTATTTGCTTCTAAAGCTAGCTGTACGATTTACCTCCTGAATCTGAACTTTTTTCAGATTATAGCCCCTTGTTGTGGCTTGTCAACTGGTTTGATAGGTTAGTGGCCTGCTCAGATGGCTCGTGTTGATGGCCCACATTCACGAGAAGACGCAGCTCGTCTTCCCCCGCTAACTTAATATTTCTCTTCACCACAACATCTATGGTTGTTGACATATTTTGTGGACAGCAAAGGCCTCAAACCCGACCCTAGGGTTTGCCTAGGGTCGGGTTTGAGGCCTAGGCTCACTAGGCCTAGGCTCAAAGGCCTAGGCTCACACTCATAGTGACACGTCTCCAGTTCACTCAGGCTACACTTAGCATGCTTCAAGAAGGCTCTCAAGCAGTTGGGAACGTTCCCTTCAGTGTTGCAGCCTCCCTGGTGGGCCTCGCGTGGCATAGTGTCAAAGGCCACAGTAATATCAAGATAGACATTATCATAATTGTTATTGCTGTCAACCACGTCGCACACGCTCGTGTAGACGGATAGCGGAGATGAGACACACTCGCCCTCGCTGGGAATCCTCAACCAGGCCATTCGAGTCAAGCAGCTTTACAATGAGCTAACATTAATTCACGAACATTTTGGAAAATAATTGTTGTAGTATTGAGCAAGACCGAGGAACACGTTGGTAGAGAGTGAGTGCACGCTGACCCAACTGTCGACTGCGCCGGTGAACAGAACTATCGACTGCGCCGGTGGACAGAACTATCAACTGCGCCGGAGGACAGAACTATCAACTGCGCCGGAGGACAGAACTCAACTGCGCCGGAGGACAGAACTATCAACTGCGCGGGAGGACAAAACTATCAACTACGCCGGAGGACAGAACTATCGACTGCGCCGGTGGACAGAATTATCAACTACGCCAGAGGACAGAACTATCAGTTGCGCCTTAGAGGATTCGACTGACGACCGCGCCAGAAGACCTGGTGAAGCGTTCGCATCTTCTTAAAGCACTTCTAAGTCAATAAGTCAATGAACGTGATGTTTGGTTGAAGTGTTAGTAGTTGCGGTGATGTATAACTACCAGCTGTAGTTGTTGTTTAAGATTCAGCTACTCAGAACAAGAAATTCCAGTAGCACGGGCTATGGTGAGCCCGTAAGTGGAGGCTCTTTGGAGCCATTATCTGTATCAATAGTATCAATTCCGCTGCAGGAATTGTGTACGGGCTTCCATACTTCCTTCATAAGTCATTGACGTTATCTGTGGGTAGACCTGCAGCCCGTCCTCCAAAAATGGGGAGGTAAATGTACACAGCTCCATAAGTGCAATTATGTACTATGTATAACAGTTAAGAATTGTACTTATTTACACTAAGTATTAAATCGTAGTCAAATATATTGTGAATATTTGAGTGTACCTCAAAAACTGAATAGAAAACGACGACCTAACCTAACCGTCTTAGTTTGTAACGATAAGAATTTTATTGCATCTTAATTATAACTACTACTTAACCTATAGCTATATTGATATTACGGTTTTATAAAACAAATAAAACAAAACTAAAATATTTCAATAAATTGTAAAGTAACTCAGGATATTTTCAAATTTTGTATAAAATCTCTATTGTTTAATAAAAGTGAAAAAGAAAATCCTAATATTTAAAACTTGTTTATAGCAACTAAACTTTAAAATTTCATCTTAAAATTTTAAGTGTCCTAACAGAAAACGAGGAGATTTAAATCGGGGGAGGGGGATGGGTAAATGTAACAGCCCAATAAGTGCAATTATGTACTATGTATAACAGTCAGGAAATGCATTTATTACACTTAATATTAAAACGTACTGTCAATTCGGAGGATGGGTTGAGACCTGATCACCCCTCCACCGGTGCTTCTCACCACCACTGGTAATACCAGTAATACCGCTAGTGTGTAATTTCACCTTCCATTGTGGTTGTGGGTGACGGTTGGGCAGCAAGAGTTGGGGTGGTGGCAGTGTGCCGGAGTGCCAGACTGACACGGTGCCAATCAGGTGCTCAGGGAAGGGGACGTTTACCTGCCCAAGGGGAAGGACATACCCTCGGATCCTAGGGAATAGCCACCCCAGGACTCTGGGGAATTGCCCACCCCTGGACTCAGGGGGGGGGGAGGAGCCCCCCCTCACCTAGGGCCAGGGAAAGGGGCCCATCTCCGGCCCCTGTTCTCCCCCTGGTCCATCAACACCCCCCTCCCGCCCAATCCCTGGGGGTAGTCTCCATCTGGGTCCCTTCGTTCTACCACTCGTCGATTTGAACATTGCTTTTATCTACTTGGTAATCTACTTCATCTACTTCCCCGGAGAATATTGTATGTCGTTATCGTTTTGTTTGGCATAGTCCTCTTAGCTCAGGAATGCGTATATCTTGCTGCATATCTTAGCTACTTTTCTCATTTTGTTTTGCAAGTTTATAACTGGAAAACAGTTATAAGTTTATAACTGTGTGGTCTGGCGGGCCTCGCCTTGCCTGGTGTGTGTGTGTGTGTGTGTGTGTGTGTGTGTGTGTGTGTGTGTGTGTGTGTGTGTGTGTGTGGCTTGGGTGTATTCACCTAGCTGTATTCACCTAGTTGTGCTTGCGGGTGGGTTGAGCTCTGCTCTTTCGGCCCGCCTCTCAACTGTCAATCAACTTTTTCACACACACACACACACACACACACACACACACACACACACACACACACACACACACACACACACACACACACACACACACACACACACAAACATGAAGCAGCCCGTAACAGCTGGCTAACTCCCAGGTACCTGTTTACTGCTAGGTAACAGGCGCATCAGGGTGAAAGAAATTCTGCCCATTTGTTTCTGTCATCGCCGGGGGATCGAACTCGGATCCTAGGATTAAGAGTCCCAAGCAGTGTCCACTCAGCCACAGGCCCCTGTGTGTGTCGTGTGGACTGCAAGTCTCCAGTTATGTTGCTGCTGGTACTGAACACCTGGTCTATGTTGGTGCTCTTCACCTCTCATGCATCATGCAAGATGACCGTGTGAGTCATATATATATATATATATATATATATATATATATATATATATATATATATATATATATATATATATATATATGTCGTACCTAGTAGCCAGAACGCACTTCTCAGCCTACTATGCAAGGCCCGATTTGCTTAATAAGCTTAGTTTTCATGAATTAATATATTTTCTCTAATTTTTTTCTTATGAAATGATAAAGCTACCCATTTCATTATGTATGTCAATTTTTTTTATTGGAGTTAAAATTAACGTAGATATATGACCGAACCTAACCAACCGTACCTAACCTAACCTAACCTATCTTTATAGGTTAGGTAGCCGAAAAAGTTAGGTTAGGTTAGGTAGCCGAAAAAAGTTAGGTTAGGTTAGGTAGGTTAGGTAGTCGAAAAAACATTAATTCATGAAAACTTGGCTTATTAGGCAAATCGGGCCTTGCATAGTAGGCTGAGAAGTGCGTTCTGGCTACTAGGTACGACATATATATATATATAATATATATATATATATATATATATATATATATATATATATATATATATATATATATATATATATATATATGCAACAATGATCACAAAAACACTGATCCTAGTATGTAGAAAAACCACATGTGAAAAATAGAGAATGCTTAACGCGTTTTCGGCTAATTCGCCTTCATCAGAGCAAAGTAGAATGAACTGGTTCATTGTACTTTGTTTTTCTTGGTGTGTGCTGGCCTGTATGTATGTATGTGTGTGTTTGTCAGGTGGTGCTGGCCACGGGTCAGTGTGCTCGTGTTGGGTGGTTGCCGGGGTCTGTAAGCCAGCGGTGATTGTGCCGAGTCCCGGAGCTCCCAGTCAGCTGCTCTATATTGCTGATAGTTGTGCCTTGGTGATGAGGTCCTCCGCGCGCTCCAGCATGATGACGCCCTTCCGCTTGGCGGCGTGGTCGCTTACACCACTGGCCGAGGGCAGGTCTCTCCTCGGGACCCAATCTGGTCCAGGACCCTACCTCCTAGTCAGGACCTTCCTTGTAGAGACTCAGCCTGGTCCAGGACCCTCCCTCCTAGTCAGGACCTTCCTAGTAGAGACTCAACCTGCTCCAGGACCCTCCCTCCTAGTCAGGACCTTCCTAGTAGACTCAACCTGCTCCAGGACCCTCCCTTCTAGTCAGGACCTTCCTAGTAGAGACTCAACCTGGTCCAGGACCCTCCCTCCTAGTCAGGACCTTCCCTGTAGTAGACTCAACCTGGTCCCGGACCCTCCCTCCTAGTCAGGACCTTCCCGCTAGTAGACTCAGCCTGGTCCAGGACCCTCCCTCCTAGTTAGGACCTTCCTAGTAGAGACTCAGCCTGGTCCCGGACCCTCCCTGCACCAGACAGGGTCATATTTAATAACTCGGTAACCAAGGCCAGGTTATAAACTAGGGGGATGTATGGTAGTGTCTCAATGCAACCATTTTACTCTCGCTTGCAGGGTCGGGAGGAGCGAGTGAAATGTCTGTATTTTATAATACTAGAAAGATGGTAGGGATGGAGTGGCGAGGCTGAACCTTTAACAGGGCACTTTTGGGGCATGCTTGGTGGTGGTGATTGGTCTGGCGTGTGTGGTAGATGGTCCATGACCTCCACACTCACACAACCACCTCTCCTTGTCATAGTTTCTGCCTCTCGCACACTACCACCAGCCACCACAACCCCCAGTCACCACTACCACCACCAGCCACCACTACCACCACCAGCCACCACTACCACCACCACTACCACCACCACCAGCCACCACCACCACCAGCCACCACAACTTAAGGGCTCACGGACCATAACCACAAAGACAGGATTTTTACTGATCCTCCGGCAGCAGTTTCTTGTCCGAGACGCTTACACCAACACTCTTTTATATTATTAACTGTATCGTTTGTGTGTGTGTGTGTGTGTGAGAGAGAGAGAGAGAGACACACACACACACACACACACACACACACACACACACACACACACACACACACACACACACACACACACACACACACACATTTAGACGGGTTGACACAAAGAGAGAACGCAGGACAAAATAGCGAGAATAACAACAAAGAAAACAGTAACCTTAGAAGAAGAGGAGATTAAGCAACACTTACCCCCTGTCCATTCCTGGGACAGTATTAGTGTGTCCACCTTAGTGACCTTAGAATATTTCAAGACATCAGCTTTCCGGTGTTAATCAGGGTTTGACCTTCCAGTCCTCTTCCTCCCTGCAGGTCCGTAAGCTAGGCACTATCCCCCCTCACACTGGCTGTTTACCTCGACATTACTAACCAGGCTAGGGAGACTTAATTAATGCCAATGGCCAGACTCGCTCAAGCAGCTCAATGTATCTTTTCCAGCGAGACTCGACCTTGTCCACGCCTCAACCCACAACACTAGACACTGCCAAGGAAAGATGGAAGACTGGGACGTGGGAAAGGAACGAGAGGAGGGAGGGAGGATTGGGAGGGAGGGAGAAGCAAGCAGGTATAGCGTCTCGAGGGAGCTAAAGGGAGAAATAGGACTCATTGGGGAGGCAAAGGCAGGCTCCAAATCTGCCGTGGAGATGACAGCGGTGAGAGGGGTGGGGGGACGTCTCGAGGGGAGGGGTTGGGGGTTCGGGGTGATGGGGCAAACTGAAGGACAGACTTCCCTTCCCCAAGTTCCCCAGGCTTCCCTCCCTCTAGCTCCCCCAGGCTCTCCTCCCTCTAGCTCCCCCAGGCTCCCCTCCCTCTAGCTCCCCCAGGCTCCCCTTCCTCTAGCTCCCCCAGGCTCCCCTTCCTCTAGCTCCCCCAGACTCCCCTTCCTCTAGCTCCCCCAGGCTCCCCTTCCTCTAGCTCCCCCAGGCTCCCCTCCCTCTAGCTCCCCCAGGCTCCCCTTCCTCTAGCTCCCCCCAGACTCCCCTCCCTCTAGCTCCCCCAGGCTCCCCTCCCTCTAGCTCCCCCAGGCTCCCCTCCCTCTAGCTCCCCCAGGCTCCCCTTCCTCTAGCTCCCCCAGGCTCCCCTCCCTCTAGCTCCCCCAGGCTCCCCTCCCTCTAGCTCCCCCAGGCTCCCCTTCCTCTAGCTCCCCCAGGCTCCCCTCCCTCTAGCTCCCCCAGACTCCCCTTCATCTAGCTCCCCCAGGCTCCCCTCCCTCTAGCTCCCCCAGGCTCCCCTCCCTCTAGCTCACCCAGGCTCCCCTCCCTCTAGCTCCCCCAGGCTCCCCTCCCCTCCCTCTAGCTCCCCCAGGCTCCCCTCCCCTCCCTCTAGCTCCCCCAGGCTCCCCTCCCCTCCCTCTAGCTCCCCCAGCCTCCCCTCCCTTTAGCTCCCCCAGGCTCCCCTCCCTCTAGCTTCCCCAGGCTCCCCTCCCTCTAGCTCCCCCAGGCTCCCCTTCCTCTAGCTCCCCCAGACTCCCCTTCCTCTAGCTCCCCCAGGCTCCCCTCCCTCTAGCTCCCCCAGGCTTCCCTCCCTCTAGCTCCCCCAGGCTCCCCTCCCTCTAGCTCCCCCAGGCTCCCCTCCCTCTAGCTCCCCCAGGCTCCCATCCCTCTAGCTCCCCCAGGTTCCCCTCCCTCTAGCTCCCCCAGGCTCCCCTCCCCTGCGGGTTTACCCCCAAGAGCTTCAAGTCAATATCATGTAATATACAGCTCTTGTGTACCCAGGGAGGGGCCGCCTAGCTTGCTGGGAAGGGCGGGTGTTGTGGGTGTTGGGTGGGTGTTGCGGGTGTTGGACGGGTGTTGTGGGTGTTGGGCGGGTGTTGTGGGTGTTGGGGGTGTTGGGCGGGTGTTGTGGGTGTTGGGAGTGTTGGGCGGGTGTTGTGGGTGTTGGGCGGGTGTTGTGGGTGTTGGGCGGGTGTTGTGGGTGTTGGGCGGGTGTTGTGGGTGTTGGACGGGTGTTGTGGGTGTTGCGGGTGTTGGACGGGTGTTGTGGGTGTTGGGCGGGTGTTGTGGGTGTTGGGCGGGTGTTGTGGGTGTTGGGCGGGTGTTGTGGGTGTTGGGCGGGTGTTGTGGGTGTTGGGCGGGTGTTGTGGGTGTTGGGCGGGTGTTGTGGGTGTTGGGCGGGTGTTGTAGGTGTTGGGCGGGTGTTGTAGGTGTTGTGGGTGTTGGGCGGGTGTTGTGGGTGTTGGGCGGGTGTTGTGGGTGTTGGGCGGGTGTTGTGGGTGTTGGGCGGGTGTTGTGGGTGTTGGGCGGGTGTTGTGGGTGTTGGGCGGGTGTTGTGGGTGTTGTAGGTGTTGGGCGGGTGTTGTAGGTGTTGTGGGTGTTGGGCGGGTGTTGTGGGTGTTGGGCGGGTGTTGTTGGTGTTGTGGGTGTTGGGCGGGTGTTGTGGGTGTTGGGCGGGTGTTGTGGGTGTTGGGCGGGTGTTGTGGGTGTTGGGCGGGTGTATGAACGCAGGCTGTATGAAGCTGTCAGTGTCCAGGACACTTGTACTCACCTAGTTGTGTTTGCGGGGGTTGAGTTCTGGCTCTTTGGTCCCGCCTCTGTGGTTCATCTCCTGTGGTGCTTTTGCATGTATACTGACAGGGGGCGCCTGACAGCTGAGTGGACAGCTCTTCGGTTCGTTGTCCCGAAGTTCCGGGTTCGATCCCCGGTGGAGGCGGAGACAAATAGGCAAACTGTTTCTTTCACCCTGATGCCCTTGTTACCTAGCAGTAAATAGGTACCTGGGAGTTAGACAGCTGCTACGGGCTTCTTCCTAGGGGGAGGTATAAAAAAAAGAGGCCTGGTCGAGGACCGGGCCGCGGGGACGGTAATCCCCGAAATCATCTCAAGATAACCTCAAGATACTAGAGATATCAACTCATCCTCCTGTGTAGATAGTACGTTTTGTAACTGTATGCACCATAGTACATATATCGACGTAAAAGGCATTTTGATAGTACAGTTTGCCACTATTCACTTTCTAGACGCCGAAAGACGAAAAAATGAACCTAAACAACAAACTTAAATATTCCTGGGCCTAGTATAGTACACATATGTACTATATTAGGCCTCAGGTAGCGTCTATTAAGCCTAGGAAGGTTAGGTTAGGTTAGATTAGGTTACGTTACGTTACGTTACGCTAGTTTAGGTTAGGTTAGGTTAGTTTAGTTTAGTTTAGGTTAGGTTAGTTTAGTTTATGTTCGGTTAGTTTAGGTTAGGTTAGGTTAGGTTAGTTTAGGTTAGGTTAGTTTAGGTTGTCTTTGCAACATAAATACAAAACCTTTTCCGGTTTGTCTAAATTCAATAGTACCGATTTCTACTTTCTAATTGATTGATTGATTGATGAGGATTAAGCCACCCAAAAGGTGGCACGGGCATGAATAGCCCGTAAGTGGAGGCCCTTTTGAGCCAATACCAGTATATGAGATTATACTGGAGATCTGTGGAGGCGCGACTGCACCCTGCGTGACGGGAGATGTCTCCCGGACCAAGTGGTGACCAGATGGTGTTTCTAATTGTCTTTTCCTGTCAATATATACACGACGCTCCTGACTGTCACTACCTAAACAGGAGGATGGCCTGGAGAGTGACAGGTGTGTGTGTGTGTGTACGGGAGGGAGGCAGGTGTGTGTGTGTGTGTACGGGAGGGAGGCAGGTGTCTGTGTGTGTGTGTGTGTGTACGGGAGGGAGGCAGGTGTGTGTGTGTGAGTATACGGAAGGGAGGCAGGTGTGTGTGTGTACGAGAGGGAGGCAGGTGTGTGTGTGTATGGGAGGGAGGCAGGTGTGTGTGTATACGGGAGGGAGGCAGGTGTGTGTGTATACGGGAGGGAGGCAGGTGTGTGTGTGTGTGTACGAGAGTGAGGCAGGTGTGTGTGTACGGAAGGGTGGTGTTCCGTCGTACGAACGACCTGGTTAAGTTATACGAAGTTCCAGCTAATCACTACGGTTGTCCCAAGCCGCCTGAAGGCTCCATACAGTGCCATACAGGGACAACTTACTAGAAAAGTGGCCCCGTTTCACCCCCTCCGTCACCACTATGTAACATGATGGTGAAGGTGTGTGTGTGTTGACAGGTGTGTGAGGTGAGGAAGAGCGCTTGTGTTGTGTGCAGTTGTGGTGCGTTGATGGCTCTGAGCTGACCTTCACACACCTGGCCTCTGACATATATGACTTGTTAAGATATTACAAGTGCAAGAAAGTTTATATGTAAATTGTTGTGTGGATGAGTGGACCTTGAGTCCGGGGTGTTGCGTCTCTTCTGTCCGGGGTGTTGCGTCTCTTCTGTCCGGGGTGTTGCGTCTCTTCTGTCCGGGGTGTTGCGTCTCTTCTGTCCGGGGTGTTGCGTCTCTTCTGTCCGGGGTGTTGCGTCTCTTCTGTCCGGGGTGTTGCGTCTCTTCTGTCCGGGGTGTTGCGTCTCTTCTGTCCGGGGTGTTGCGTCTCTTCTGTCCGGGGTGTTGCGTCTCTTCTGTCCGGGGTGTTGCGTCTCTTCTGTCTGGGGTGTTGCGTCTCTTCTGTCCGGGGTGTTGCGTCTCTTCTGTCCGGGGTGTTGCGTCTCTTCTGTCTGGGGTGTTGCGTCTCTTCTGTCCGGGGTGTTGCGTCTCTTCTGTCCGGGGTGTTGCGTCTCTTCTGTCCGGGGTGTTGCGTCTCTTCTGTCCGGGGTGTTGCGTCTCTTCTGTCTGGGGTGTTGCGTCTGTTCAAGACTGACCCACCACCACCACCCACAGCTCCAAGACCAAGACAGGGAACTATAAAGTCCGAAGTGTGCCAGCAGCAGCTACAGTAACCCACGAGGTGGGGCCCAAGAGCTGGACTTCAGTTCAAGTAGACACAACAACATTGTACACGTGCTGCCTTAGACTGAAACAATTGATTATTATAAGTTCCCATCAAAACGTTCTAATAATTTGTCTTCTGGTAATAAAAACAATTATTGTTGATTTTTTTTCTATATTAATCAAAATAATTATGTTTATATTAATTAAAATAGTTATTGTTCTAGTCACTCCACTGCCTCAAAATGATTTTCATTTATATATTACGCCATTTCACGGCGAAATAGTTATTGTCTTATATTTGCATAATTATTGAACAACTATACAACATATAACCAGTACGGGTTTTAGTAGCATTATTTATCGACTGAAATCGGGTTTTAATACTTTTCTATATTTAGATTTTCCATAATTTTGAGTTAAAATTTATGGAACCATTGGATACTTTTTGTTATATAGAAAACGCGTCCCAGCAGGTGGGGGTGACTCGTGTAACTGAAGGTGCGTTGTTGCTAACAAAGATTGGGGCCATAGCACATACACGCTTGATTACCGAATGCCTGCTGACAAACACACTAACGTCGCCATTATTACCAACGCTCCGGCAATAGCGGCGCGGCATAATGGGAGGGGTGCGGTGTTCTGTCGTCACCCAGCAGGGGGCGGCGCCCCCAGGAGGGGGTCTGTCCCGCAGGTGAGGCATACGCCCTTGTGCTCGCTCTCCCTCCACCATGACTTCCTCCTGCTGGGTTTCCCTCCTGCTGGTCCTCCCTCCTGCTGCTCTTCCCTCCTGCTGCTCCTCCCTCCTGCTGCTCCTCCCTCCTGCTGCTCCTCCCTCCTGCTGCTGCTCCCTCCTGCTGTTCCTCCATCCTGCTGCTCCTCCCTCCTGCTGCTCCTCCCTCCTGCTGCTGCTGCTCCCTCCTGCTGCTCCCCATCTATATTTTACTGCTGCATGTACTCCTGCTGTGTTGTGTTGTTGGATTGTGGATGTACTCAAGACTTTTAATACAAAATAACACAAATCCACCTTCCTCTTCTTCTCTGCTTGCTTCTGCTTCTTCCCCTTGTCTGCTTGTCTGGCCTGCTTCCCGCCTGCCTCTTATGCTGTTACTTCTTCTTCAATCTGCTCCATCTTCTCCCTCTTCTCTCTACATTCTCTCTCTCTCCTCTCTGCTTCTATTGTTTATCAACCTCACCTTCTCCCTCTCCCTCCTTTCTGGTTCTTTGTCTCATTTCTCTCTCTCTCTCTCTCTCTCTCTCTCTCTCTCTCTCTCTCTCTCTCTCTCTCTCTCTCTCTGAGGGAGGGAGGGAGAGAGAGAGCACATTAACGAGTACACAAGCATACGGACTCTAAATTGGCGTAGAACTGCACTACTTGGCCTAGTATGCAAGGCTCCAATATACCTAACAGGTAGAACGATTTTTCATTATTTTCAAATATTTATTTCCAAATTGGTTTATTCAAATTAATATTAACGTTATATTAAAAACCATGAACTATTGACTTAGTTATGCTAGGATACATTAGCTTAGGTTAGCTTTGAAAATGGTATAGGATAGTGATAAGTTGCTTAGTGATGAGAATGGTGATGAACAGCATGATGATGTTCATGGTCGTGATGATTAGATAAGAAATACAAGTTTTCCCATGAGAGTAACTTGAGAGAGTCTGAAGGCGGCGTCCAGGCAAAGGGTGGCACCCAGGCTGAGGGCGGCGTCCAAGCTGAGGGCGGCACCCAGGCTGAGGGCGGCGTCCAGGCTGAGGGCGGCGTCCAAGCTGAGGGCGGCACCCAGGCTGAGGGCGGCGTCCAAGCTGAGGGCGGCACCCAGGCTGAGGGCGGCGTCCAGGCTGAGGGCGGCGTCCAGGCTGAGGGCGGCGTCCAGGCTGAGGGCGGCGCCCAGCCTGAGGGCGGCACCCAGGCTGAGGGCGGCGTCCAGGCTGAGGGCGGCACCCAGGCTGAGGGCGGCACCCAGCCTGAGGGCGGCACCCAGGCTGAGGGCGGCGGGCCACACCACATGTCCATCGACCTTGTAGGTGAGGTCGAAGGCATCCATCCCTAATTACACCAATATTAGCCAACACGTTTCTTTTAAATATGCAACCCATCCTCCGAATTGACAGTACGATTTAATACTACACATAGTAGTAAGTACATTTCCTGACTGTCATACATAGTACATAATTGCACTTATGGGGCTGTTACATTTATCACCCAAGTTATTCTCCTCGTTTTCTGTTAAGACACTCAGAGTTTTAGGATGAAGTTTTAAATTTCAGTTCGCTCTAAACAAGTTTTAAATATCAGTAATTTATTTTTCAGTTTTATTAAACAATAGAGATTTTATACAAAATTTGAAAATATCCTGAGTTACTTTACAATTTATTGAAATATTTTAGTTTTGTTTTATTTGTTGTATAAAACCGTAATATCAATATAGCTATAGGTTAAGTAGTACTTGTAATTAAGAAGCAATAAATGCTTATCTTCAAAAACTAAAACGGCTAAGGTAGGTCGTGGTTTTCTATTCAGCTTTTTCAGCTAAACTCAAATATTTACAATATATTTGACTACGGTTTAATGCTAAGGTAAAATAAGTACAATTCCTGACTTATACATAGTACATAATTGCACTTATGGGGCTGTTGCATTTACCTCCCCATTTTTGGAGGACGGGCTGAAAAAGACGCGCCTATTCGAATGCAACCTTGTGTCAAAATTTCAAAGCAATCGGTGAAGAACTTTCGGAGATTACAGCGTGTGTTGCTCTTACGTCCAACAGATGGCGCTGTTTTTCAAAAAAAGCATGTTTTTTCCTGTCACAGGTGAGGCATGTATATAGTAGATATATAAAAAGACGCGCCTATTCGAAAGCAACGTTGTGTCAAAATTTCACAGCAATCGGTAAAGAGGTTTCGAAGATTTTCCTCACATGAAGAACACAGTTTTTCAGAAAAAGCATGTTTTTTTTTTTACCGTCACAGACGTGACATCTGTATAGTATGTATATAAAAACCTGCTCGGATGCGAATGGAACGTTGTGTGAAAATTTCAAAGCAATCGATGAAGAACTTTCGGAGATTAGCGGTTATGCACAAACGAACATTTCCATTTTTATTTATACAGATAATATAAAATATTGTGTGTGGAAGAAAGCTTGAATGGTTCCCAGGTCATAAATCACTAATAACCAATACCACTTTACTGGCGATTTCCAAGTGGCATTGGTACTGTACACGCTGGTGGGGTAAGTCCTGCTAGTGCAGGTTCGCATCCTCGTGACGCCATAGATAGTTGGTAATATATATTTTATATATAATCCTATAAGGGGGTGCCTGGTAGTACCCCGTCTCTCTCTCTCTCTCTCTCTCTGTCTCTCTCTCTCTCTCTCTCTCTCTCTCTCTCTCTCTCTCTCTCTCTCTCTCTCTCTCTCTCTGTCTCTCTGTCTCTCTGTCTCTCTCTGTCTCTCTCTGTCTCTCTCTCTCTCTCTCTCTCTCTCTCTCTCTCTCTCTCTCTCTCTCTCTCTCTCTCTCTCTCTCTCTCTCTCTCTCTGTCTCTCTCTGTCTCTCTCTCTCTCTCTCTCTCTCTCTCTCTCTCTCTCTCTCTCTCTCTCTCTCTCTCTCTCTCTCTCTCTCTGTCTCTCTGTCTCTCTGTCTCTCTCTGTCTCTCTCTGTCTCTCTCTCTCTCTCTCTCTCTCTCTCTCTCTCTCTCTCTCTCTCTCTCTCTCTCTCTCTCTCTCTCTCTGTCTCTCTCTCTCTCTCTCTCTCTCTCTCTCTCTCTCTCTCTCTCTCTCTCTCTCTCTCTCTCTCTCTCTCTCTCTCTCTGTCTCTCTCTCTGTCTCTCTCTCTCTCTCTCTCTCTCTCTCTCTCTCTCTCTCTCTCTCTCTCTCTCTCTGTCTCTCTCTCTCTCTCTCTCTCTCTCTCTCTCTCTCTCTCTCTCTCTCTCTCTCTCTCTCTCTGTCTCTCTTTCTCTCTCTTTCTCCCTCTCTCTGTCTCTCTCTCTCTCTCTCTCTCTCTGTCTCTCTCTCTGTCTCTCTCTCTCTCTCTCTCTCTCTCTCTCTCTCTCTCTCTCTCTCTCTCTCTCTCTCTCTCTCTCTCTCTCTCTCTCTCTGTCTCTCTCTCTCTCTCTCTCTCTCTCTCTCTCTCTCTCTCTCTCTCTCTCTCTCTCTGTCTCTCTCTGTCTCTCTCTCTGTCTCTCTCTCTGTCTCTCTGTCTCTCTCTCTGTCTCTCTCTCTGTCTCTCTCTCTGTCTCTCTCTCTGTCTCTCTCTCTGTCTCTCTCTCTCTCTCTCTCTCTCTCTCTCTCTCTCTCTCTCTCTCTCTCTCTCTCTCTCTCTCTCTCTCTCTCTCTCTCTCTCTGTGTGTGTGTAGCGGCGTGAACATGTTAGGGACGCGGTGCGGGAAGCAGCAGGTGGGCGGGTACGGACGATGGCGGGAATTGACATCATGAATACACATTACAAGCAGATTACCAACTTGAATATTCTTGAAATTTTGCGGACATTAGTGCGTAACGTTTTACATTACGGTCAGGAAAAAAATATGTTAATGTCGAGTGGCATTTGTTTCAGTTTTGCCAACCCCATCCCGTCCATGTTGGGCACGTACCTAACAGCAGTTACTATTAAGAATTGGGTAAGGTTATTCCTCAACTTATCCAGTTCAAACGGATTATATTACAACTACAAAATCATACTTTATCCACTGTAGGTCAGACCCACTCTTCACCCACCACAGGTGTGGCCAGCCCACCTTTCACCCACCACAGGTGTGGCCAGCCCACCCTTCACCCACCATAGGTGTGGCCAGCCCACCTTTCACCCACCACAAGTGTGGCCAGCCCACCTTTCACCCACCACAGGTGTGGCCAGCCCACCCTACACCCACCACACGTGTGGCCAGCCCACCCTTCACCCACCACAGGTGTGGCCAGCCCACCCTTCACCCACCACAGGTGTGGCCAGCCCACCCTACACCCACCACAGGTGTGGCCAGCCCACCTTTCACCCACCACAGGTGTGGCCAGCCCACCCTACACCCACCACAGGTGTGGCAGCTCACCCTTCACCCACCCTACACCCACCACAGGTGTGGCCAGCCCACCCTTCACCCACCACAGGTGCTCAACAGCCTCCAAGCCCTGCACATTAAGCCCCGAGCTCTCCCAGGGCCCCAAAGTCGTTGCCCCCACTCGTGTGGCTCCCCATGGGGCTTGGGGGCCCCCAGGGAGCCGCGGCCCCCCGCCATGCTGCCAGTCGGGCCCCCCCACAGACCACGCAACCCCGGCCACGCTGCCACACCCGCCTCCGGGGCGCTGGTGCCACGTCTCCTGACCCTCCTCTCTCTCTCTCCTATATTGTTCTCATCTTTGTCGTAGTGTTTATACCTGGCGTTTATTCTCGTTGTTGTTGTTATGGCGTTTATTGTTCTGGCCGACATGTTTTGTTGACAATTGTCTCAGTCGGTTTTAGTGATTTCATACACACACACACACACACGAGTGTGTGTGTGTGTGTGTGTGTGTGTGTGTGTGTGTGTGTGTGTGTGTGCGTGCGTGTGTGTGTGTGTGTGTGTGTGTGTGTGTGTGTGTGTGTGTGTGACAGGAGTCATTGCTGTAAACAACCGATGGCTGGAAAGGCGGGATGCTAGATTTAATGCTCGATCCTGCAAGCACAAATAGGTGAGTACACACACACACACACACACACACACACACACACACACACACACACACACACACACACACACACACACACACACACACATACACACATACATACATTCGTATATTTTGGTAGCAGTCTTTCTTATAAACGTATGTTGTTGAATATGACCAAAAGGGTAAGATTACTAATTCTAACACGAATCTTCTCAGCATTTCTTAGGTTTCTCTTCACTGTCGAGGGTAATTGAAAAATTAACTCTCCAAAATTCAGTTTTTACATTTTTAATTTTGGTGTGACGCCTAGAAGCGTTTCGTAAGGCTTCTTACATTTCAAAGACTTGGTTTACACATAACATACATCGTGTTTTTTATTTGTTTTGGGTGAAGTGATATGACAAAGGTGAAATCTAATTCTGAGCAGCTTCCACATATACTTTATACACATACATATATATACACATATACACTCACACATACACACATACGCACACAGAGAGAAAGAAATGGAAAAGGAAAATGAACGTTTCGGCCAATCAAGGCCGTTGTCTGATCGGCCGAAACGTTCATCTTTCTTTTCCATTTCTCTGTGGACTTTCCGCATACAAATAATCAGTGTTTTGTGATCGTTAATTGCATATATATATATATATATATATATATATATATATATATATATATATATATATATATATATATATATATATATATATATATATATATGAACGTTGTACTGTACGGGGTGAAAATAGCTTGAGCAACCTCATCCCTTTGTGTGTATTTATACTTCAATAAACTTGTTTCAATTTCAATCAGCAGAGATATCCTGACCAACATCTCTGGAACCATCTGCAGATAAAAAGACAATAGAAGATTAGACATTGACGAAGCACTACATATTAAACACATCCCAGCTATTAATATCCAGACAACAGAACATATGAACACTGAACCGCGTGAACAAGTTACACAGGTACACCATGTGTTCACGGTGCCAGTGTGCTCACCTAGTTGTGTTTGCCGGGGGTTGAGCTTTGCCTCTTTGGTCCCGCCTCTCAATTGTCAATCAAAGTGCCCGCGTAGACCAGAGTGCAAGTGTAGACCCAGAGTGAGGGTGAGCGTGTTGAGTGGCGGTCACAAGTCAGGGACACAGGCAGGTGTAGTGCTGGTAATTACCAGCGTGAGTCAGGTGTACACTTTACCTGGTTCATCTCGTCCCTGTGGATGCTTAGGGGGCAGGGGGGCGGGGGGCCCCGGCGAGGGTGTGTGGTGGCCACTTTTGTGTGTTGTGTGAAGCTTTGATTCTCTTTTATGGCAAGAACCCGGCCAGCGAGAGTTGTGTTCTAGCGAGGGGGGCGCCGACCCCTTCCTCCTGACACCCATGGGCCCCTCCGCCCCCCCCCCCCCCACGCTCACCCCTCCATGGAGGGGCTGTGCCTGACCCCCTGGGAGGGTACATCCAGCCTGGAAACCTACTGTTTCATTCTCTAGGGTTAAATCCTCTGGTCTTTGTCAGCCGCAGAGTCTTATCCCTTCCGATTTGACTCGTGATCATAGAACACGGTTTTATTATGATGTTGTGTTTAACAACGCCAGGACCTCGTTACGGCGCCAGGACCTCGTTATGGCGCCAGGACCTCGTTACAGCACCAGAACAAAATATTAAACAATCGGTGTCACGCTGATTCTTTCCGTGACTCATTGTATACTTACTCTCCTTAAGTGATGGTTCTCCACTCACACTAGAGTGTCCACTCACACTAGAGTGTCCACTCACACTAGAGCGTCCACCCCACACTAGAGCGTCCACCCCACACTAGAGCGTCCACCCCACACTAGAGCGTCCACCCCACACTAGAGCGTCCACCCCACACTAGAGCGTCCACCCCACACTAGAGCGTCCACCCCACACTAGAGCGTCCACCCCACACTAGAGCGTCCACCCACACTAGAGTGTGGGGGGTGAAAGAGAGGGAAGGACAGTTCTGGTGCGGCCTGACGGAGCGCCACTGCCGCAGGGGTCAACATAATGTTAAGCATCATATTATGGGCTGTTTATATTGTTGGTACTCGTGTGTGTGTGTGTGTGCGTGCGTGCGTGCATGCGTGTGTATCTACGCGTCCGTGTGTGTGTGTGTGTGTGTGCGTGCGTGTGTGTGTGCGTGTGTGCGTGCGTGTGTGTGTGTGTGTGTGCGTGCGTGTGAGTGGGTCACTCAGCAATACGCACCCACACGAACACTTCCAGAAATAAGAGACCGACTTTCCCCCCACAATGTTGCTAATATTTTGCTCTGGTCTCATGCTTTGTGCTACTTACAAGAGGTAGAGGAGACGACGACCCCCCGTGTGTGAGGTTATCTATCTTGAGGTTATCTTGAGATGATTTCGGGGCTTTAGTGTCCCCGCGGCCCGGTCCTCGACCAGGCCTCCACCCCCAGGAAGCAGCCCGTGACAGCTGACTAACTCCCAGGTACCTATTTACTGCTAGGTAACAGGGGCATTCAGGGTGAAAGAAACTTTGCCCATTTGTTTCTGCCTCGTGCGGGAATCTAACCCGCGCCACAGAATTACGAGTCCTGCGCGCTATCCACCAGGCTACGAGGCCCCCTAGAGAGCTGGGAGCTGTACCTCCCAGCTCTCTTGTGTGTACCTCCTGTGAGGTACGTGTCTTGTGTGTACCTTGTGAGCTGGGAGCTGTACCTCCCAGCACTCTTGTGTGTGTGAGAGCTGGGAGCTGTACCTCCCAGCGCTCTTGTGTGTGTGAGAGCTGGGAGCTGTACCTCCCAGCGCTCTTGTGTGTGTGAGAGCTGGGAGCTGTACCTCCCAGCGCTCTTGTGTGAGATCATTACAATGCTTTAAATTTTGCCCCGAGGGGAGAGTTTATTGGGCAGCGCCACTCATCCTGTGAGTGGACACACCGCCATAGTGACAGTATTGGGCAGCGCCACTCATCCTGTGAGTGGACACACCGCCATAGTGAGAGTATTGGGCAGCGCCACTCATCCTGTGAGTGGACACACCGCCATAGCAGCATGTACAACACTCCCCAATCGGAAGAAAACCCGCTGGGTTGTTCATTCTGTCATTTGTACCCAGACACAGCTGGGACTTGCTTAACTGTCTCAAGTGAACAGTTTATCAAACAAGAAGATTAACATTTGTCAACCCTTAAAATCTTACGTTATCTTGCGGATGCAAAATGGGGAATTCTTTTAAGAACAGTATCTATATTTGACAAATAGTATTTTCCTAACTCAAACAATGTGGGATTTATTATTCTACACATTCCTAATGACTCTTAGATGTCCACACTCTCAGGTAGTGGTTAAGGCGGTGTCCATTACTCTCACCGCAGATTCTGCAACTCCGCTGCTCAGCTGTTGTTTCCATTCCGAATCTCCATGGATATTTATATCAAAGACGGATTGTTGCTATTACTGATTCTCTCCCACGGCCACCTCCTCTTCGTCCATAATGATTGGCATTGCCAGCTGCAACCACATTGTACCAGCGAACAGATTGACTAGTTTGTTGTTATATCCTCCTTTCCTCAGTAACCTTGTCACGGTGATATTGCCTCTAATTTGTAGAAGAGTTACAATACTTGTCTGCCCCAGAACACAGCTCACCAGCCATGTTATACACAGGTGGCTAATTACTGTTGGTGCGTGAGGGTGGTGGTGACGGGGACCTGTTATCTTGGGGTCCCCACCCTCGGGTATACCCGCTCCTACCCGCTCGTCACGCCAGGGTTTACACCACTCCCACACGTGGGTGTATAGTGACCGGCTGTGGGTACTGCAGTCCCCACAGGTGGGGGGGTGGCCCCCCCCCCCATGAAGCTCCTCGCCGCCCACGGGATGGGTATGGGGTGCATAATACAGAAAGAAATTGAAATATCTTGTAACAGATCAGTTTGCTGTGTCCTCCATCCGGCACCCAGGTGGGTAGGAGGTGGTCCCACGCCGCCCATCCTGTGTGGGTGTTGACACAGGATGACACAGGAAAACACAGGAAGACACAGGATGACACAGGAAGACACAGGAAGACACAGGAAGACACAGGAAGACACAGGAAGACACAGGATGACACAGGAAGACACAGGAAGACACAGGAAGACACAGGAAGACACAGGAAGACACAGGATGACACAGGATGACACAGGAAGACACAGGAAGACACAGGAAGACACAGGAAGACACAGGAAGACACAGGAAGACACAGGATGACACAGGAAGACACAGCTCTACCAAAGAAACGAAACGTTTTAAGACTTATTAAAGAATCCTCTTGGATGCCGTCGGAAAGTTTAGAGTGAATCCATCTCACTTTTCTTATCTTGAAAAATGTGTATTTGATGTTTCATTTGACTTACAAGAAAGTGGGATCTTGCCTCAAAGTTAACGGAATTTTGCGTTAAGCAGTCTATTGCTCCCCCCCCCCCTTGCTCGCTCTCTCTCTCTCTCTCTCTCTCTCTCTCTCTCTCTCTCTCTCTCTCTCTCTCTCTCTCTCTCTCTCTCTCTCTCTCTCTCTCTCTCTCTCTTCATTGGTGAAGTATAACGTTACTTTATGACTCAGTATCCAGCCACACCTGACTCCCGGTGATGTGGCCACTGTCCCCCTAGCCTCAGGTGAGCCACTCCCTTACCTGTGACCCCCAGTGATGTGGCCACTGTCCCCCCTAGCCTCAGGTGAGCCACACCCTTACCTGTGACCCCCCAGTGATGTGGCCACTGTCCCCCCAGCCTCAGGTGAGCCACACCCTGGCTCTCAGTAGCAGTAAAAGCCTTCCTTCACTCAGACGCGGCCTGGCAATAATTCATCAAAGAGATTTTGTGATTTCTCTGGAGTAATTCCGTATAATTCCCAGGAGAAATTCTCTCTGGCGTCCCACGCTGTAGAAGGTGGTGGGAGAACGTTAAGGCCAGGCTGACAGGTATCTCCCTCTCTCCCTCAATGGGAGCAGTGGTAGAGTTAGAGCAGAGTACTGCTGAACCTTGGTATATCTGTCTCTCTTAGAGTTCCGGTGAATGTTGGTATATCTCTCTTAGACGTGGACAGGTATCTCCTCTGCGTGTTTTAATGGGAACCTTTGCAAGTAAAATTTTGTGTTGGGTTCCTTCAAAGTGAGGTATGTGGTATCGGTGTGGAAGCCTCTTAACTATATCGCTTGTGTGGCGTGTGAAGCCTCCATGCCGTCACTTATACACTGTCCTCTCGTATGTTGACTCGGGGCGGGCTGGTGGTCTATGGGAAGATATGTGCCCATTTGTCGCGGGTAAGGCAGCCAGTGTGTGGGTGGAGGTTATCATCTCCTGTCCAGAAGTTATCATCTCCCGCCCTGGAGAAGTTATCACCTTGGTTGCTGTTTGGAAACTTGGAAAGTTTCTCACTTTCGGAGTTTCCCTAAAATTTTCGTTTTTTCGGACTTTTAACTATAGGTGAATTGATATCTTTAATTTGAGAAACATAAGTTGTTTAGAACCAAAACTAAATGAGGATCTTGACCCAGTATAAATATGGTCAGTATTTCTTAACTCTGTCAAGCATGGGTAAACAGTTGGAGTAGGTCAGTTAAAATTAATGTAACCATTGTTATATATTTGATTTTTTTTACAGATATGAAAACATGAGAACATTGTAAAAAATGTACACACACACATGTGTATATATATATATATATATATATATATATATATATATATATATATATATATATATATATATATATATATATATATATATATATATATATATAATATATATAATTAAAATATTTAAAATGGAGGCTCCCTTCCGAAATAATAATTTCATGATAAACAGGAACATGATTGACAATAAGACTTGATTGATTAAAATATTTAATTTTCAATTAAAATCCATAATGATTCGAATACTCAGCACTATTCATCATCAGATCTAAAATATACAAAAAATGTATTTGTATAGTCCAATTGTATAAAAATCAAAAAGGGGGTGGTAGGAGAAAAGCACACAGAAACAGTATTGGAGGGGACCTAAACATTCCCTCTAATGCGTTATGTGTGGTTTCCTCCGAGGCTATGGGTCCCCTTCTTCCAGCCAGAGGTGGTACTCCCTTCTTATTTTATTGTATACTATGTAAAATATTATCACGTGTTCCGTGGCATGTCTTATTGCGCGTCATTATATTCTTTAATTGTTTAGTTTCCCCTAATTTGTGTTTTAGTATTTTTTTTTAAGTAGGATGGGCGTTATAATTATCTCTTTAATTGTGATACTGAAAATAACAATAAATAATAATTGGGAAAATATTAATTTATAATATTTGTGTTTCTATATAATGTGTGACTTGGGTACTTCGATAATGATTAATTTAATGTGTTCTTGCATAGAATCTTTGAATCTTTAGGATCTTAATTGTGATTTTGATTTAGTACTTATTGGCAGTGTTGAATGTTATCAAATCTTATTTTATTTAACCATTACGTAAGTAAACTTACGAAAACACTAAAGTTAATCTTTAGTGTTTTCTTTGTTAAAAACTTGTGTCGGCTTCGTCTTTAGAGAATGTAATTGTGTTTTCAAAATAAGATTTATATTAATTTTAAGTCCAGTTTTGTGTATTTTAGTACTGGTAATTAATACTAATGAGTATTGGAAACGTTATGGATTATATATGTAAAGTAAATATTTTAATCAAATTAGATCTTCGTATTGACATTCGTGTTCCTGTTTATCATGATTATACATGTATGTATGTATATGTATGTACGTATGTATGTGTATGTATGTATGTATGTATGTATGTATGTATGTATGTATGTATGTACGTATGTATGTACGTATGTATGTATGTATGTATGTATGTATGTATGTATGTATGTATGTATGTATGTATGTATGCATGAATGTATGTATGTATGTATATGTATGTATGTATGTAAAGGTTGAATAAATACGTTAAGATATGAGGCAGTGTTGCCACACCACAACACCACGGAGAGACAGTGTTGCCACAACAACACCACAGAGACAGTGTTGCCACACCACAACACTCCGGAGACAGTGTTGCCACACCACAACACCACAGAGACAGTGTTGCCACAACAACACCACAGAGAGACAGTGTTGCCACACCACAACACCACAGAGACAGTGTTGCCACAACAACACCACAGAGACAGTGTTGCCACACCACAACACTCCGGAGACAGTGTTGCCACACCACAACACCACAGAGACAGTGTTGCCACAACAACACCACAGAGACAGTGTTGCCACAACAACACCACAGAGAGACAGTGTTGCCACACCACAACACCACAGAGAGACAGTGTTGCCACACCACAACACCACAGAGACAGTGTTGCCACACCACAACACCACGGGAGAGACAGTGTTGCCACACCACAACACCACGGGAGAGACAGTGTTGCAACACCGCAACACCAACCCGCCGTTCTCTGTTACATATCACATTTATTCCTGCGCTTTATAGATTTCACTTCCAATTTGTCGAGGGGATCAGAAGCACACGGACGGAAAATCCTGTTGTCCGCACAAGTGCCGGCCACACGCCATGTTGACATCATATCTCAAAAAATGTCCTACGATCATTATTTTGTTTCTTGTCTGCGGAGGTTGAGTCATTAACATAATTTGGCCCTTTTTAGTTTGATTTTGCTCGAGGTTTTGACAGGATAGTTATGAGATCCAGTTTATTGGTTGTTCAACGAGGGTTTTTGTTGTTTATTGTTTAATAATTGTATATGGAGGTTTGTTGTGTGTTGTAATTGTGGAGGTGTGGGAGGGGGGGCCTCCAGGTACCTTCACTATCATTTTTGTGTTGGATTCTGCGTCCGCGCGACTCCCAGGGGACGTCTGCGTCCACGGTGTCCTCGTCTCGCACTGCTGCTCGCCCGCTCTCTCGCAGTTACCCCTTCACACACACACACGCACACGCACACGCACACGCACACACACACACACACACACACACACACACACACACACACACACACACACACACATCCCACCTCAGGTGGTGCAGCGGCGACAATGTCATTAGTTACTACTAAACGTTGGACACGTTTTCTTTCAACTGAGACCTCTGTTCACCTAGCAGTGAAGAGATACCCCTGGAGTTGTGGGGGTTGGGGGTTGGGGAGGGTCAGTAGTTCCACCTTGGGCGACTTCGTACAACTCTATAACACTATTTAAGAAAAGTGGTGTTGCATAATGCTGGAGTTGTACCTCTTATGAGTGGCACAAGACCACTAGTCCCAAATGATGACGTTTTTATCAACCTTCCCAAACGCTGTAATAAGAAATCTAGGCCATCGGCTCTTCGTCTTGATAGACGAAGTGACGTGGCAGACTAATGCAGGATCCTTGTCTGTCGTTGGTCAGAGGGGAACAATGCAAGACGGGAAGAAGTAGTGAGATTTTCAATAGATGCCTGGCCCCTGCCGGCTCCCCGGCACGACCACAAGTGTATACACTCTTCCCACTCTTTCAGTGAGGAAGGTGGGAAGAGGGTCTCCACCATGCCCTGGGAAGGTGGGAAGAGGGTCTCCACCATGCCCTGGGAAGGTGGGAAGAGGGTCTCCACCATGCCCTGGGAAGGTGGGAAGAGGGTCTCCACCATGCCCTGGGATGGTGGGAAGAGGGTCTCCACCATGCCCTGGGAAGGTGCGAAGAGGGTCTCCACCATGCCCTGGGATGGTGGGAAGAGGGTCTCCACCATGCCCTGGGAAGACAGTAAGACAGCGGTGTGGGGCGACACTTGCGCCTCCATATTGGTCAACACATGTGCAGTAGTCCCAAGACCCCGGGTGCTGGTGCAGTCACTGGGACCCAAGACACTAACACATACCAGAGTCTTGCGCAGTGCTGCATCGTGGCTTCAATAGGCCCCACACACACATGTTAAGCTCATGGAGGTAAAGAACAATCAAGTCCTTGAATGAATTAGATGGTAAACTCGTTATGGGAAACCTAGAGCGACCACTTTTGTGATGAGCACTACGATTCAGTGATGTTATTCTTGCAGTATTACACACACCCGTCCCGCCTCTCAAGACCTCTTGAAGGTTTCCACCTGCAGTAGGTGGCATCTGTGTAGTTCAGTTCACGTCTAATGTCCAGTCATTAGAACGCCGGTTCGAGTCGCCTATCATCTTATTCACCACTACCAGTTTAATAGAATACTGTGCGGTAGGCGAAGAACATTCTCATCCGAGTTCACTCTTGTGTGGTGTTGTGAAGCGTCTTCCACGTGGGTCTGGCTGCTTCGTGGATTTGCCTAAATTATGATTCTAGTACAATAATATTGAACACTTTCAAGCTTTCCCTTAACTTTCACTATTGATCGGATCCGCTGATTGTAACCATTTATCGGCTCCATTAACAATGGGCTAAACTAACAGTTTGTGCCCAGTAACTGGACGTACACGAAGACTACCTCTCTGGGAACAGTCCCCCCACCCCACTGGTCCCAGGCAATCCTGGACCACTAACTGGAACCAGTTTAGGAGTCAGTATAGAAGGTTGGCGCCGAGCGGGAGACTGTAGGCAGGTGTGGGAGCCGTAAAACACATCGCACTAGAGATCAATGATGCAGGTAATGGTCCACGGGTCGTCGGCCGTGAGGCACCTCTGATACCCACCTGCCAGGCTGGTTCCCGCCCTAACTGTAGCGTAGTTGTGCTTGTGGGTAGAGCGGCGCGTCGCCTCCACCACACTTGGGGCGTCTCACGCCACTCCACTCCCTCTCTCATCATTTGTATATACATATTTAGTTCTGAAGTTCCCGCGTTATCCACCGCTTTAAATCCATTCCATCCGGTTAGTAAACGAGCATTTTCTTACATTTGCTTCGTCTCGTATGATTATCTGTTTTCTCTTGTTTCATGATGTTTCTCCTCACTCTTATCCACCTTGTCTTTTCTTGTCTGTTTTATACGTGTGGGTGCCAGTCTAGTGCCATATACACCAGGGTGTGGGTGCCAGTCTAGTGCCATATACACCAGGGTGTGGGTGCCAGTCTAGTGCCATATACACCAGGGTGTGGGTGCCAGTCTAGTGCCATATACACCAGGGTGTGGGTGCCAGTCTAGTGCCATATACACCAGGGTGTGGGTGCCAGTCTAGTGCCATATACACCAGGGTGTGGGTGCCAGTCTAGTGCCATATACACCAGGGTGAGGGTGCCAGTCTAGTGCCACATACACCAGGGTGTGGGGTGCCATCCTAGTGCCACATACACCAGGGTGAGGGTGCCAGTCTAGTGCCACATACACCAGGGTAAGGGGGCCAGTCTAGTGCCATATACACCAGGGTGTGGGTGCCAGTCTAGTGCCACATACACCAGGGTGTGGGTGCCATACTAGTGCGAGACAGAGGAGCGTGAAGGAAGAGTGTAGGAGTAGGTAACAGAGGGAAGGTTGAAGAGCTGAGACCCTGAGCAGTAGAGACCCAGGAGCATGAAGAGCAGTGCCATGTAGTGATGTGGAGCGTGAGCAAGGCAGCGCCAGGGAGAGGGAGTCGGGAGTTGCTCATTACTCGCCATTGTTCGGGGCCTGGGCGTCATTTCATCACCTTTACCGCCGATTAGTTTTCACCGGTGTTCCCCGGACACCAAGTTGGCGTCGGAGTGGTGCCCTCGCCGCCCGGGCCTGCGCCACCCTCCCACCTAAACCCCTTTTTCAATAGTTATGGGACGTTTTCACCTCCTCTCCGGTCTGTTACACCGTTTGAGATGATTGCGCTCTATTATATATATATATATATATATATTGTGTGTGTGCTGGTGTTGGTAATTTGGAAAGGTGATTGTAGTTAGTGTGTTTAGCGTGGTCGGTTACCCCAAGGATAACTAGAGGCGAACACAGAAAACGGACTGTAGCAGTAGACATGTGAGAGCCGTTCATTTCACTCTACCCCCTTGTTCCCTCGACGCCATAGTTTGAAATTAAAAATTCTCCCATAGGAGCTGAAGGGCCGCTTAATTTTTCCTCCATTTTCTCAAGTTTTCTGTCTGAGAGTAAAAATATAAAAATAGGATCTTAATTATAAAGAACAAACCCTGGGAGCTGTTGCCGAGCTCTATCTCCTGGCCGCCGCCTCCTGGGACATTTGTTTATTTACTCTACTGAAGTTTTCCAGAGTTTTGTTTATGTAATGAGGATTTCTCCTGTCCTTCCCTGCGAAGTGAAGTATGTTCTTCTGCAGGACAAGTTATTTGATGGACTTACGTGGCGAGTTACGTCACCCGGTCGGCCGAGCGGACAGCACGCTGGACTTGTGATCCTGTGGTCCCGGGTTCGATCCCGGGCGCCGGCGAGAAACAATGGACAAAGTTTCTTTCACCCTGATGCCCCTGTTACCTAGCAGTAAAATAGGTACCTGGGTGTTAGTCAGCTGTCACGGGCTGCTGCCTGGGGGTACACTAAAAGCCCCGAAATCATCTCAAGATAACCTCAAGATAACCCGCGTAGTGAACGTGACACGTGTACCTAACGTGTAACAAATGCTTTAACTTGTTCTCAGCAATCTGTCACTCTGCTAAAATTAATATAATAAAATGTTAATTGGGTGAAAATATTTTTTTCAGTACTTTGTTTTTGTATCGTAATGTTGAAGGTGTTTAGTTGAGAGGCTGGGGTAGGTAAGTGACGGGTTGTGACGGAGGCCCCATGACAGTGGTGACGGAGGCGCCATGACAGTGGTGACAGGCGCCATGACAGTGGTGACAGGCGCCATGACAGTGGTGACAGGCGCCATGACAGTGGTGACAGGCGCCATGACAGTGGTGACAGGCGCCATGACAGTGGTGACAGGCCCCATGACAGTGGTGACAGGCGCCATGACAGTGGTGACGGAGGCGCCATGACAGTGGTGACGGAGGCGCCATGACAGTGGTGACAGGCGCCATGACAGTGGTGACGGAGGCGCCATGACAGTGGTGACAGGCGCCATGACAGTGGTGACAGGCACCATGACAGTGGTGACAGGCGCCATGACAGTGGTGACAGGCGCCATGACAGTGGTGACAGGCGCCATGACAGTGGTGACAGGCGCCATGACACTGGTGACAGGCGCCATGACAGTGATGACAGGCGCCATGACAGTGGTGACGGAGGCGCCATGACAGTGGTGACGGAGGCGCCATGACAGTGGTGACAGGCGCCATGACAGTGGTGACAGGCGCCATGACAGTGGTGACAGGCGCCATGACACTGGTGACAGGCGCCATGACAGTGATGACAGGC
>NC_091151.1:40336853-40376853 GCF_040958095.1 Procambarus clarkii | reverse complement strand
TGCCTATATATACACAATATGCTAATATATTATAATATTAATTTATACTTGAGAAAATTCCCGTTTTGAATGAACAGCATGTTAATTAAAATTTATGAATGCGTCTGTGGGGTCGACCGCTGGATGTAATGGACTTGATCTGAGAACGGGTGTTACTGTGAGGGCCACGGTGTTACTGTGAGAGCCACGGTGTTACTGTGAGAGCCACGGTGTTACTGTGAGGGCCCGGGTGTTACTGTGAGGAGCCACGGTGTTACTGTGAGGGCCACGGTGTTACTGTGAGGGCCACGGTGTTACTGTGAGGGCCCGGGTGTTACTGTGAGGAGCCACGGTGTTACTGTGAGGGCCACAGTGTTATTGTGAGGGCCACGGTGTTACTGTGAGGAGCCACGGTGTTACTGTGAGGGCCACGGTGTTACTGTGAGGGCCCGGGTGTTACTGTGAGGAGCCACGGTGTTACTGTGAGGGCCACGGTGTTACTGTAAGGGCCACGGTGTTACTGTGAGGGCCACGGTGTTACTGTGAGGGCCCGGGTGTTATTGTGAGGGCCACGGTGTTACTGTGAGGGCCACGGTGTTACTGTGAGGAGCTACGGTGTTACTGTGAGGGCCACGGTGTTACTGTGAGGGCCACAGTGTTACTGTGAGGAGCCATGGTGTAGGAGCACTAACAACGAGTCTGGCCTCCACACTACACCATGTAATAATTAGAATGTCACTGATGGAACTGTGAGGTCAATATTTGTGAAGGTTGGGGGAGGGGGGGGGGGTCCCTGGATGGTGAAGGTGGGGTCCCTGGATGGTGAAGGTGGGGTCCCTGGATGGTGAAGGTGGGGGTCCCTGGATGGTGAAGGTGGGGTCCGTGGATGGTGAAGGTGGGGTCCGTGGATGGTGAAGGTGGGGTCCCTGGATGGTGAAGGTGGGGTCCCTGGATGGTGAAGGTGGGGTCCCTGGATGGTGAAGGTGGGGGTCCCTGGATGGTGAAGGTGGGGTCCGTGGATGGTGAAGGTGGGGTCCCTGGATGGTGAAGGTGGGGGTCCCTAGATGGTGAAGGTGGGGTCCCTGGATGGTGAAGGTGGGGGTCCCTGGATGGTGAAGGTGGGGTCCCTGGATGGTGAAGGAGGGGGTCCCTGGATGGTGAAGGTGGGGTCCCTGGATGGTGAAGGTGGGGGTCCCTGGATGGTGAAGGTGGGGTCCCTGGATGGTGAAGGTGGGGTCCCTGGATGGTGAAGGTGGGGTCCGTGGATGGTGAAGGTGGGGGTCCCTGGATGGTGAAGGTGGGGTCCCTGGATGGTGAAGGTGGGGTCCCTGGATGGTGAAGGTGGGGGTCCCTGGATGGTGAAGGTGGGGTCCCTGGATGGTGAAGGTGGGGGTCCCTGGATGGTGAAGGTGAGGTCCCTGGATGGTGAAGGTGGGGGTCCCTGGATGGTGAAGGTGGGGGTCCCTGGATGGTGAAGGTGGGGTCCCTGGATGGTGAAGGTGGGGTCCCTGGATGGTGAAGGTGGGGTCCCTGGATGGTGAAGGTGGGGGTCCCTGGATGGTGAAGGTGGGGTCCCTGGATGGTGAAGGTGGGGGGTCCCTGGATGGTGAAGGTGGGGGGTCCCTGGATGGTGAAGGTGGGGGAGTCCCTGGATGGTGAAGGAGGGGGGGGGAGGTTTCCGTGATGGAGGGGGGCTGTTGCCCCCTGGGAGTCTCCTTCCTGGATCGTCGTCTGGCGCTGCCCCCCCTCCCCCTACCTTTCCCCTCCTCCCCCAGGGATCTCGTTACCCCACTGGGTTACCCAGACACCTGCCCTTCTCCCACTGGTGTTGGCTCCGTCTCTCTCCCTCTCCCTCCCTCCTCCCTGTGAGCGAGCTCTCCCACAGAGGTTCGTCACGGGCCACCGGGAATGAATATTGCATCACTCACGTGTGTGGATTAACATTTTTGCCGTAATATTTGAGGAGGTGAGGAAGTTAGAGACGAGAGTGACCATAGAGGATGGCGGCGGGTGAGGACCGTCCTCCACACTGGCCGCCTCTCTTCTGTCCTCTACACTCCCCCCCCCCCCAGGACCATCTTGCCACACTGATGTAACAAGTCCGACTGATAAACCATCACCCAATATTTACATCTCAATCCCGGCTTCCGAAATAATTACATGTGTAGGGAGTCAAACTTTCCGCTGGTTGCTTCGTGTTTAATGAGAGGATATTATTTTGCGGTTATTACCGGGTTTTCTTCCTATTGGGGAGTGTTGTACATGCTGCTATGGCGGTGTGTCCACTCACAGGATGAGTGGCGCTGCCCAATATTGTCACTACGGTGGTGTGTCCACTCACAGGATGACTGGCGCTGCCCAATACTGTCACTATGGCGGTGTGTTCACTCACAGGATGAGTGGCGCTGCCCAATACTCTCGCCCCTCGGGCCAAAATCAAATACCTGTAAAAAAAAATTACAATGTAAGCCAATGTACGTGTGTGCTCTGACTGTCTTCAGGTGACGGAGGGTTGCGGTGTGCGCTAACAGACCCACATAATAAGGGGGCTCAAGTCTGCCCTAACTCTGTTGTTGTTTAAGATTCAGCTACTAGGAACAAAAAGTTCCAAGCAGCACGGGCTATGGTGAGCCCGTAGTGGACATAACTGGCACAGGAGCGGGGCTGAAAAAGTGGCCCTTACTCTGTGAGCCCTCATTTTGTCTTGCTAAGAGGCGCGATGAAGGCCCAGGTGAGAAGCACAGTGTGTTCAATAAACAAATCCACAAGGGCCGTGATGAGGGTTCGAACCTACCTCCGAGAGGCTCCCAGACGCGCCTTAACAGTGTGTTGAAGGTCGGGGTGCCACACCCACCTGGCGGCCAGTGTTGACGTCGTCAGTAGTGTGGGCAGAGCACCTGCAACACAGAGCACACCTGGTGTTGTGGCCAGTATGTGTGTGATTGTTGGCACCGAAGGCGGCGAGTGTATTGTGCACGTCATCACCTGTGGCAGCGGTGCCACAGAGGGATGACAGAGGACAGGTTGAGGGCACAACACGTCTTAATGAGCCCTCAGACAGGATTGTTTACATTAACAGTTACGTCAAACCCGCACACCTTATAATTATAATGTCCGCTAGTTACAAACTTTTTTCCTTTCAATATATATATATATATATATATATATATATATATATATATATATAATATATATATAATATATATATATAATATATATATATATATCTAAAAGGGGTACCACGTGTAGGGACCCATAGCCTCGGAGACTCCTCAGTAAATCCTCATAGACCCATATATATATAATCTATGTCTGGCTTCGAAGACAAGCACGTTATTATTTAATTGTAAGCTATTCAATGCTAATCGCGAGGAAAGAGAGTCTGAAACAATGAAGCTGAGTACTAGTGAGTTTCAAGAATGCTGAGTACTAACCCTAGGATAGCCAACACGTCAACTTACAAGGTGGATGACCAGTTGCTAACTCTTACATTCCTTTTCAATTGTACTGACTCTTGCATTGTTTTCAATTCAGCCCTCCCTCTAGCAGACTTGATTGATTGTGTTGGTGTATGTGGTCTGGGCACTTAATTTAGCATCAAGCTGGGCATGAGGGTTGTGTGTGATTAGTTTCTTGGTGGGGTACACGCTCCAGAGGATGTCCAATGGTACGTGGAGCTGCCAATGTGGTTGGAAGTGCTGCGTTGGTTTCATCTTTACACACACCTTGTCCAGTCCCTTCATGTTCACGAGTGGCTGTTTCTTAGGCACATCTGGAACAATTAGTTCCACTGCGTATGTGTTGTAATTGTTCAATTGATACAATGTTATTGTCAGTATCACGCAGAAGTCTTATTACAAGATTTATTTCAAAATTTCTCTCCTGAATTCTAGGTATATTTAATTTTTCCGTATATTGAGAACTTTCGTGGTTATTGGACACTCCGTACAGGTCTAATAATCCAGCCTCCTAAAATGACAGTACTTGTAGTAACTATGTGGAGGAATGTACTAATATGTAGTGATGGACCGCCAGAAAGTTGAATTTTCTATCACTGAATTTGGACAAGCCAGAAACCTTTTTTTTTTATTATCAATATAAATATAACACCTCGCTTCTCCTAGCAATCTTAGGCCTAATACACGCTATCTTAGGCCTAATGTAGTACATATATGTGCTATATTAGGCCTAGGAATTAAGTTAAATTTTTAGCTATATTTTTTCTGGACTCTATAAAAATAATAGTACAAAAAGTGACTTACTGGAGCCGCTATACTACATATCGGTACTTTCTACCCAATACTTACAAGAAGTACTATCAAGAGGGTGAGGTGATGCTGAGGACTTCACTCTGCATCTCTTCCCTCCACCATAACTTCACTATGTGCTAAGTTCTGTTTTTCTTTCAGTGGAGCGATCAGACGACGAGGAGAGCGTGGGATCCCTTGACTCAGGTAGGTGCCCGGGAGCTTGTGTCCAACCTCTCTTGAATGGTAGGCTTAGTCTCCTCCTTCTCCTTCTTCTCTCAGTGGTCGTAACTACAGCGCCTCAGTCATCTGGAGGTCTTGGTGAAAGACAACACCGACTTGGACTGGTATGTGGCGGCTCCTGTCTCCTATCCACCTACCTTATCCTCCTACTCTACCTCTCTCGTCCTTCTACCCCACCTTCATCCTCCTCTATCTCCCTCCTCCACCTCCCTGCTCGTTCTATTTCATATTAATATTTTACGACTTTTTTTCTTGCTTGTATTTACATTGGAAAATTAAGATTATAATCGAATGATGCTCGCGTGTTCTCTGTTATTCCTCCCCCTCCCTCTCTCTCACCTCCTTCCCTCCTCCATGCTTCCCCTCTACTCCCCTTCCCTCCTCCTCCTCCCCTTCCCTCCCTCAGTAACCTGTCACATAACATTGTAGGTTTGTTCATCCGGGAGTCAATCTCCTGATATGACTGTCTACACAGAGATAAATGAGAGTGTCCCAACACTGTTTACTTACCGGGGTCTGACTGCGGCAGGGGAGAAGGGAGTGGTGGTAGTAGTGGTGGTAGTGGTAGTACTTACCTACCAGTACTCATACCTATCAGTACCTGCAGGTGCAGCTAGTCTCTGCTCCATCTACTAGCATGGAGCAGAAACTATAACCTGTGTCGTTATAATTGAACTATTCTAATGTTCCGTAGCGAATCTGATCTTAAGGTTCTAAATGGAGGTGGTTTCTATGACTTCTTTAAGTCCATTCCACTTGTTGACCACCTGTAAAGGGTACGAGTATTTCCTTATATTTCTTCAACTCGTGCGGTTTCTAGACCCCAACTTTTATGTCCTCTTGTTCTAATTCCTTTCAGTATAAAAAGGCTGTCCCTATTCACCTAGTTTATTCCCCCACAGTATCTCGTATGTTGTGATTATGTCCTCCCTGCTTCTTCTATCTTATAGGGGTTGAGATTTAGTTCCTTTAACTTATCATGGTAGTGATCTCCCGTCCATGTAGGTGACAGGTGAATATGTGGGTGACAGTTCAATATGTGGGTGACAGTTGAACATGTGAGTGACAGTTGGACATATGGAGTGACAGTTGAACATGTAGGTGACAGGTGAACATGTGGGGTGACAGCTGAACATGTGGGTGAGAGCTGAACATGTGGGTGACAGGTGAACATGTGGGTGACAGCTGAACATGTGGGTGACAGCTGAACATGTGGGGTTACAGCTGAACATGTGGGGGTTACAGCTGAACATGTGGAGTGACAGCTGAACATGTGGGTGACAGGTGAACATGTGGGTGACAGGTGAACATGTGGGTGACAGGTGAACATGTGGGTGAAAGGTGAACATGTGGGTGACAGCTCCCTGGCGCCCCACACTCACCCACCACAATATTATCAGTAGATTAAGGAGAATATGCGCAGCGAAGGCTCACTACTTTATATGAGGCAGGGCAGGAGAGGGTGTGGTGGATGAGGCAGAGCGGGTGAGGGTGTGGTGGGTGAGGCAGGGCGGGTGAGGGTGTGGTGGGTGAGGCAGGGCGGGTGAGGGTGTGGTGGGTGAGGCAGGGCAGGAGAGGGTGTGGTGGGTGAGGCAGGGCAGGAGAGGGTGTGGTGGGTGAGGCAGGGCGGGAGAGGGTGTGGTGGGTGAGGCAGGGCGGGTGAGGGTGTGGTGGGTGAGGCAGGGCGGGTGAGGGTGTGGTGGGTGAGGCAGGGCGGGTGAGGGTGTGGTGGGTGAGGCAGGGCAGGAGAGGGTGTGGTGGGTGAGGCAGGGCAGGAGAGGGTGTGGTGGGTGAGGCAGGGCGGGTGAGGGTGTGGTGGGTGAGGCAGGGCGGGTGAGGGTGTGGTGGGTGAGGCAGGGCAGGAGAGGGTGTGGTGGGTGAGGCAGGGCAGGAGAGGGTGTGGTGGGTGAGGCAGGGCAGGAGAGGGTGTGGTGGGTGAGGCAGGGCAGGAGAGGGTGTGGTGGGTGAGGCAGGGCAGGAGAGGGTGTGGTGGGTGAGGCAGGGCGGGAGAGGGTGTGGTGGGTGAGGCAGGGCAGGAGAGGGTGTGGTGGGTGAGGCAAGGCGGGAGAGGGTGTGGTGGGTGAGGCAGGGCGGGAGAGGGTGTGGTGGGTGAGGCAGGGCAGGAGAGGGTGTGGTGGGTGAGGCAGGGCGGGAGAGGGTGTGGTGGGTGAGGCAGGGCAGGAGAGGGTGTGGTGGGTGAGGCAGGGCAGGAGAGGGTGTGGTGGGTGAGGCAGGGCAGGAGAGGGTGTGGTGGGTGAGGCAGGGCAGGAGAGGGTGTGTTATCTGTTACCACTGACCAACTTGCCTTAAGTTCGCCCACATTAGCAATATATTATCGTGTAAAATATATTAATTCCTATTTAAACCGCAGTTACAATATTTAGTAATCCTTACATCCATCATGCTGCCAAATTGGCCTCATAAATTCCCAATATTTCTCAGTGTAATTGACAATAAATTAACAAAGTAATTTGTTAATTACTTGCCTTCTTAACTACTTAATTAATTAACAATTACTTGTTAATTAATTGCCTTCACTCTCTTCACTCAGTGCTCTGCAGTTGTCACAATGGACAGAACAGTGGAACAGAACAGAACAGTGGAACAGAACAGAACAGTGGAACAGAACAGAACAGTAAAACGCCCGATTCTAACCCTTAATGTATTTGTTACCTAACCTAACCGTGCCAGCCACGCACAGAAAACGGGAATGTTTGTAAGCCGCCGTGCTTTATAGAACATCTTATTTCGTCCGTTTGGAATTTTGAAGGACATAATACAATGTTTTATCCGAGAGGATAAGCCGAATAAACAGCATTTCCCGGTGACAGAAAACGGACAATGTGAACCGTTTCTCTCGAGGATGACTGAACTAAACTGCCACTTTAGCTCTGGTTTGGTTCCGCATAATCGGCGAGAGAATGCATGTGGAATGATAACCTTGCATTGAGTTAGGAAAAAAGACTATTTATCAAACAGATTCTGTCCTTAAAATATATCCCCTCTCTCAATTTAACAGGAGTTCAAGGGTTGGCAAATGTTAATCTTCATCTTTGATAAAACTGTTCACTGGAGAGAGTTAAAACCCAGTTGCGTCTGGGTACAAGTAACAAGATGAACAACCCAGCGGGTTTTCTTCCTGTTGGGGGGTGTATCCTTACAGGCGTGACGTCACACGTATCCTTGGGCTCCTATTCTCTTCCCTGACAATACTCTTGAAGTTACAGGTCACTCACTAGGCTCCTCTTCCAATGAAATCGTTGAGTATCCTCGTCGCTACGAAAGCACTTGGGGGACGTGTCCTCGGAGAGCTCCACCGCCGTCAACTACGTTAATTTCCAATAAGGAAGCGTCGCTCTGGAGGACGTACCTCCTCCTCGGTAACTTTAGACCAATGCCGTCTGCACTGATTCCCACACCCGGTGGAGACACACACGACGACTGCCTCCACTGCTTGAGCCAACATTAATCACTTGCTGTGAGTGCGCTTCTATCCACTCATACCTTTCGTTGTCTGACATTTAAGCCGGCTTCGCGGCATAGGGCGAGTATCCGAATGTCTCACCTACCGGCCGGCACCATCTTGTCTCTGCTTCCGTCCATTTTACAGCCTTTATAACCAAAATTCGCTGCAAATTCGTGCTAGAGGCACTTCGTAACTTAGAAGCATTGTTTAGGCCGTGTGTGATCTCGCTAGGTGGGAATACATGAGTCTTGAGGCTGGGGAGGTGTGTGCTTCCAGACGGCCAGTGTAACGGTGGTTAACACAGGTACACATCCTCACTACACACACACACAGGTATACACCCTCAGTATTGACTATGGTCATCACTGTACTCAGTACTCTCATAACAGAAATTCGTCGGTTATTAGAGTCTTCCTGTGGCCCCTGTGGTCTCTGTTGACAATGGGGGCCCCTGTGGCCCCTGTGGCCCCTATAGACTCTGCAGGGCCTGCGACCACAGGGGCTCCCCCAGAACCCGCGGTGTTCGAAATCAAGTTTCTGCTAAGAAAAAGAGGAGACGATGAGTACACCACGGAGGGCTGCTATAAGGCCGTTGATCACGGTATGTGGTGGAGGCAGGGCCCGGGAGCTATAGCTCCGCTATAGCCTCTGGCCTTCCACGGGTCAAAAAGGGAAGCCAAGCAGTTTGAGTGGAGTGCTCTCAACGGTGTCCAACTGTATAGTGGACAGACTTGGGGTTTGTTATGTAGGTAAGTAAGATTGAAGAACACGAGTGATGGTGAATCATTGTGGTGATCTTAGGCACCATCACATGCTGATGGTGACTCATTGTGGTGATCCTAGACACCACCACATCCTGATAGTGGACACCACACACATACACGCTCCTTATACCTGGCCGCCGTGGTAATTTCGATGCGTTCTTCGGTGAAAATAACTATATCACACAGTGAGCGGTTAGGTCTCCGAAACACATTTTTCAACCTTTGTCGCGCGCGGGGGTGCACGAAATTAACTGCCCCCTCCCCCCTTGGAGTCGCCCGCCGGCGGCGGCGTGCGGCGCTCAGCGAAATTGCTTACCCGAGACCCCTTGGTGTGGCCGCTTGCGGGGAGCTGCGGTTGTCCATACCAGCCTGGCTCCCCCCCCCCTTCCCCTTTGAACTATTCTGACAGGCTGAACTTGTCTATTTTCCCCGGTATCTTGTATAACGTGATCATATTCCCTCAGTATCTTATTTCTAGGGTTGTGAGATTCATTTCCCCTTTACCTGTCCCCACAGCTTATCCTGTTAGTCTTGGCCTTAATCATGTTGCAACAATCTGTAGTTCTTAAATGTTTTCTTTTGTGTGGTAGGTGGGTGTTGGTGGTGGTGGTAGGTGGGTGTGGTGGTGGGTGGGTGTTAGTGGTGGAGTGTGTGGTGGTGTGGTGGTGTGGTGGCTGGGGCGGCGGGGAGAGTGGCCCTGCCGTGCGGCACAATGGCCGCTGCTGCTCCCTCCTGGTGGGCCACACAATGGTCTACACCCTGGGTGGAGGGTGAGGGAGGCTGACCTCTTACCCACCCGTCCACCACACCCACCGTCCACCACACCCACCGTCCACCACACCCACCGTCCACACACCCACCGTCCACCACACCCACCGTCCACCACACCCACCGTCCACCACACCCACCGTCCACCACACCCACCGTCCACCACACCCACCGTCCACACACCCACCGTCCACCACACCCACCGTCCACCACACCCACCGTCCACCACACCCACCGTCCACCACACCCACCGTCCACCACACCCACCGTCCACCACACCCACCGTCCACACACCCACCGTCCACCACACCCACCGTCCACCACACCCACCGTCCACCACACCCACCGTCCACCACACCCACCGTCCACCACACCCACCGTCCACACACCCACCGTCCACCACACCCACCGTCCACCACACCCACCGTCCACCACACCCACCAAACCCCTTCATTCAACCGTCCGTCGAGGAAAGTCCGAGACAGTGCCGTACAGATTTTCAATTATTAGACAGTAACTGTCTTGGAAGGTTTTCTCAGTGAAGACAGTAGTTGTGTGCGAACAAACTTGTAAACGTTACCGCTGCTAGACTTAGCCTCGGCTCCAAGCACGGCTGATCTGTCCTCCTTAGACAGTGGGTAAAAATAGGTTCTGAATATAGTGTAGAGTGATATTAAGATATCTCTAACCCTGTCTAAGACCAGAATGTATGAATGCCATAGTAGTGAAGATGTTACAATGTTGAAGATTGTTGATTGTAAGGCTATGGTTCCCTGATCTTCCACGGGGTGGCAACGGGTACTTCAGCCAGTAGTAAATAGATCTGTTCCAAGGCTTGGAAGAGCATCACCTCTCCACGTCCTGGTGATCTCCCCATTCCCCCCTCACACCTCTACATGTGCTTTAGGGGGGGGGGGGGGGGGTAAGAAACAGCATCACACTGATGCTCATCTCTCTCTCTCTCCCCCCTCAACCCCATCTTGGGGGGGGGGCCCTCGACCCCTTACACACACATCTCTCCGGTCTTAGGGATTAATTTCTCCACATTCCCCAGGTGGCTTCGGCGTAAATGAATTAAAAACTTGGGTCCTGGCGTTGAAATATTTAACTTTTCTTGGGGAATACGCGAGTCTGGCGCTCCACCTCCATCCAGGTCAGGCACCACACCTTCACCCAGGTCAGGCACCACACCTCCACCCAGGTCAGGCGCCACACCTCCACCCAGGTCAGGCACCACACCTCCACCCAGGTCAGGCGCCACACCTCCACCCAGGTCAGGCGCCACACCTCCACCCAGGTCAGGCGCCACACCTCCACCCAGGTAAGGCGCCACACCTCCACCCAGGTCAGGCGCCACACCTCCACCCAGGTCAGGCGCCACACCTCCACCTAGGTCAGGCGCCACACCTCCACCCAGGTCAGGCGCCACACCTCCACCCAGGTCAGGCGCCACACCTCCACCCAGGTCAGGCACCAGACACAGTACAAGGAGTGTCACTGTACTCGCCGCAGTAAGCTGGACATCACTGTAACTGGCAGACATGACATCACTGTACCTGGCAGACATGACATCACTGTACCAAGGAATTAGAGTACGTTCCCATCAAATGTCTTTGATGTGTGTGGGCTATTATGATACAGTTCCTTTTAATGGGTGTTCGACAGATGTATATTCGAGGACAAAGGGATTACTTATACAATCATGTGTAATTTTAAGTAATTAGTTTATTGCTCTTAATCCTACACATTTAGTTTGGTAAAATGGGGTTACTCTACGATGCTACAGACAGTAACCGTCCCGTAGACGGTGGCCAAGTCTACGCAAGTTTCGTATTTAATTTAACACTGGCATGGCCACCTAACACCACTGGCATGGCACCTAACACCACTGGCATGGCACCTAACACCACTGGCATGGCACCTAACACCACTGGCATAGCACCTAACACCACTGGCATGGCACCTAACACCACTGGCATGGCACCTAACACCACTGCCCAGGTCAAGGAAAGTTCACAGGAGCTCAGTGGGATTCTCGTAATATAATTTGCATGTAAAACATTATAGTGTGAAGTGAGTTAGAAATTAATCATTCACACCTGTACGATCTTACGACCAGCTGTCGTGAGAGCCTTAATTCACTGAAGGAGGTGGCACCCACCTGTGCCAGGTGTCCCTCTAGTCATTACGCTCAGGTCCTGCCGTCCCAGGTGTTGGCACACTTGGTCTGGGCCGCACTAGAGTGCCACGAATATCAGACAAATGTGTTAACCAATTTATTGTAAAAACTTGTATAGACAAATTTTGCATAGACACATCACTCAGTCGTGTGCTTCGTTCACCGTAGCTGTAGAGGCCTGGATACTACGGTGATGTGTCTCCACTGGCGGGTCTCTGTACACCGTAGGAGTCAATTAACGGTGGAGCTGATGCTGAGTACATGTTGAGTGTTAGTAGACTGGGGACAGATTCACGAAACAGTTACGCAAGCACTTACGAACCTGTACATCTTTTCTCAATCTTTCGCGGCTTTGTTTACAATTATTAAACAATTAATGAGCTCCGAAGCACCAGGAGGCTGTTTATAACAATAACAACAGTTGATTGGCAAGTTTTCATGTTTGCAAACTGTTTAATAAATGTAAACAAAGCCGTCTAAGATTGAGGAAAGATGTACACGTTCGTAAGTACTTGCGTAACTGCTTCGTGAACCTGGCCCCAGATCTCCCAGTTTGACCTAGTGAGGTCACGGTGACCTGACCCGGGTCAGCCTGCCACTGCTTGCTGCCATTCACACCTAACAAGATGGCGACGCGTCACCTGTTTAATATAATGAGACGAATAAGCCTCTATCATCTCGACGCATAATCAGACGTCACACGTGTTCGCTCATACTCTATCTGAATTGCAAATGAGATTACCTATCCAGGGACACCCAAGACGATGGTTCTATAACCTGAGATAACGATAACCCACACTGCACAGTGCAAACCACTCTGCAATTATGGGTGTGTACGATGGGCTGAGAAACTACCATTCTCTCGTAGTACCTCACCGCTAACTCTTGCAATAAATCCCCATGTAATTATGTTATTAATTATAATAACATTTGAGAGCAAGATGCAGAATGTGCATCATGTGTTGGAGGGAGGAGAGGTGTTGTCCCACAAGAGCCGCCCTCCACCACCTCAGGTGCTGTCTCTCCACCGCTACTCTAACACTTGAACACTTCACTCTCCAGTTGTGTGACAATGTCCCAGCCATCTTGAGGAATGGTCAACACCGTCCGGTGTTCCAGTCGCGCTCCATCTCCTCTCTCTGGTTGTGTGGGGGAAAGTGGAGGGAGGTTCTGAGTCTGTATTTCATCTTACAATTATGTATTGTAGCGCTTGGCTTCCATGGAGTATATCCAAGCTGTCAGGGCCAGCAACTGTGGGGGCGGGGCGCCTCGTCTTCAAGTAATCTTTCTAGCATTGGGGTTTGTAAAATTTCGATCATGTTCTAGAGACCGCTGGCGGCTTGGTGTTGTAGTGAGTGTCCGCCTAGGAGTTCCTGCAGCTCCTGGCTGGTCTCCTCAAGTGATGGACGGGGCTTTACTGCTCTTCTTTACCGCCTTACGGAAACAAAATTACAAGCAGTGCAAAATGGTAGTTTACGGTGAGTTTACTGTCAGTGGCGTGATTTATTCTAAACATGTTTGTGCATCGGTCACGGTGCAGGTGGTGATAACCAGAGTAGGTGGGAGAGGGAAGGTGATGGGGTAGTATTCGTCCTCCCCTCCCTCCCCACTCCCCACGTCACCCCACTAGCGGGGCGAGGCGCGACACACTCCTGGGGACTCGGCTGGATGTTGGGGACTCACTACACCTGTAGACACGACACCATTAGTCCAAATGACATTAAAAGTTTTCTTTTTTCTGTCTCCTGTGTTTTACCTGTGATTGTAGAGGAAAGCGAGAGTTGTCGTACACAGCAGACTACCACAGACAGCAATCACGTGTAATGGGAGAATATCTGCAGAGCAGAGTTGTGTTGGTTGGTTGGTTGTGGTGCTGGTTGTGGTAGTGGTGGTTCTGATAGTGCTGGTTGTGGTGGTGGTGGTTGTGGTAGTTATAGTGGTGGTGGTGGTAGTGGCCGGCGTGGTGGTGGTTGTGATAGTGGTGGTGGTAGTGGAAGAATGTTGGGGAACGTGGCGTTGGAGGAAAGATGGTGATGGTGGAGGCTTTTAGTGGCGAGTGGATAGTGAGAATGGTGTTGATGGCAGCTAGTAGTGGTGGTGCTGGACGGGTGGTGGTAGAGGTGTTACTGGAGGCGGTGTTGAAGGTGCTGGTGGGGGTGGTGATGATGATGATGGAGCAGTTAGCGTCGTCACTAACTACCTACTTAAAGCACACCTGACTTAAACTACCTGTCTCTCTCTGGTCCCATGATCGCCTCACCTCACCCATCTCATACACTGCCACCTGCCACTCTTCCTGCCCACCTGAGTCCCCCCCGACCAGTCCCCCTGTCACCCAGTACACAGTGGCCAGCATCGACCAGTCCCCCTGTCACCCAGTACACAGTGGCCAGCATCGACCAGTCCCCCTGTCACCCAGTACACAGTGGCCAGCATCGACCAGTCCCCCTGTCACCCAGTACACAGTGGCCAGCATCGACCAGTCCCCCTGTCACCCAGTACACAGTGGCCAGCATCGACCAGTCCCCCTGTCACCCAGTACACAGTGGCCAGCATCGACCAGTCCCCCTGTCACCCAGTACACAGTGGCCAGCATCGACCAGTCCCCCTGTCACCCAGTACACAGTGGCCAGCATCGACCAGTCCCCCCTGTCACCCAGTACACAGTGGCCAGCATCGACCAGTCCCCCTGTCACCCAGTACACAGTGGCCAGCATCGACCAGTCCCCCTGTCACCCAGTACACAGTGGCCAGCATCCACCTGAGACAAACTAAACTAGCCTAACCTTCCTAGGCCTAATAAACGATATCTGAGGCCTAATATAGTACATATGAGTACTATACTAGGCCTAGGAATATTTAAGTTTGTTTTTTTAGCTTCATTTTGTTAGTACCAGGATTGACAGTATGAGGGAGGGAGGGATGGAGATATTTAGTATGAGGGAGGGAGGGATGGAGATATTTACTGTGAGGGAGGGAGGGAAAAGAGAGAGCGAGAGAGAGAATAAGGATATAGAAGAGAGAGGGGGGTGAAGAGAGAGCAAGTGTGGGTAGAGGAGATCAAAGGTGAAGGAGTGGATGGTTGATAATGAGGAAGTAATGAGTGACGGCATTATTGGCCTGGATGACAGCGGCTCCTCGATGACGTAACCCTCGTGTTTTTATGGTGGTTCTCCTTCCTTTCCTGCGCCCAACTTCTCTACCTTTTTTTTTATTATCGCTATTCATATTTTCTAATTTATAATTATTTCTAATAATATTTTCTAATATAAATTTGGCTCGTTATTTGCGTTTTGTATTTACGTTGTTGTTGTTTAAGATTCGCTACTTGGAACAAAAAGTTTTAAGCAGCACGGGCTATGGTGAGCCCGTAGTAGTATTTAGGTGTTGTGACTTTCTGGTTTGGAGATTTGAACTTTGATCCTGTCTATGGCGCGTCCTCTGTGCTTCCTCCCCTACTGCACCTTCGTCTCTTGTGACGGGTGGTAGTGTGCGTGCCTCTCCCCGTCTCAACCCCCGTCCAAACCCTCTGCCCTCACTTTTTATCTGACAATATATTCCTCAATCTCGACAGCTGCCTGTACCTCGTCCTCCTCTATCGTCAAGAGTTTCTTCCTGGCGCCAGAAGGAGGCCACCTTCAGTTTGTTCCCTCCCGCAGCGCCCCGGGTTTTGGGGCCCACCTCCGACGCCCATGGGATTGGAGCCCACCTTTGGCCTGCTCCTCCCCCCGACGCCCATGGGATTGGAGCCCACCTTTGGCCTGCTCCTCCCCCCGACGCCCATGGGTTTGGAGCCCACCTTCTGCCTGCTCCTTACCCCGACGCCCATGGGATTGGGGCCCCACCTTCTGCCTGCTCCTTCCCCCGACGCCCATGGGATTGGGGCCCACCTTCGGAAGAGGATTTGGCGCCCTGGGGGAATTTCTAAGCAAAGTTGCCACTGCGGTCGAGCGAGGCTTATGGGAGCGGATTTGGCGGGGGCTTTACTTGGCGGTGGACGGTCGTTAATGTTTACACTTGCTGGAGGGCTGTTTTAGGAGGAGGTGTGAGGGGGGGGATGGAATGGTGGGAGTAAAGGAGGGGGGGATGAGCGGGTTCAAGAAAGGAGGGGGAGAAAGAGACGATAGGAAGAGGGGAAGGAAATAACTAGAGTAGATGGTAAGGGAATGAGAGAAGAGGAAGAGAAAATAGAAGAATGAGAAAAAAGAGAAGTAGAACAGAAGGGAAAGATCACTTCAGGAAGGAGAGACAGTTTTAAGTAGTCTCGGTAGAGGTATAGTGAAGTGGGGCGGGAAGAGAGGTAGGTGGGTAGGGAAGAGAGGTAGGTGGGTAGGGAAGAGGGTAGGTGGGTAGGGAAGAGGGTTGGTGGGTAGGGAAGAGGGTTGGTGGGGTAGGAAAATGGGTAGTGGGTGGTGAGCGTGAGAGAAGTTGCTATACTGGGCGTGGGCGGCCATATTGGGAAGGCGGGGGGAAGGGGGGGGGGAGTAATGTGATATAGTTTTGGGTGAATATCAATATGGGTTGGTCGTCCCGGGGGGCATCTTCACACCAGCCCGCCTCACCTCTCACAAGCTTTATGCTGTCACTGAGGACCTCCTGCCACTCCTCACCCCTCACCCCTGCTTTATTGCCGCCGCCTCCACGCCTCACGCCGCTCCTCACAGCCTCCCACGGCTCCACGGAGCCTCACACAACCACAGACGGCTCCCTCACAGCCACAGAAGGCTCCCTCATAGCCACAGACGGCTCCCTCACAGCCACAGACGGCTCCCTCAGCCACAGACGGCTCCCTCACAGCCACAGACGGCTCCCTCATAGCCACAGACGGCTCCCTCACAGCCACAGACGGCTCCCTCATAGCCACAGACGGCTCCCTCACAGCCACAGACGGCTCCCTCAGCCACAGACGGCTCCCTCACAGCCACAGACGGCTCCCTCATAGCCACAGACGGCTCCCTCACAGCCACAGACGGCTCCCTCATAGCCACAGACGGCTCCCTCACAGCCACAGACGGCTCCCTCATAGCCACAGACGGCTCCCTCACAGCCACAGACGGCTCCCTCATAGCCATAGACGGCTCCCTCACAGCCACAGACGGCTCCCTCATAGCCACAGACGGCTCCCTCACAGCCACAGACGGCTCCCTCACAGCCACAGATTTATGAAGGAAAAACAATGAGAAGTAAATTTACATAGAGTAGACGTGTAGAGCAAGAAGGGACACGATGAATACAAATGAATAAAAAAAACTCAACAAATCTGTCTGTACAATAGACTGTTCGTTTGTTTGTCTGTCTCCCCAGGGTCGGAGGTCAGATGCTTAGGGTCACCCTCATTAAACTTTGTAGGATTAAAAGTCGGTGGGTCGGGCACCATGCCCCCCCCCCCGTTGAAGGGGATCTGCCCCCATGCACCCACTTCTCAGCGGTGGTTGTGAAATGTCCTGCTCCAAGTCCGTAGAGTTTAGCACTTGTTTATCCTCGCACTGTACTCCTTCATATAGTCTAGGGCAGCTGCACAAATGCACATATACCTGAAAATGTTTATGAAAATGGGAAGCTGTCCTCATTACACACACTAACTTGATCACGGTGGTCAGTGTGTTGCGAGGCGAGGCGCCTCACCCTCCACCACTGTGTACTGGTCCAGGTGACGAGAGGCACCACTGAAACCTCAACTGCTAAGTCCAGTACACACTAGTGTACTGGAGGCCTACACCTGTGTACTGGAGGCCTATACCTGTGTACACACCAGTGTACTGGAGGCCTACACCAGTGTTCTGGAGACCTATACCAGAGTACTAGAGGCCTATACCAGTGTACTGGAGGCCTACACCAGTGTACTGGAGGCCTACACCAGTGTACTGGAGGCCTACACCAGTGTACTGGAGGCCTACACCTGTGTACTGGAGGCCTACACCTGTGTACTGGAGGCCTACACCTGTGTACTGGAGGCCTACACCTGTGTACTGGAGGCCTACACAAGTGTACTGGAGGCGTACACCTGTGTACTGGAGGCCTATACCAGTGTACTGGAGGCCTACACCAGTGTACTGGAGGCCTACACCTGTGTACTGGAGGCCTACACCTGTGTACTGGAGGCCTACACCTGTGTACTGGAGGCCTACACCTGTGTACTGGAGGCCTACACCTGTGTACTGGAGGTCTACACAAGTGTACTGGAGGCCTACACAAGTGTACTGGAGGCGTACACCAGTGTACTGGAGGCTTATACCTGTGTACTGGAGGCCTACACCAGTGTACTGGAGGCCTTCACCAGTGTACTGGAGGCCTACACCTGTGTACTGGAGGCCTATACCTGTGTACTGGAGGCCTACACCAGTGTACTGGAGGCCTACACCAGTGTACTGGAGGCCTACACCTGTGTACTGGAGGCCTACACCAGTGTACTCGAGGCCTGCACCAGTGTACTGGAGGCCTACACCAGTGTACTGGAGGCCTACACGTGTGTACTGGAGGCCTACACCTGTGTACTGGAGGCCTATACCAGTGTACTGGAGGCCTACACCAGTGTACTGGAGGCCTACACCAGTGTACTGGAGGCCTACAACAGTGTACTCGAGGCCTACACTAGTGTACTCGAGGCCTACACCAGTGTACTCGAGGCCTACACCAGTGTACTCGAGGCCTACACCAGTGTACTGGAGGCCTACACCAGTGTACTGGAGGCCTACACGTGTGTACTGGAGGCCTACACCAGTGTACTGGAGGCCTACACTAGTGTACTGGAGGCCTACACCAGTGTACTGGAGGCCTACACCTGTGTACTGGAGGCCTACACCTGTGTACTGGAGGCCTAGCCCTTGTCTACTCTACTGATACCTCTCCTGTGTACTCACCAAGTTGTACTTGCGGGGGTTGGGCTCTGGTTCTTTAGTCTCTTTACGTGCGTGTGTGTGTGGCGAGGAGTGTGTGCGGGGGGAGGCCAGCACACACCAACAAGCACCACACAGCGTGACCAGCTCTGCAGGAGGGCGGAACACCGACCCAATATTGTGTAAAAGACAGATCAAGCGGAGCAGGAAAAGCCATTTCCCAGAGCGGGCCGGCCAGGCAGGAGAGATGGAGTTGGCACAGCACAGGGAGTTAATCGCCAGAATCAGGGGCGTACGCGTCAGCCTGGGTATGTGGCCCTGGGGTGCCCTATGTCACGCCCTGCCGATTGGCACTGTCGACGGGGGACGACCCGCGGGGGGGGCAGAGGCCTGGGGTGGTGAGGTGGGGGTGTGTGTGAGGTGGGGCTGGGGAGACTCTGGGGGGGGGGGGTGTGAGGTGGGGTCTGGGGTAAGCCAGTGCCCAGTGGTGCCCCGCTGCGTCTCGTGGCACCCCCTGGTGAAGACACGTGTTCATCACGGTTCAGTGTTCAACAAAACGTCTGTAAATAATAAATTGTTTTTATCCTCCTGTTACGTGAATGTTAGTAACTAGTTAGCTTAGCAGCGTTAACTAGTTAGGTAAGTTGTTGTTGTTATAGATTCAGCTACTCGGAACAAGTTCCAAGTAGCACGGGCTATGGTGAGCCCGTCAAAGATAGGTAAGCTGTGTATGCTTATCGTAACGTGGGTGAGCAACACCACACCTGCTGCTCCAAGGTCATAACTGGGGGAAAGAGGAGGAAGTGATTACGGGCTATTCATGCCCGTGCCACGTCTTGGGTGGCTTAATCTTCATCAGTCAATGGAAGAAGTGAGCCAGAAGTGAAGCCCCATTGACAGTGCTTCAAAGATTAATGCTCCAAAAGGTGTGCAGGAAGGTGTTGGTCTGCATGAACATAATTCAAGGTGTGAGTTGGTTATGTGTGTTTTGGTTAGCTTGCCAAAAGCTTAGTTAGCTTTGGCAAAAGCTTAGTTAGCTTTGGCAAAAGCTTAGTTAGCTTTGGCAAAAGCTTAGTTAGCTTTGGCAAAAGCTTAGTTAGCTTTGGCAAAAGCTTAGTTAGCTTTGGCAACAGCTAACCAAAAGTTTGGTTAGCTTTTGTCAGAGTTGATGTTTTTGTCCAAGGAGGCGCCTTACGTGGTGGGCTGTTATGTTATGGCGGCCGGTTATCTCTCTGGCTGCACAGTTACTTAGGAGATAATGTGGCCTACAGGGCCACGGTAGATGGGAGGGGGAGAGGGAGGGGAAGAGTGCCACTGGGGAGCAGGTCTGACTGGCACCCACGTCGGCCACAGCAACAGGCACTGCCACACTCAGACATTAACCTGATTATATCATCCTCACGAAACTATACTTTCACTGGTACTTGAGCTTTTCTTTCTGATCTTGTTCACTCATCTCCGCGGCCATCCTTCCATACTGTCTCTCTTCTCCCTCTCTCTCCTCCCCACCTCCCCATCTCTCTCCCCACCTTCCCACCTGTCTCCCCAACCAGCCGTCTCCTGCAGGAAGCACTAGCTGGTTAGGATGAGGGATAAGTGTAGCGGCGGTTGACAGGAGGAAAGTTAGAATGGTTTGTGACTCCCGGGGTGGTGAGGGGGGAGGGGGGGGGAGAGAAAGGGAAACGAAGTATCAGGGGAAAAGCATAGGAATGGTGCCCAACCACTTTGACGGTCGGGGGCTTGAACGCCGATCTGCCTGAAGCGAGACCGTTGATCTCTACCGTCCAAGTCACAAGAAGAAAGTCACAGGAGGAGGATGGAAGGAGACTCGCAGGACAGAAAGACAGGGAAGAGTGATGGGGAGATACGGGAGGTAAGGCGTGCCTCATAACATGCTAACACGCCTCATAACATGCTAACTTACCACCGTCTGTACACTAAATAGTTAACTAGAAACGCAGCCAACATCATCAACTCTAACGTGTGTGTTAGAGTCAGTGTCGCTCTTAACCTACCTCTCTCTCTCTCTCTCTCTCTCTCTCTCTCTCTCTCTCTCTCTCTCTCTCTCTCTCTCTCTCTCTCTCTCTCTCTCTCTCTCTCTCTCTCTCTCTCTCTCTCTCTCTCTCTCTCTCTCTCTCTCTCTCTCTCTCTCTCTCTCTCTCTCTCTCTCTCTCTCTCTTCTCTCTCTCTCAACGTCCATGAGTACAAATAATGCGAACATACGTCACTGAGACTAATTAGAATGAGAAAATCCGTAGGAGCCATGGTGGGGGTTCGAACCTATATGGCGGGTGTTCCCACGCACACCCTTCAAGCCACTAGACCACAACATGGTATAAGAATTGCAACCTGGAGTTCTGAACACACGAGGGTTTCTTGATAATGATATTTATCTAGTTCAATTCTAACTAATTATAATCCCATACTGCTCAGAACAGTAGCTGTTGCAACAAAGGAGTTTTTAGCAGTAAACAGCTTTTGAATTAATTAACATTATGACTATACCAACGGCCTAGTTGACCAATCAACAGGTCTCGCTACAGCAGGGTGATTAGCCTATACCAGTGATTAACTTCAGCCTTAACAAGTGTTACATATAATCCTCATGAACTGTTGACTGGAACAATCTTAATACAACTAAAGGATTCTTTGTATTTTTGTTAAACCACTTGTTTGTGTTTTGATTGATGACAAGCTTGTTTACCTTCAGTTGTTCGTCCGACACGTTGTTTGGTCCCACCAATTCCCCCCCCCCCCCCCCCCCCCCCGCTTTTGGCTGTATGTAGACCCAGAATGGACTTAGTCTACGGCAACAGTCGCAACTAAAGTTTACTTGGTCAGTTAGACAACGTCACGGCTTTAATAACTCTCGAGAGGTTGGTATAGGTCTTAAACCCTCCGCCAGACCAATTATTACGATATTCCTGAAGAGGTTGTCGCCGGGAGACTTGGGAGAGACACCTGCCGACGCTGGTCAGGACGTGCGACCCTGACGGAGGCGTTGTGTGGCTGCTGGAGACCCACCAACTCTCACACTCTCCACCCTCCTCCTCCTCTTCCTCCTAGGCCAACTTTGGCCACGCTTTCACCCTATGTAGTGTGGTGTCGCGCCCCGAGAGAGGCCGGGTGCCATGACCTAGAGAGAGAGTGGTATAAACAAATCCACAAGAGCCGTGACGAGGGTTCGAACCTACGTCCGAGAGGATCCCAGACGCTGCCTTAATCGACTGCGCTACGGCATGAACCAGAAGTTCAAGTCCTTGTGGATTTGTTCATTTGATGCATCACGCTATTGTGATTTCTGTGTGTAGTGTAGTATAATCTTACTGGCCAATCTTACCGTTGTCATAAGTGACAATAATATAATAACTAGGAACAATGTGTAGCATAAGAGAGAGAGAGAGAGAGAGAGAGAGAGAGAGAGAGAGAGAGAGAGAGAGAGAGAGAGAGAGAGAGAGAGAAGTGTGAATAATAAAGTAAATATATAGCCAAGAAAACAAAGTAACGCAGAAAAATATAAATTACATAGAGATGAAAATAATGTGAAGACTATAAAAGCACAGGAGACGGGGCCGAGGAAGGTAATAGGAAAGATAACAATAATCACTGGGAGATGATAAAAAAATATAAAAATAAATGCAGTAGAGGGGAGAAATGAGAATAATCGAGTCGGGAGAAGCGCAGGAAAATAACTACAGGAAGAGAAGGTAATTATATTGTTGGAATATTAACAGGAAACTATAATCGATCTGAAAAACTAATAATTACCAGAAGTGTAAAAGTAATGAAAGGAAAGGGGAAGGAAGGGCGGAATGGAGAGAGAGAGAGAGAGAGAGAGAGAGAGAGAGAGAGAGAGAGAGAGAGAGAGAGAGAGAGAGAGAGAGAGGAGGGGATGAAGGAATGTTTGAACTAACGGGACAACAGAGAAGGGAAGAAACAGATACAGATAGACAGTCAGATAGACAGTCAGATAGACACAAGCCCCCAGTCATAGATATTTAGACAGATATAAAGAGAGAGACAGAAATATACATAATGAGAGAGAGGGGACGCGCACAAGAGGGGAGTGCTGGGGAATGTGAAAAAGGTGAGGGAGAGAATTGGGTAAGAGTAAATGAAAGTGTTGCAGGGGAGAGGAAGAGAGGGAGAGAGAGAGCGAGAGAGACAATGAATTAACAGAGGGAACACACACACAGAAACTTTACACAAAGTAGGGAAGGAGCGGGCGCAGAGGGGAGAGCCAGAGATAGCACCCACATTTGGAACAGTGCAGGAGAGGGAGATAGCGAGGGGCGAGCAGGGTGCCGGATGGTTGCACCACAGCTGGCTACCACCTGGGTAATTCTTGCCCTGGTCTCTGTGTGTGTCTGTGTATGTGTGTCTGTGGTCTGTGTGTGTGTGTGTGTGTGTTTTGTGACTTTCTGCTTCTCTAAGATGTGGTTCTCGTCGGAGGCTGGAAACTCTTAAGGCTGGGTTTGACGGAAGGCTGTCAAACACTCTCAAGGTGTTTGACAGCTTCTAACTCTCCACTCTTGTGTTCCTGTTTGCACCGTGTGTGTGATTATAGGTGTGGGGTTATAGGTACTCCCAGATCCTATCCTGGGGGCTGTCTTCTCCCCTTGTTTCATATTTCTCATCGGCCGTTTTTGCTATTGCCTCAATTCTCATTACCTTGCATTTTTCAAGTTAATGTTCTGTAGCCACTTTTTAAATCGGGTCTAATTTCTCCAGCTCCTCTTTCTACCCCCTCTCAATCCTCTTATCTTTTTATAGTGAATATTTGATCTGAACGCTTCAGCCTCGTCGTATAGTACGTTAACTTTTATCTGGAACAGTAAACTTCATAGGCGTAATCCTTGAGCTGCTTCACAGACACACACACCACTTCCCTCTGTGCTCATGCTCCGTATCTCAACATATTCCTTTTGTTTCCTGACCGTGAGGTACTCCCTGACCCAGTTCAGTGCTCTGCCGGTTACTTGGTTTTCCAACTTGTGTACGGGGCAGTGTGTGTGTTGAGCTGCGGTGAACACCTTCTTGTAGTGCCGGAAGACAAACCTCTTTCCTCTCCTCTCGTTGTCCTGCTTGACCATTGTCAGGTTGTATGGGAGGTCGTGTCAGGTGGTTGATCAGGAAGCTTTCTGTGAGTGCCTGCAGGGAACTCCTGTATGATGCCGTGTACGAGGGTGTAGGTGCTTGTTTATGTGTGCGTATGTGTTTGTTTATGTGTGTATGTGCTTTGTGTGTGTGTTTGTGTGTGTGTGTGTGTTTGTGTGTGTGTGTGTGTGTGTGTGTGTGTGTGTGTGTGTGTGTGTGTGTGTGTGTGTATGTATGTGCTTGTGTGCGCGCGCGCGCGTGTGTGTGTGTGTGTGTGTGTGTGTGTGTGTGTGTGTGTGTGTGTGTGTGTATGTATGTGCTTGTGTGCGCGCGTGTGTGTGTGTGTGTGTGTGTGTGTGTGTGTGTGTGTGTGTGTGTGTGTGTGTGTGTGTGTGTGTGTGTGTGTGTGTGTGTCTTAGTATCTGCAGGGTCGAGCATCATCTCTTATGGTTTAATGATGTAATTTAGTTATTTCATTTGTCCTGTCATATTTACTTTTAAAACTGTGCCCCGAGACTGTTCTCAATTCTTAAGTTGAAAGCTATTGTGAAATCTGTGCTATGGAGCTGCTATTTCTATCCACCCCAAACTCGTTCACATATGTGGCTAACCTACGCTAGAAACAATCTAGCCATCCCACACGCCGGTAATCTGTTCCAACTAATTAACAATCCTGTTTCTAAACCAGTATTTACCCAGGTCTTTTCTGAATCCAAACTTCTCCAATTTATATTCATTGTTTCGAGTTCTGTTAATATATTTAAATTCATTTATACTGTTGAGTAATGTCACCATTACTCTTCATCTCTCTGGGAAATGTGAAGTTGAGCTTATTAAATCCCTTCATATAGAAGGTTTGTAAATCGTAAGAATAACTTTGTCATCCTTCTTTGTATAAGTGAAATTGTCATTGTATAATTTGGTGACCTAAACTGAGCTAAGGCGACCTAGCAAGAGCGAGATTAAGCTGAAGGATACCATCAGATGTCTTTCTCAACTGTGGAAATATTTTACCGCAGACCTGATGATAAAAGATACATAAGCCACACTTACGATGATATCTCATATCATCGTAAGTGTGGCTTACGATGATATGAGATATCAAAAATGATATCTCATTTTTGCCTCATATCATAAGCCACACTTATGATATGAGGCAAAAACTGTTTTCAATTCCCCCAACACAACCAAGGTAAGGGTGTGTAGGACTGGAGCAGGCCACGACGGGGACCCAGGGAGGAGTGTGTGTGTATAGTACCGTGTAGAGACTGTAACCAGTTCTACATTATGTAACCATTGTTTACATGGAGGTAAACCTGACGTAAACTAGACGCCAGGTTTAGTTTACACCTTCATCACTGAAGACCACCAACGTCACCAAGAACTACGTTGGTAATGGTGCTGTACAACCCATAGTTGGGAAAAGGATCACAATATTGGCAGTAATAATGGTGAAATAATATATATATAAGTAATAATATTATATCTGGGAAGGTAGTAGAAGGGGGTTTTAGTCAACACTTGAAATACTTTCACTGGAAACGAGACCTTTACTTCTGAGGACACTTTTAGATGCAAAGTGGTTTTGAGTGAATTAAAATTATATTTGAATAGATGGACAAAATCTAAGTTGTACCTTTAGCAGCTCTCCCATGGGCGGATACCATGGGTGTGGGCGGATACCATGGGTGTGGGCGTATTCCTTGGGTGTGGGCGGATTCCTTGGGTGTGGGCGGATTCCTTGGGTGTGGGCGGATACCCTGGGTGTGGGCGGGGTTACCTGGGACATCATCTGGGCGGATACCTTATTTATCAACAACTTCAGCTCTCAAAATCCCACCTCAGCAATTCTTCCCAATTCTTTTTGCCTGACGGGAATCGAACCCGGGCCCGTGGAATATAAATGTGTATGGTAGGTGGCAGTTAGGCAGGTAGGAGGCAGCCAGGGAGGTAGGTACGAGCAGGCAGGGAGACAGAGAGAAGGCATGCAGGGAGAGAGAGGGGTAGGCAGGGAGGGACACAGAGAGAGGGCAGGCAGGCAGACAGGCAGTAAATCAGGGTGCTGAGGGTAAGGGAGTAGAAGCGAGCGGTAGCAGGGCACCCCTGGGGTGCCACACGTCAGGGCCAGAGTATTGGCACTCCCCCTTCCCCTTGGGATAGCGAGGGAGGGGAGGACCCCACACCTCCCCACATACCACACCAGCACCCTCTCCCTCCCCTCCACCAGGGACGCCGGAAGAGGGGGACGACCCCCCTGCCCCTCCCAGGGACGCAGTGGAATGGTAGGACTCCGTGCTGAAATTATGAAAATTATTAAGACAGGTGGACAGTAAGTCTGCAAGATAACCTGGATAAACTTGAGGAATGTCCAACAAATGGCTACTAGAGTTTAACTCAAACAAGTGTAAAGTAATGAAATTGGGTGTAGGAAGTAGGAGACCGGATATTAAGGTTCGGAGATATTAAGTTCGGAGATTTTTTCCTTCAAGAATCAGGTAAAGAGAATAATCTGGGGGTTGATATCACTCCGCACCTGTCTCCTCAAGCCCACATCAAAGGATATAATTGAGAACCTTCTACCTGGTATGTCAGACCACGCCTGGAGTTAAGCACAAGACGAAGGTAGACAAGGTTAAGAGATACCCCACCAGACTAGTCCCGAGCCGAGAGGTATGAGCTACCTGAGAAAATATCTTTAGGTTATCTTGAGATGATTTCGAGGCTTTAGTGTCCCCGCGGCCCGGTCCTCGACCAGGCCTCCACCCCCAGGAAGCAGCCCGTGACAGCTGACTAACACCCAGGTACCTATTTTACTGCTAGGTAACAGGGGCATAGGGTGAAAGAAACTCTGCCCATTGTTTCTCGCCGGCGCCCGGGATCGAACCCGGGACCACAGGATCACAAGTCCAGTGTGCTGTCCGCTCGGCCGACCGGCTCCCCGAATAGACTACATGATTTACGAGAGTTGTGTTGAGAAGTGTGAGAGTTCAACCCATTCTCTTGTGTTGATAGTAGTGTGTGTAACTATGTACTCCATAGTACAAAGATTATCCTTCTAAGGAATTAATAGCACTTTGTACTACTTTTGTACTTTTCACTTTATACAGTCAGGGAAAAAATGAAGCTAAATATTCCTGAATATAAATATTCCCAGCGCTAGTACAGCACAAACATATACCATATTAGGCCTAAGATATCGTGTAATAGGCCTAGGAAGGTTAGGCTAGTTTAGTTTCTCTTTGCAACACAAGTAAAAAAAATAGTTTTCCGGTTTGTCCAACACAATAGTTGATACTATACCATAGTATATATATATATATATATATATATATATATATATATATATATATATATATATATATATATATATATATATATATATATATATATATACTATGGTATAGCATCAACGAGGCTGTGACTGATACGTCAAGCTGCGAGCAGCCGCGTCCAACAGCCTGATTGACTAGTCCAGCAACGAGGAGGCCTGGTCGACGACCGGGCCGCGGGGTCGCTAAGCCCCGAAATCACCTCAAGGTAACCTCAAGGTAAGGTCCTCATCGTTACTACCAGCACAAGAGACTGGTCTAGAGAATAAGGTAAGGAAGCCAGTCACTTGACTCAGGTGGCCAGGGTGGGACCCCCCCAACCCCTCTCCTCCCTCCCCCCCACACACAACCCACAATCCCCCCCCCCCCACACACACGTGGGGGTGAGAGAGAAGGTGAGATGAAACAGTCTATGGTTTTATCCTTTATAACAATTAATTAGATATTAATAAAGTTGGTAAATTAACGGGTTTTAAAATAGGTAATTAAATTTGCATTCTTGCAGCTAATTAATTGTGTAAATAATTGATGAACTCTGGAGTCTATAAATTAATTAGCATTTATAATATTGGCTTAGTGTTTAAAGTCTAGTTTCATAAGCACTTACTGCTTTAACCTGTGAGTACTTAGCGGCACTCTAAAATATGTAATTGGGTAAAGGTAATTATGTATTTATGAGGTAATTAAGGGTAAAAGCAGGTAATTATGAGGAGCAATCACTAAGCCGGTGGAGGCTGAGGATGATCTCCGTCAGTTTCGTACAATGTACTCTCGTATAATGTACAGTACAATGTACTGTACAGTTTCGTACTCTCACTTACTGATTGACGTCAAACCGAACAAATTAGCTAGAAAATGGCGAAGGGCAATGAGTGATCTTCCAGTTGTGTTTACCAGTTGTGGGAACAGGTCCAAGTGCGTGAGTTATCATGGCGTCTCTCTCGTATTACTGACAACTGGCCGCTCTCGGTCTGGAAGAGACGATGGAGACAATACAGTACTGGGTAAGGTATAGCAATGGCCAGGGGCCAGATTCACAAAGCAGTTACGCAAGAACTTACGAACCTGTACATCTTTTCTCAATCTTTGGCGGCTTTGTTTACAATTATTAAACAGTTAATGAGCTCCGAAGCACCAGGAGGCTGTTTATAACAATAACAACAGTTGATTGGGCGGTTTTCATGCTTGTTAAATGATTAATAAATGTAACCAAAGCCGTTAAAGATTGAGGAAAGATGTACACGTTCGTAAGTACTTGCGTAACTGCTTCGTGAATCTGGCCCCAGGGGTCTTGGACCGCCTCTGGCCCGCTCAAGCCGGCACAGGTGAGTTGAAATGTCTTTTATCTTCAGTCTGTGAGGACGGTTGATGTTTCCCGCGGTCATCACCAGTACTGTGAGGCGGGTTGATGTCTCCCGCGGTCATCACCAGTACTGTGAGGACGGTTGATGTCTCGCGCGGTCATCACCAGTACTGTGAGGACGGTTGATGTTTCCCGCGGTCATCACCAGTACTGTGAGGCGGGTTGATGTCTCGCGCGGTCATCACCAGTACTGTGAGGACGGTTGATGTTTCCCGCGGTCATCACTAGTACTGTGAGGCGGGTTGATGTCTCGCGCGGTCATCACCAGTACTGTGAGGACGGTTGATGTCTCGCGCGGTCATCACCAGTACTGTGAGGACGGTTGATGTCTCCCGCGGTCATCACCAGTACTGTGAGGACGGTTGATGTCTCCCGCGGTCATCACCAGTACTGTGAGGACGGTTGATGTCTCCCGCGGTCATCACCAGTACTGTGAGGACGGTTGATGTCTCGCACGGTCATCACCAGTACTGTGAGGACGGTTGATGTCTCGCGCGGTTATCACCTGTAATAAATGGCGCTGCAGATGTTATCAGTGAGAGAAACCATTATAGTCGTATACAGGTTCTTGCTCTACACTATGATTCAACACCTGAGTGTGGTAATTACCAGTACTCTCTTGTGCCCAAGATTACTGTCTTCACTCACTTCCGGCTCCACCTGGAGTTCACTCGTGTGTGAGACTGACTTGGTCCCACCCCCCGGACCCTGGCTGGGACCTGAGTGGCTTGGTCCCCTGGCTGGGACCTGAGTGGCTTGGTCCCAGCCCCGGACCCCTGGCTGGGACCTGAGTGGCTTGGTCCCACCCCCGGACCCCTGGCTGGGACCTGAGTGGCTTGGTCCCACCCCCGGACCCCTGGCTGGGACCTGAGTGGCTTGGTCCCACCCCCGGACCCCTGGCTGGGACCTGAGTGGCTTGGTCCCACCCCCGGACCCCTGACTGGGACCTGAGTGGCTTGGTCCCACCCCCGGACCCCTGACTGGGACCTGAGTGGCTTGGTCCCACCCCCGGACCCCTGGCTGGGACCTGAGTGGCTTGGTCCCACCCCCGGACCCCTGGCTGGGACCTGAGTGGCTTGGTCCCACTTGGTATATATATATATATATATATATATATATATATATATATATATATATATATATATATATATATATATATATATATATATATATATATATATATATATATATTTATTTTACACGCTGTGCCACAGAGTGGGCCTCTCGTGCAGGCCAATCACCTCAACCACCATCCCCAAAAGCCCACAAGCAATCCAGCTGGGATGGCCCCATTGTAGACCAAGTTGCTGCAGAGTGCCTGGGTGCTGCAACAACACAACACGACATTGCTCGCCTCACAGCAGTAGCAGCACCACATGCAGGGGATTTCTTGTTAGCAACCCCAATGTCGGCAACTGGCACGCGTCTCACACCACACGCCCTCCGAATTGCTGTGGCCCTCCGCCTTGCTGCCCCAATCCACACCAGATATAGGTGTATTTGCGGCGAGGTGGTGGCTGACAGGTACGGCCACCATGGCCTACTCTGCCAAAGCACAGGGGGATGGCACTCGAGGCACAGTGAAGTTAACGACATCATCAAGAGGAACCTCACCACAGCTGGATGCCCAGCTGAAAGAGAGCCCCGTTACCTAACGCCCCATAACTCTGATGCTCTTATTGGTCGCCCGGATGGTATCACAGTGAACCCCTGGAAGAATGGCAAGCAGTTGGTATGGGACTACACGTGCGTATCAACCCTGGCTAACACCTACATTAACCTCAGTGTTGCACAACCAGGTGGCGCTGCCACCTACAGGGAAGCAGCCAAATCCCGTAAGTATAGTGAACTGGATCACCACTACAATTTTGTCCCCATTGCTTCTGAGACACTCGGCGCCTGGGGTAAAAGTGCTACCAGTTTTTTGAAGGAACTGGGTTCTAGGCTCATTGAAACAACAAGGGACCCAAGAGCTGCAAGCTTTCTTTTCCAGCGCCTCAGTGTGGCGATACAGAGGGGAAATGCGCACTGCATCCAGGGTTCCTGCACGCCATCTGAGGAGCTGGAGGAACTCGACAACCTATGATAACCATCTTTGTAACCCATATGTAATTCCTTTTTTGTAACAAAGTTCAAATAAAGTAAATATATATGTGTACATACAAAAGAATGGGGGTGGTAGGAGAAGATAATATTAGTGTTCAGTGAGAAACCACAAGGTCTCCTCTGAATAATTTTTATTTTCTTCTCCGAGGCTATGGGTCCCCACATTGGCACCAGAGGTGGTACCCTCACAAACATTATATATATATATATATATATATATATATATATATATATATATATATATATATATATATATATATATATATATATATATACACCAAGTGAGACCTGAGTGTATTGGTCCCACTTGGTATATATATATATGTCGTACCTAGTAGCCAGAACGCACTTCTCAGCCTACTATGCAAGGCCCGATTTGCCTAATAAGCCAAGTTTTCATGAATTAATTGTTTTTCGACTACCTAACCTACCTAACCAAACCTAACCTAACTTTTTCGGCTACCTACCCTAACCTAACCTATAAAGATAGGTTAGGTTAGGTTAGGTAGGGTTGGTTAGGTTCGGTCATATATCTACGTTAATTTTATCTCCAATAACAAAAAATTGACCTCATACATAATGAAATGGGTAGCTTTATCATTTCATAAGAAAAAAAATAGAGAAAATATATTAATTCAGGAAAACTTGGCTTATTAGGCAAATCGGGCCTTGCATAATAGGCCGAGAAGTGCGTTCTGGCTACTAGGTACGACATATATATATATATATATATATGACAAAGTCAGACCACGGAGGAAAAATGAAACAGGAATTTCCTTAAGTACTTTCGTATATTAATACATCTTCAGAAGAAATATATATATATATATATATTTATATATATATATATATATATATATATATATATATATATATATATATATATATATATATATATATATATATATATATATATATATATATATAATCACAAAAAACACGGGATTCGGTTATGCGTACTGAAATGAAACGAAAATTCGGAACGTTATGGTGTATGAACACATTATGAGGTAATACAGACAGAGAAGACACTGGGTTGGGACTATATACCCCCACTACACCTGCAGTACATCAAGACCATGAACAAAAGATGAGCTGAGTAAGGGGGATATTCCCTCTTCCTCGGAGTGTTCTACGCATACAATTGTTCTCGACATAATTGTATACCTATCACAAATTTGACTAGTTATTAAGCTATCAAATTGATGTAATGCTGGACTTATGTTAATATTATCTCATTTTATTAAGATTCAATAATATTTGTATCGGTAACTGATTTACGCGCCACAATTTTGCATGAATTAGTTCAGTCAATTGAATGATTTCAATCTCTTTCAGTGAACAATGTATTGGACTGTGGACTTGTTCTTATATTATGTTTATGTTCTTTGAGTCTCTGGTCAGGATATTTGGCCAACATGGAACTTATTACAATGTTTTCGTGGAGTTTTATACACACACTTCCATTACAACTACCTGGGATTATTTTATGAGTATTTTTAAAATATGTATTTCTCTGTGATTCAGAATATTAGAATTTAGATTCTCGCCTCCCTTGACCCCCGTGGCTGCTTTTTTTATGTTACAGTTAGGCAAGTCTCATTGTATTGATTATATTCTTCCTTAGGTCTTGTGTTGCTTGGCGGGAGGTTGTAAGTCACCGCTGCCAGTATCTTCATGTCCCCAAATGTGTCTTTCCTAGTATCTTCTCATCAGAGTCCTTTGACACTTCCTCAAAGATCCTGTGTAGTTGTAGCAGTGTGTGTGTGTACTCATCTATTTGTGCCTGCGGGGGTTGAGCTCTGGCTCTTTGGTCCCGCTTCTCAACCGTCAATCAACTGGTGTACAGGTTCCTCAGCCTACTGGGCTCTATCATATCTACACTTGAAACTGTGTATGAAATCAGCCTCCACCACGTCACTTCCTAATGCATTCCATTTGTCAACCACTCTGACACTGAAAAAGTTCCTTCTAATATCTCTGTGGCTCATTTGGGGCACTCAGTTTCCACCTGTGTCCCCCTAGTGTGTGTGCCCCTTGTGTTAAATTGTCTGTCTTCCTCAGGCTAAGTGTGTGTGTGTGTGTGTGTGTGTGTGTGTGTGTGTGTGTGTGTATGTGTGTGAGTGTGATGGGTGTGGGTGTGGGTGTATTCTCGCAGTATTCATACAGCTTCCCACGTCAGCTTATACTATTGGAGTCTCTCTATTAATACTGACATATTGACAGAGCGCGCGCGGGGCCGCTACCGTGAAGAGAGGACGCGCCTTCCGCTGTGTATACAAGACAAACATCAGCCTCCACCAAATTGTCGAAATACACATGTTCGTTTTAATGCATTTGTTTGCCCTTCCGTCCCTTGTTTTCTTTGTTGCTTTTTGTTCTTAGCACATGATTCAATCGCTTTAGTTTGTTGGTCATGGGCTCGTTTGTGAAGCTTTCTCCTGATGGATATATTCCTGTGCTGCTGCTGCTGCTGCTGGTAAGGGAGGTGGTGACCTAACCTCCCCTGGCAGGGATGTTATGAGGGGAGGGGAGGCTGCACGCATGCCCCCACACCCTCTACCACCCCTACCACACACCCCCTACCACCTCCACCACACCATAGAACCCCCTCTCCTCTCCTCTTACCATACTAGAGCATTTCCCGCCACGTCTCACAGCCCAGGCTGGTCAGGTTTTGCATGAAAGCAACTATAGGTTCATATACCAGTGTGATGAGTGTAATTTGCATGGAGGCAGGCGAGGTGGTGGTGGGGGTGGTGGTAGGGGTGTTGGGGAAGGTTGTAGTGGTAATGGGAGGGTGATGGTAGTGGTTGTTAAATCATCAGATCCTTGTAAGGTGGATATTTAGAAAACTTGGGTATTGACCTTCTCACAGTTTGCTTGATCATTAGAATGAGTTCCTATACTATGGTGACCTCTAGGAGCCTCTGGCACTGCGTGGAAGCTGCATAGGTGAGTGAGTGAGTGAGTGATAAACCATTTCAACAAACACAGACGAACATCGAAGTCAAAAGTGGCCTTTTCCCCCCTTAAAAATAAAAACAAAATAATGCGATGCAAATGCAACAAAATTCTTCTGTAGGAAAGCGAGAAAAATGTGTTTGCTAATGATTGCATAAAATCCCCCGTGTATTGGAGGCAAATTAAGGCCCGTCAGGAAATACTGACGATCACTCGCATCGTATACCATACAACGCTGCTTTTTGCGTCTTCATTTTGTCTATGTTGCATGATTGGTAGTGTATAATACACACGCGGTAATTGTTGCATACATTGGTAAAGGTGCGTATGCATATATACATGTTTTATGTATATGTGCGTGTGTTTTATATGTAAGCTGGTGTTTCATGAAGGCGACCTGCCTTGGTGGTGGTGTGGTGTGGTGGTAGTGGTGGTGGTGTGGTGTGGTGTGGTGGTAGTGGTGGTGGTGTGGTGTGGTGGTAGTGGTGTGGTGGTAGTGGTGTGGTGGTAGTAGTGGTGGTGGTGTCAGTGGTGTGGTGGTAGAGGAGCATGGAGCCAGGTCCACATTACCGATACCTCCCGCCATTACCAACATCGACATAACCTAACCAATACCTGCGGCGATGACATAAAATTGACCCAGTGATTGTGGTGGCGGGAACCCCGCTACTTACAACACGGTGCTTGCACTGGTGGTGGTTGCAATAGTTGAATGGTTGTCGTGGGGTATGGCAGAGATGGTGAAGGTAGTTGTGGTAATTATGACAGGTGATGGTGAAGTTAGCAGCACTGGAGAAGAGAGGTATCATTACCAGAGGGTTAATATAGTGTATGTAATGTCTCTCAATAACTAGGACATTATCTGGTCTGGTTCCGCTGCCTTAGCTCCGCCTGTATCTCCTCCTCCACAGTTCCTGTCATGTCTTCCACAGTGGGGGCCACTCTCCTCTTATCTCTTGCCCCTCTACTCTGGCTCCACCTTAAACACACCATATCCCCAGTTGACCTCTCCGCTAACCTGTCACTTTGTCAGGTCTAAAACTGTGCACTCTATTCTTGACTTTCTTCGTATATGAGTGTAATAATAATAATAATAATAATATTTTATTTAGGAAAAGTACATACATAGGTGCAGAGTTACAAACATTCTGATTGATTTATAGATAGAGCTAGTACATTCAATACCTAAAGCCACTAGTACGCATAGCGTTTCGGGTAACAGTAGTAACCGTGTAGTAACCTTGTAAGTAACCTTGTAAGTAACCTTGTAATAACCTTGTAAGTAACCTTGTAAGTAACCGTGTAAGTAACTTTGTAGTAACCTTGACTCCTCTGTGACCACGCTGAAGACAAAAATGTAACTTCTATGTCTATAAGATTGACTATCTGGTTATCCAAGGTTGGTGGCCAGATGCTCGGGGCTAGCCTCATTAATCTTTGCAGGATTACTGGTGATTGTATAAGGAGTGTCACGGGGAGCTGGTCGGCCTCCACGCCCCTTTGCCCAACCACTTGGGCTGGACGGTAGAGCGACGGTCTCGCTTCAGGCAAGTCGGTATTCAATCCTCGACCGTGCAAGTGGTCGGGCTTATTCTGATCCCTTCCAAGTGCTATATAGTCTTAATGGCTTTGGCGCTTTTGACTTGTAAAATGTATGTTAACATTTGCATTCTCGTTGCAACCTTTTGGTTGTGGTGATGGAGATATTGTGTGGTGAAAATGGTTATAGTGATTGGGGGATGGAGGGTAGGTGTGTCCGTTAAGGTGATGGGGAGGGTGACTGTGGGGGAGATGGGGAGGGTGACTGCGGGGGAGATGGGGAGGGTGACTGTGGGGGAGATGGGGAGGGTGACTGTAGGGGTGATGGGGAGGGTGACTGTAGGGGTGATGGGGAGGGTGACTGTAGGGGTGATGGGGAGGGTGAATGTAGGGGTGATGGGGAGGGTGACTGTGGGGGAGATGGGGAGGGTGAATGTAGGGGAGATGGGGAGGGTGTGTGGAGGTAACCCACCCACCTGCCAGGTGCCCCATCTGGTACAGATACAAGGAACTACTCGATCAGCCCGAGAAATGTATAAACAAGCAAAGCGAACTATTCCAAATCTATGTTAAGGACCTCAGCAGAGGGGCCAGAAGCCTACATGTTAAGTCTGCATGCAGACTGAGGCAGAATTATGAAGAAGAGAAGCAGACGAAGCCAGAAAATTGTGTCGAGTACTCATAACAGCAGCACCATGCATGGGGGATAGTGAGAGTGTGGTGCCATAACACACTACAGGTCATATGGTCCTGTAGATTTTGCAGAAGCCGACGATCGAGGGTTGAAGGGTGGTGAAGTAGCAAGGTCTTGTTCGGGGGTCCGTGTGTGTGCGTGTTTACGGCCGTCTGGGGAGCTGTGCCGGGCCAAGACCTGCCCTCTCCTGGGGCCCCCTGAATTGTTGAGTCGGCGCAAGTATTACGCGCCCCCCAAGATAACGGTAGGGGGGGTTACTGTTGGGTGTTAGGGGGAAGGGAGCACTGTTGGGTGCCAGGGGGGAAGGGGGCACTGTCGAACGTACCCGCGTGTGGGCATGACCACCACGGGCACTTACAGCCAGCTAACGACATAGAACTAGCTGTCACCTCAGGCATTATGTTGCTGACTATGAACCGCCCTCGTCCCTTCCCAAGTGTTATACAGTCTTACTGGGTGTTTTCCTCTTGATTATTACCTTCCTTGCTGATGTAAACAAGTACTGGGGTACTGGGTACTGGGGCAGGGGTACTGGGGCCGGGTACTGGGGCCAGGTACTGGGGTACTGGGCACTGGGGTACTGGGTACTGGGGCCGGGTACCGAGGCCAGGTACTGGGGTACTGGGTACTGGGGCAGGGGTACTGCGGCCTTCCAGTGCCTCCAGACTGCTACATAATAATCCAACTGAAACTTACTCATTTCGTAGTTAACTGTAATGAGTAGGTTTACTGTGAGGAGTTTTCACGATGGTAACGTAACTAGTGATGACCCGTGACATATGGTGGCGTTTATATAGCACAAATGTTTAGATGGTATCACTAGTGTTTATACATGTTTAGGAACAAGTGTTTACCATTATCCTCCAATGGTCGTTAGCCCCCTTCTGGTCACCACTGGTGTTGAGCGGCCCATTATTATATATATATATTACTTGACAAAGTATTATTCTTTGTCGAAGTATAATTTACAGACCCCGGCGACAGTCAACAGGCATACATCATACAACATACTCAGCATATATAGGAAGGTAGACCCAACATACCCGTCTCTAGACACAGCTCCAGCATACCCCAGTCAGTGCGAGGCGGGGTGGTATACTGGGGGGAGCTTGCCAGGAGTATATCGGTGTTACACAAGCTGGGTATAACGGCGGCGCCTGATAACCGCGCCTGGAAAACAACTGCTTTGTTTCCTTTCTGTTACTTCAGGGTTGAGCCACCGAGATCGCCTTCGTGTTTACGGGTCACCGGGGAGCAGTTGTGTCGTCTCTGGCACCCTGGGGAGGGTGCCAGCCTCTGTGTGGGGGTGGGGGAGGGTGCCAGTCCCTGTGTGGGGGTGGGTGGAGGGTGCCAGTCTGTGTGGGGGTGGGGGAGGGTGCCAGTCTCTGTGTGGGGGAGGGGGAGGGTGCCAGCCTCTGTGTGGGGGTGGGGGAGGGTGCCAGTCCCTGTGTGGGGGTGGGGGGAGGGTGCCAGTCTGTGTGGGGGTGGGGGAGGGTGCCAGCCTCTGTGTGGGGGTGGGGGAGGGTGCCAGCCTCTGTGTGGGGGTGGGGGGAGGGTGCCAGTCCCTGTGTGGGGGTGGGGGAGGGTGCCAGTCTCTGTGTGGGGGTGGGGAGGGTGTCAGCCTCTGTGTGGGGGTGGGGGAGGGTGCCAGCCTCTGTGTGGGGGTGGGGGAGGGTGCCAGTCTCTGTGTGGGGGTGGGGGGAGGGTGCCAGTCCCTGTGTGGGGGTGGGGAGGGTGCCAGCCTCTGTGTGGGGGTGGGGGAGGGTGCCAGTCTCTGTGTGGCACCCTCCCCCTCCCCCACACAGAGACTGGCACCCTCCCCCTCCCCCAGTCTCTGTGTGGGGGTGGGGGAGGGTGCCAGTCTCTGTGTGGGGGAGGGGGAGGGTGCCAGTCTCTGTGTGGGGGTGGGGGAGGGTGCCAGTCTCTGTGTGAGGGAGGGGGAGGGTGCCAGTCTCTGTGTGGGGGTGGGGGGAGGGTGCCAGTCTCTGTGTGGGGGTGGGGGGAGGGTGCCAGTCCCTGTGTGGGGGTGGGGGAGGGTGCCAGTCTCTGTGTGGGGGTGGGGGGAGGGTGCCAGTCCCTGTGTGGGGGTGGGGGAGGGTGCCAGTCTCTGTGTGGGGGTGGGGGGAGGGTGTCAGCCTCTGTGTGGGGGTGGGGAAGGGTGCCAGCCTCTGTGTGGGGGAGGGGGAGGGTGCCAGTCTCTGTGTGGGGGTGGGGGAGGGTGCCAGTCTCTGTGTGGGGGTGGGGGGAGGGTGCCAGTCTCTGTGTGGGGGTGGGGGAGGGTGTCAGCCTCTTGTGTGGGGGTGGGGGAGGGTGCCAGCCTCTGTGTGGGGGAGAGGGAGGGTGCCAGTCTCTGTGTGGGGGTGGGTGCCAGTCTCTGTGTGGGGGTGGGGGGAGGGTGCCAGTCTCTGTGTGGGGGTGGGGGGAGGGTGCCAGTCTCTGTGTGGGGGAGGGGGAGGGTGCCAGTCTCTGTGTGGGGGTGGGGGAGGGTGTGTGGGGGTGGGGGAGTGTGTGTGTGTGTGTGTGTGTTTGTGTGTGTATTCACCTAGTTGTGCATACGGGGGTTGAGCTCTGCTCTTTCGGCCCGCCTCTCAACTGTCAATCAACTGTTACTAACTACTAATTATATTTTTTCACACGCACACACACACACACACACACACACACACACACACACACACACACACACACACACACACACACACACACACACACACACACACACACTCAGGAAGCAGCCCGTAACAGCTGTCTAACTCCCAGGTACCTATTTACTGCTAAATAACAAAGGCACCAGGGGTAAAAGAAACTCTGTCCATTTGTTTCTGCCATCACCAGGGGATCGATCATGGACCCTAGGATTACGAGCCCAGAGCGCTGTCCACTCAGCTATCAGGCCCCCAATAGCTGCGTGTGCGTGTGTGCGTGCGTGCACACTCCCTCACCTAACTCGAGCAAGTGTCGACACTGACATATTGAGTGGGTTGTGTTGTTACTCTCCCTCTCGCTGGCTCACCCAGCGAATATAAGAGGCCTTACGCCTGTCTTCTGTACCGGGCAGTCGATGACATGTTATAAGGTGGTGTGGCCAGTGTCTGCTGCCCCTCACCCACCTGCACCGCTGGACACCGCTGGACACCGCTGGACACCGCCGGACACCGCTGGACACAGCTGGACACAGCTGGACACCGCTGGACACCGCTGGACACAGCTTGCACAACCACTGCGCTGCGCCATGTCAGGTAAACGAGCACATTTTAACGACCTGTGTAATAATAACACGAGACTTGTGAGCCTGGCGGTGGTCTCAACATAACGGAAGAAGAGTTCACCAACGCCAGTACACACCACGTGAAGCCGGTCGGCCGAGTGGACAGCACACTGGACTTGTGATCCTGTGGTCTCGAGTTCAATCCCGGGCGCCGGCGAGAAACAATGGGCAGAGTTTCTTTCACCCTATGCCCCTGCTACCTAGCAGTAAAATAGGTACCTGGTTGTTAGTCAGCTGTCACGGGCTGCTTCCTGGGGGTGGAGGCCTGGTCGAGGACCGGGCCGCTGGGACACTAAAAAAAAAAAAGCCCCGAAATCATCTCAAGATAACCTCAAGATAACCACGTCAGTACACACCACGCCAGTACACACCACGCCAGTACACACCACGCCAGTACACACCACGCCAGTAGTCAGAAAGCCTTTGAAACATTACCCCATTAGAGGCGGGTGCATGAATTGGAGAAACAGGCAGAAGGACGTGGTAGGGTGCAGGTATAAGGGAGTACCTAAACAACAGGAAGCAGAGGGTTACTGTGAGGGGTGAGACCTCAGACTGGTGTGGTCACCAGCGGAGTCCCGCAGGGTTCTGTACTCGGACCTATCCTGTTTCTGATATACGGGAATGATCTTCCAGAAGGTATAGACTCCTCAATATTTGTTGTTGATATTAACATTATGGGAAGGATTAAGATAGAGGAGGACAACAAGAGGCTGCAGGATGACCTGGAGAAACTGGAGAAATGGTCCGTCAAATGTCTATTAGAGTTTAACTCGAGCAAATATAAAGTAATGAAGATAGGTGTAGGAAGCAGGGGACCTGATACAAGGTACTTTTGGGAGATAAAAGCCTAAAAGAATAAGGTAGTGAGAAAGACCTGAGGGTTGATATCACGCTAGATCTGTTCCTTGAAGCCCACATCAAGAGAATAACATCAGCGGCATATACTAAGTTAGCCAGCATAAGAACTGCCTTTATAAACTTGTGTAAGGAATCATTTAGAAGCTTTTATACCACATATATGAGACCAATCCTCGAGTATGCAGCACCAGCGTGGAGTTCGTATCTAATCAAGCATAAGACTAAATTGGAGAAGGTTCAAAGGTTTGCCACCAGACTTTATTGAACCCGAACTGAGGGTTATGAGCTACGAGGAGA
>NC_091151.1:40311853-40331853 GCF_040958095.1 Procambarus clarkii | reverse complement strand
TGCCAGTGGACCAGGGTGGGTGCCAGTGGACCAGGGTGGGTGCCAGTGGACCAGGGTGGGTGCCAGTGGACCAGGGTGGGTGCCAGTGGACCAGGGTGGGTGCCAGAGGACCAGGGTGGGTGCCAGTGGACCAGGGTGGGTGCCAGTGGACCAGAGTGGGTGCCAGTGGACCAGGGTGGGTGCCAGTGGACCCGGTTGAGTGCCAGTGGACCAGGGTGGGTGCCAGTGGACCAGGGTGAGTGCCAGTGGTCCAGGGTGGGTGCCAGTGGACCAGGGTGGGTGCTAGTGGTCCATGGTGGGTGCCAGTGGTCCAGGGTGGGTGCCAGTGGACCAGGGTGGATGCCAGTGGACCTGGGTGGGTGCCAGTGGTCCAGGGTGGGTGCCAGTGGACCAGGGTGGATGCCAGTGGACCAGGGTGGGTGCCAGTGGTCCAGGGTGGATGCCAGTGGACCAGGGTGGGTGCCAGTGGACCAGGGTGGGTGCTAGTGGTCCATGGTGGGTGCCAGTGGTCCAGGGTGGGTGCCAGTGGACCAGGGTGGGTGCCAGTGGACCAGGGTGGGTGCCAGTGGACCAGGGTGGGTGCCAGTGGACCAGGGTGGGTGCCAGTGGACCAGGGTGGGTGCTAGTGGTCCATGGTGGGTGCCAGTGAACCAGGGTGGGTGCCAGTGGACCAGGGTGGGTGCCAGTGGACCAGGCTGGGTGCCAGTGGACCAGGGTGGGTGCTAGTGGTCCATGGTGGGTGCCAGTGGTCCAGGGTGGGTGCCAGTGGACCAGGGTGAGTGCCAGTGGTCCAGGGTGGGCGCCAGTGAACCAGGGAGGGTGCCAGTGGACCAGGGTGGGTGCCAGTGGACCAGGGTGGGTGCCAGTGGACCAGGGTGGGTGCCAGGGGACCAGGGTGGGTGCCAGTGGACCAGGGTGGGTGCCAGTGGACCAGGGTGGGTACCAGTGGCACACACACACACACACACACACACACACACACACACACACACACACACACACACACACATACACACACACACACACACACACACAACACACACACCCACCCACACCCACAACACACACACCCACCCACACCCACAACACACACACACACACACACACAAACACACGCACACCCACCCACCCACCCACACACCCACCCACACCCGCAACACACACACACACACACACACACACACACACACACACACACACACACACACACACACACACACACACACACACACACACACACCAACCGAGACCAACTTAACCAAATCCCAGGTGTGTTGCGTGGCCAGGCCAGAGGGTAGAGTCAGCACACCTCTCCCTGTGTCACATTACTGCGTCTCTCCCACCCTGTGCCGGGAACACCCACCCACACCTCCTGGAACCTGCAGGAGCTGGAGTATCATTCCTCGCTAGTTTAGAGAAGCGTGAGAGAATGTATGGAGTGAGGGAGAGAGGGAGAGAGAGAGGGAGAGAGAGAAGCATGGGGTAGAAATATTGGTGAGTGAATGGGAGGGGAGGTGGCCGGGGTCCCCCGAGCGGACCTTAAAGGGGAAGGGTTGCATGACAGGGAAGGGCTCCCCTGGCGGCCTGGTAATTGCCACGAGTCATACTCCACTCTCCAGATGGCCCGCTCCCCTGGCCCGCTCCCCTGGCCCGCTCCCTGGCCCGCTCCCCTGGCCCGCTCCCCTGGCCCGCTCCCCTGGCCCGCTCCCCTGGCCCGCTCCCCTGGCCCGCTCCCCTGGCCCGCTCCCCTGGCCCGCTTCCCTAGCCCGCTTCCCTGGCCCGCTCCCCTGGCCCGCTTCCCTGGCCCGTTCCCCTGGCCCGCTTCCCTGGCCCGTTCCCCTGGCCCGCTCCCCTGGCCCGCTTCCCTGGCCCGCTCCCCTGGCCCGCTTCCCTGGCCCGCTCCCCTGGCCCGCTTCCCTGGCCCGCTTCCCTGGCCCGCTTCCCTAGCCCGCTTCCCTGGCCCGCTCCCCTGGCCCGCTTCCCTGGCCCGTTCCCCTGGCCCGCTTCCCTGGCCCGTTCCCCTGGCCCGCTCCCCTGGCCCGCTTCCCTGGCCCGCTCCCCTGGCCCGCTTCCCTGGCCCGCTCCCCTGGCCCGCTCCCCTGGCCCGCTCCCCTGGCCCGCTCTCCTGGCCCGCTTCCCTGGCCCGTTCCCCTGGCCCGCTCCCCTGGCCCGCTTCCCTGGCCCGTTCCCCTGGCCCGCTCCCTTGGCCCGTTCCCCTGGCCCATTCCCCTGGCCCGTCCCCTAGGCCCATTCCCCTGGCCCGTCCCCCATGCCCACCCCCCAGGCCCACCCCTGGCCCGCCTCCTTCACGCGCGCGCCCGCATGCTCGCCTCACTCTCATTATTGTAACAGCTCTCGCTTCCTTCCTCACTCTACCTCTACCATATGTGTCTCTACCTCTTCCTTATCTACCTCTACCTCTTACGTCTGAATTTTGCCAGGGGACGCCCTTATTGAAGTGCATTTGCCAGGGAACGCCCTTATTGAAGTGCATTTGCCAGGGGACGCCCTTATTGAAGTGCATTTGCCAGGGGACGCCCTTGTTGAAGTGCATTTGCCAGGGGACGCCCTTGTTGAAGTGCATTTGCCAGGGGACGCCCTTATTGAAGTGCATTTGCCAGGGGACGCCCTTGTTAAAGTACATTTGCCAGGGGACGCCCTTGCTGAAGTGCATTTGCCAGGGACGCGCAAACACAGCGAAGTGTGTTTGTTAGGGAGGACAAAAACAGGTATTTGCTTTACTTGCTGGGACCTGTCTGAAATGAATTTGGGTTTTATGCATTTACAAAAAAAACATGTTGTTTACATTCGTCTTATACATGTCAAAATATATTTGTGAGATTTGTGTTTGTAAACCTATACATCTTGTTCTAATTCCTTTAGATACGTGTTTGTTTGTTCGTGTTCACTCTTGTGGAAATGTTTTTGTGTGTGTGAGGGCAGCGTGAGGGGCAGCGTGAGGGCAGCGTGAGGGGCAGCGTGAGGGGCAGCGTGAGGGGCAGCGTGAGGGAGGAGCACCTTTTGTTCTGGCTTAGTCTAACTGGATACTAGTTACAAGAGTGGTGTGAGAGGGGAGAGGAAGGCTGCTGCAGAGGGGAGCACAACAGGGAAAACACAGGCAAATAGAAGAGGGGAGAGAGTAAATATAAGGAAGAGGGGACAGGAGAGTGTGTGTGTGTGTGTGCAGGTGAGGGAGAAGACTGTCTAGGTGAAGGGAAGAGGGGAGGTGAGGTAGTTCATGTGAGGTAGAGAGGAGAGCTTATCTGGTTAATGTTGAGTGTGAGGGGAGAGAGAGAGAGAGAGAGAGAGAGAGAGAGAGAGAGAGAGAGAGAGAGAGAGAGAGAGAGAGAGAGAGAGAGAGAGAGAGAGACAGAGAGAGACAGACAGACAGACAGACAGACAGACAGACAGACAGACAGACAGAGAGAGCCAGAGAGACAGAGAGAGAGAGAGAGAGAGAGAGAGTGAGAGACAGACAGACAGAGAGGTCGCCTATGTAAGAATGAGGGGACTCGCGTGGTTCAAATGAGGCAAAGGGAGGGGGTGCTGGAGGTGATAGTGAGGGGGGAGGGGGAGGGGAAGGGGGTAGCAACAGCGTGTCACGCTGGACAGTGTCCTCAGGACTCTCCCATGAATATGCATGCAATAAACAACTTCTGTCACTCATTTGACTCTCCAGCCCTGGCACTCTGCAGAGTACACCAGTCGTTGCTAGAGTGCCACACACACTATCTCCTTCCCTCTCCACTCTGTGTGTGGCATGACCTTCGTGGAGGCACTTGTGTCGTGTAGCAGGTCATGTTTATACAGCAAGCCAGGTGTGCTGTGGAACACAGTAGGGTAAGCCAGTTTAGTGGAGTCACACTTGCCCATTATGTAGGGTAAGCCAGTTTAGTGGAGTGATAGTTGCCCATTATGTAGGGTAAGCCAGTTTAGTGGAGTGATAGTTGCCCATTATGTAGGGTAAGCCAGTTTAGTGGAGTGATAGTTGCCCATTATGTAGGGTAAGCCAGTTTAGAGGAGTGATACTTGCCCATTATGTAGGGTAAGCCAGTTTAGAGGAGTGATACTTGCCCATTATGTAGGGTAAGCCAGTTTAGTGGAGTGATACTTACCCATTATGTAAGGGTAAGCCAGTTTAGTGGAGTGATACTTACCCATTATGTAAGGGGTCAGCTCGTTGCTGTGGCGGCCCTCCCCGGCTGTATTGAGGACAGGTGACACTATGACAGGTGACACTATGACAGGTGACACTATGACAGGTAACACTGACAAGGTGGTGACACAGGGCCAGGTGACAGGTACTCAACTTGCGGACCTGCTCTCTCTCCCATCATTCTGTCACACTCACAGTATTACTGTTTATGTCTCGCATGGTAATTTTGAACACAGTGTCGTGGATGACACGATGTTTTTGTTTGTTTGTAGTGCGTGTTGTGGCTGATGGTTGGTGCTCACCGTACACACATCTGGCGCTCACCATACACACACCCGGCGCTCACCGTACACACCTGCACGACGCCAGGATATCTATCGTCAAATCCTATATAAGACGATTGGATAAAACTCGTTTTCTGTTCCTTAAAGCGTACATAATGTTAATATAGGATGTATAAGGCTAGGCCTTAGGTTAGGTTACGCTGGGCTGGCCTAGGCTAGGCTAGGCTGGGTTAGGTTAGGCTAGGCTTGGTTATGTTAAGCTGGGCTGGGTTAGGTAAGGTACCCATTAACGAACCGTCTTGTGTACGGTGTGAATTGTATCCTTATTAGAAACCTCATGTCGATCAGATAACTACATGCGCGATGCAGTGAGATTACAGCAAGATCTGCGCACCCAGTCAACAGTCTGCCACCCCTCCCACTATACCCTTGCACACATCTTCCCCATCTCCCCTACCTCCCCCCTCCCACCACCACTATTCTCAGGGGAATACGAGGGAGAAATAGCCAGTCGGCCAATTAGCTAACCACTCGAGCAGTTAGCAAGCCGTAATTCATCAAGCCACCAGTCTTAACTAACTGTCCAGCCAGCATTTAAATCATCCATTAACCTACCCGTTCAGCCAGTCAAGCAGGCACCCATTTTGCCGTAGAAGCATCCAGACGTTCACCCGCTTAGTCATCCAGCAAAATCGGCAAGGCAACCTTCCAGCTTTGCAGTCAGCGGGCTTGCTAACCCTCCGTGCAGCTGGCCAGAAGCAACAACTGCGTCTCACTGGCGTATGTGAGACAAAGCCGCCGTGAGAGAGACTCACACTCCACAACTTATAAACATCAGATAAATCACCAGGGGTGGTCATAACTCCCCCTCCCCCACCCCCCTTCAACCCCCGGGGGGGGGGGGTGGACGCTAATATTGGCGGGAAAATGTATATTGTTGTATTCTAGGAAGCGCAGGTTAGGCCGGTGGACTGGCTCCCACGGGGGAGTCTGGAAGTCGTCGTTGTATTAATATACAATATGGCAAGGTTATCCTGGCTTTAGTTCTTCTGGATATCAAGACGGTCATCACTACTCCATACAGCGGGTGCTGGCACTAGCGTCCACTACCCCATACAGCGGGTGCTGGAACTAGCGTCCACTACCCCATACAGCGGGTGCTGGAACTAGCGTCCACTACCCCATACAGCGGGTGCTAGAACTAGCGTCCACTACCCCATACAGCGGGTGCTGGAACTAGCGTCCACTACCCCATACAGCGGGTGCTGGAACTAGCGTCCACTACCCCATACAGCGGGTGCTAGAACTAGCGTCCACTACCCCATACAGCGGGTGCTGGAACTAGCGTCCGCTACTCCATACAGCGGGTGCTGGAACTAGCGTCCACGAGGCCTAGGAAAGTCGTCAGCATGGCATACAGTGGCCACCACTTCTTGTGGTCACGATACGTCAAATTATGCGTTACATTTTGACGCATAACTTTCCCCTAAGGCCAAAAATTGACGCACCAAAAGTGATAGTGGCTCGCGAAAGTGACGTGATGTCCCGTTTTCTGTTGTTGGGTCCTCGGGTGGGTTAGGTCAGGGCAGTTTGGTATCACAGTTTAGGGACGTTGGGGAACGGTCAGGAGAACAGGCCGGGATGTCACGCACATGTGTCCCTAGGGAGGAGCGGGTTTACAGGCCACACCTGCCGGCACACCTGGCAGCGGGGTGTGGTGTGACACACCTGGCAGCGGGCCACACCTGGCAGCGGGCCACACCTGGCAGCGGGGTGTGGTGTCCTGCCGGGGGTTGAGCTGTGGTCCCGTCTCTCAACTGTCAATCAATCAACAGATTTTTTCCACACACACACAGACACACACACACACACACACACACACACACACACACACACACACATACACACACATACACACACACACACACACACACACACACACACACACACACACACACACACACACACACACAGACACACACAGACACACACACACACACACACACACACACACACACACACACACACATACACACACACACACACACACACACACACACACACACACACACACACACACACACACACCCACACACACACACACACACACACACACACACACACACACAGACACACACACACACACACACACACACACACACACACACACACACACACAGACACACAGACACACACACACACACACACACACACACACACACACACAACCCACCCACACACACACACACACACACACACACACACACACACACACACACACACACACACACACACACACACACACACACACACACACACACACAACCCACCGGGGAGTACCGATTCTGAATGACTTCATTTGCTCCCCGGCCCGCCCATGGGAACCACCCACTGTGGGAGGGGGTGGGGGAGGCCGCCCCACACTGGGGGAGTGGTCCTAGTGTTTCAGGGAGTGGCCCTGCACCCTCAGGGATGGAAGGGAGTGGCCCTGCACAGCAAGGGGAATGAGTGTGCACTCTGCTGGCAAGTGGAAGTGTCCTTGTATTGTGGGAGAGTGGAACTACACCCTCGAGGGGGGGGGGGAGGCAGGATTGTCTGCAGAGTGCGGAAGACACACACACACGCAGACACACACACACAGACACACACACACGCCAGAGGGACGTACATGTGTGTGTGCGCGGTAGAGTGGATACAAGTGCTGACAGTTGACAGTGTAGATGTAAGCTACTCTCCCCCCCCATGACCCCACATCCCCCCTTCCCCTTGACCCCCTCCTCCAGACATGCCACATGACCCCATCCTGGGACACCCCCCCTCCTCCTCCTCTCCCCACCCCTGCCCCAGACATGCCCCCTGACTGCTGCAGGCGGCTCCCTGGGGCCCGCCTCATCCCCAGTCACAGCAGGAGACCTGGTGCCACGCCGGCAGTAGCGCTGACCATTTTCACCACCCTTGCTACCTCCTGCTGGCCCCTACTGCCTCCTGCTGGCCCCTGCTGCCTCCTGCTGGCTCCTGGTGCCTCCTGCTGGCTTCTGCTACTCCCTGTTGGCCTCTGCTGCCTCCTGCTGGCTCCTGGTGCCTCCTGCTGGTCTCTGCTACTCCCTGCTGGTCTCTGCTGCCTCCTGCTGGTCTCTGCTGCCTCCTGCTGGCTCCTGGTGCCTCCTGCTGGTCTCTGCTGCCTCCTGCTGGCTCCTGGTGCCTCCTGCTGGTCTCTGCTGCCTCCTGCTGGCTCCTGGTGCCTCCTGCTGGTCTCTGCTGCCTCCTGCTGGCTCCTGGTGCCTCCTGCTGGCTCCTGGTGCCTCCTGCTGGCTCCTGGTGCCTCCTGCTGGCCTCTGCTGCCTCCTGCTGGCTCCTGGTGCCTCCTGCTGGTCTCTGCTACTCCCTGCTGGTCTCTGCTGCCTCCTGCTGGTCTCTGCTACTCCCTGCTGGCCTCTGCTGCCTCCTGCTGGCTCCTGGTGCCTCCTGCTGGTCTCTGCTACTCCCTGCTGGTCTCTGCTGCCTCCTGCTGGCTCCTGGTGCCTCCTGCTGGCCTCTGCTGCCTCCTGCTGGCTCCTGGTGCCTCCTGCTGGCCCCTGCTGCCTCCTGCTGGCTCCTGCTGCCTCCTGCTGCCTCCTGCTGGCTCCTGCTGCCTCTTGCTGGCTCCTGCTGGCCCCTGCTGCCTCCTGCTGGCTCCTGCTGGCTCCTGCTGCCTCCTTCTGGCTTCTGCTGGCCCCTGCTGCCTCCTGCTGGAGGCAGGAGAGGCCTCTGCTGGCCTCTGCTGTCCCCTGCTGCCTCCTGTTGCCTCCTGTTTCCTCCTGTTGCCTCCTGCTGGCTCCTGCTGCCTCCTGTTGCCTCCTGTTGTCCCCTGCTGCCCCCTGCTGGTGCTGAAAATGGTGAGCTGGTTACCGTATTGGTTACAGAGGGGTGGAGTAGTATTAGTAGTAGTAGGAATAGTAGTATTAGTGGACTAATTAGGGTGGTGGTGGTATTGGGCGGATAGTTGTTGTGACCTGTTGGAAATGGGGGTGGTAGGTAGCCTGTTGGTAGTGGGGAGGGTGGCCGTGATCACGTACTGGGAGTAATGGGGGTTGTGTGCTGGTAGTAATTGTGGTTGCCGGTGAGATGATGATGGGGTGATCTAGTGCAGATGGTGGCAATAACTGGCGGAGGATGGTGATGGTGATGATGATGTTCGGTTGTGAAGCTGTTTTAACTAATTGTGTTACCCTGAGGGACGCCGCGTCTATCCTCATACTTTTTATGTATTTAGTTTTCATCCACACACACACACACACACACACATAGTGTGTGTGTGTGTGTGTATACTCCATAGTGTATAGTAAGTCACTAGAGACGGGAGACCTACCAGAAATATGGAAGACGGCGAATGTGGTCCTAATATACAAAAAGGGCGACAGACAAGAGGCACTGAACTACAGGCCAGTTTCCTTGACTTGTATACCATGCAAGGTGATGGAGAAGATCGTGAGAAAAAACCTGGTAACACATCTGGAGAGAAGGGACTTCGTGACAAATCGCCAACATGGGTTCAGGGAGGGTAAATCTTGCCTTACAGGCTTGATAGAATTCTACGATCAGGTGACACAGATTAAGCAAGAAAGAGAGGGCTGGGCGGACTGCATTTTCTTGGATTGTCGGAAAGCCTTTGACACAGTACCGCATAAGAGGCTGGTACATAAGCTGGAGAGACAGGCAGGTGTAGCTGGTAAGGTGCTCCAGTGGATAAGGGAGTATCTAAGCAATAAGAAGCAGAGAGTTACGGTGAGGGGTGAGACCTCCGATTGGCGTGAAGTCACCAGTGGAGTCCCACAGGGCTCTGTACTCGGTCCTATCTTGTTTCTGATATATGTAAATGATCTCCCGGAGGGTATCGATTCATTTCTCTCAATGTTTGCGGACGATGCTAAAATTATGAGAAGGATTAAAACAGAAGAGGACTGTTTGAGGCTTCAAGAAGACCTAGACAAGCTGAAGGAATGGTCGAACAAATGGTTGTTAGAGTTTAACCCAACCAAATGTAATGTAATGAAGATAGGTGTAGGGAGCAGGAGGCCAGATACAAGGTATCATCTGGGAGAGGAAATTCTTCAGGAGTCAGAGAAGGAAAAAGACTTGGGGGTTGATATCACGCCAGACCTGTCTCCTGCAGCACATATCAAGCGGATAACATCAGCGGCATATGCCAGGCTGGCCAGCATACGAACGGCATTCAGAAACTTGTGTAAAGAATCATTCAGAACTTTGTATACCACATATGTCAGGCCAATCCTGGAGTATGCAGCCCCAGCATGGAGTCCATATCTAGTCAAGGATAAGACTAAACTGGAAAAGGTTCAAAGGTTTGCCACCAGACTAGTACCCGAGCTGAGAGATATGAGCTACGAGGAGAGACTACGGGAATTAAACCTCACTTCGCTGGAAGACAGAAGAGTTAGGGGGGACATGATCACCACATTCAAGATTCTGAAGGGAATTGATAGGGTAGATAAAGACAGTCTATTTAACACAAGGGGAACACGCACAAGGGGACACAGGTGGAAACTGAGTGCCCAAATGAGCCACAGAGATATTAGAAAGAACTTTTTTAGTGTCAGAGTGGTTGACAAATGGAATGCATTAGGGGGTGATGTGGTGGAGGCTGACTCCATACACAGTTTCAAATGTAGATATGACAGAGCCCGATAGGCTCAGGAATCTGTACACCTGTTGATTGACGGTTGAGAGGCGGGACCAAAGAGCCAGAGCTCAACCCCCGCAAACACAACTAGGTGAGTACAACTAGGTGAGTACACACACACACACACACACACACACACACACACACACACACACACACACACACACACACACACACACACACACACACACACTGTAAAGACTAAGGGGCCAACCTTACACCTATCCTGGAGGCTGTCAACCCCTCCAGCTTATACCGTAATGCGAGGCCCTTAGTTCCCCTTCCTCCACCCGTCTCACAGCAGCAAACTTTACCGCTCCAAGCGCTAGTAGTGACCGCTTGTGTGGGGCGAGACCTGAAGCGACCTCGCAGCAGTATTGAGAGCTCGTCTAGCAGGACGTGTGTGGGGGTAGTGAACCACCTCCTGTGACGCCATACCTCCATACTGGTCGTGGGTGGACCAGTCACCTTCACTGTCATCACAGGTTCGTGTCCCTGTACTCATTCCTGGACGCCCTCTCCTACTGCAGCAGTTGATGAGGCTGTCCCCACTGATGTGTAAGTAATATTATCCCAGGGGTATGGCACTGTCTGCTCCCCCCTCCACACCACACACTCTCCCTCCACACCACACCACACACTCTCCCTCCACACCACACCACACACTCTCCCTCCACACCACACCACACACTCCCTCCACACCACACCACACCACACACACTCCCTCCACACCACACACACGTACAGGTAACGATAAACAACAATAGAGTCCTTACTGTAGTCGTGTGTAGCAGCTGAGTTCCTCTGTGCTTGCTAGGCTTCCTAGCTAACAAACTCACTCGATAAGTGAGTATTCAACTTGTCATTCTTGACATTAAATGCACTTAAGATATCGATGATAAGCGAGTATCTAGATATCAAGTCCCTTGATATCTTAATCAGTAGCGACAGTCAACTTCAGCTCTAATCATTATCAACATGAATGTTCACAATAAAGTAATAATATGAGAACAATTCACTGGTCATTACAGCAAGTTAAATATCAGTAATCCTTAAGTTAATGGTCAACTGATGTTAACCTTTTCATCTGACGTCATAAATGGTAATAATGGTAGTCATCATACCTCGGGCACCGCCCAGCCCACGGGGATCAATACTAATCAAAAAATGGATCCCTCATAATAATAATGATAATAATAATAACAAAATTGCTCACCTTCATTAATTGCGTCATTCATCATTTCCTCAAAGTGATTAAATAAATAATTCCACACAATCGAATATGAATGATGATATATTTTACACTTAAACAATGACTACGTTACACAAGTATGGTGTCTCTGAAATTGTTAGGGAAGAGACATTACCACTGGTAAGCGTCTCGTAATTCAATTTTATCAGATATCACAATATCAAAATAAAATAGTTGTAAAACTCGACTATGAATTTACATTAACTTTTTCGACGTTAAATACATCTGACGACCACCGCTGGCGACGTCTGGCATCTCCCGCTGTCTATAAGTAGGGCCGCGCGTCTTCTCTGGCGTTAGTGACTTTCAACATGTCGAAGCGGCTAGTACGCGTATTGTGTCTCTCAAACTGTTGACCAATCCACAAACAGGTGGAATAAGCCCTGACATGCTCCCTCCCACTAAAGTCAACTAACTCTTCGCCTCTTACCCTTTGGGTAATTTTTTCCTATATAAGTCTTGTCCATTCGCACATCTCCTGTGCCAGGTAAGTACGACGGGTTCACCATAGTCCGTGCTGCTTGCAACGTTTTGTTCCGAGGAGATGAATCGAAAACAACAACAACATCTCGTCTAGTGTCACTCTGACAGGGTCAGTGCTGGGAGGCACTCGTCTGGCTGTTCTGAATCACTTCTCGAGTTCAGGGGCCAGATTCACGAAGCAGTTACAAACCTGTACATCTTTTCTCAATCTTTGGCGGCTTTGTTTCCAATTATTAAACGGTTAATGAGCTCCGAAGCACCAGGAGGCTGTTTATAACAATAACAACAGTTGATTGAGAAGTTTTCATACTTGTAAACTGTTTAATAAATGTAACCAAAGCCGTCAAAGACTGAGGAACGATGTACACGTTCGTAAGTGCTTTCGGGAATCTGGCCCCAAGTGTGCCTAACTTGGTAACAGTACCGGCCACTAGACATGGGCAACAAGTCACTGGAATACGCTAGTCACTGAATATCTCTGTCACGGTGTCACTGTTACGCTCTGTCACGGTGCTGCGCTGCTCTTTAAAACTGCCATAGACCTTACCTTGGCCCTCTGGGTTTCTGGGCTGTCGACTGAGCATCAACTCACGGGGGGACTTCAGGCCCCCGGGTCAGACTCACAGGGGGGCTTCAGGACCCGGGTCAGACTCGCAGGGGGGGGCTTCAGGCCCCCGGGTCAGACTCACAGGGGGGCTTCAGGTCCCCGGGTCAGACTCACAGGGGGGGCTCCAGGGCCCCGGGTCAGACTCCCAGGGGTTCAGTCTGCAGTTGCACTGGCCTTCTGTGTACTTTTGAGTGCTTGGTCGCTCATGCTTGCACCATCAATGCTTTGTCCCTGCTCGAATAATGTCTGTTGTCTGCCTCTGAACCAACTGCTGCAGACAAAATCCTCATAATGGACACGACGACCAATAAGAAGGGCCGCTCTTGACTCCTCAAACATAAATGAGCTCCATCCAATCACAGGAGCTGACCTGGGGGGGCGCGCCGTGCCCCGATTGGCTGACAATGACATCATCCCCGTGACGTCACAATCGACAAACGCGTCTTCGACTTCTTAAAGCTTCCTTGAACTTTTAGAACCGGAAAGTAAAGAACCATTAAATTCGCTCCTACCTGGCTGTGCAACCCGTTCTCGCAAATTTAATAAGTCAATATTGACTTATTAAATATGTGCATAGGTGACATACTTAACATAATAGATACCCTTAAAAAGATTCATAGAAAACACCGACCTTACCTAACCTACTTAGTATGTTAAGATACGCATCTTATTGCTTCGTAATTACAATTATTACCTAACCTATAATAGGTATAGGTTAAGTAATAATTGTAATTACGAAGCAATAAGATGCTTATCTTAAGATACTAACAAGGTTAGGTAAGGTCGGTGTTTTCTATGAATCTTTTTAAGGGTATCTATTATGTTTAGTATATCACCTATGCACGTAGTTAATAAGTCAATATTGACTTTACGAATTTGCGAGAACGGGTTGGGCTGTTAATGCTCGACAAAATATATGTGGGATATATGGGCAAAATATATGCCCATGCAGGTGTGTGTAAGGTAACTCACAAGAGTTACGCTACAACCTTTTACGATATAACCTCAGACCAAATCCATTACCGTAAGAAACCACACCACCCTTTAATCACCTTGATAGTTATCTAGAAATTTGTGATGGTCTGAAAGCATATTGCTGTTCCAGTAACTGTCTACTTGTAAACTGACAAAGGAACCTTTATCGTAAACAGATTATTTTTAAGTTATAAATTTATTGTATAATCGTTGGTTTAAAATATAAAAAATGTATGCTGAAAACGTTTCCTTTGAAGAATTTGGTTTTCTGTCAACGGAATTCTCGGGTGCACGGAAACTATTTTCGAATTCCATATTTCACATTATCGTCAATAATACACCATGTTAAGGTAACAAAATGTAATGAAACTTAACGTAAGTAAACCTTAACCTAAAGCAACCTTAACCTAACCAAACCATGGATATAGAGTAGGTAATAGCACTAACTGGCACTGAGGACAGGTTGCCCAATATCCACCTCCTCCAACATGTGTATGTGTACTCACCTAGTTGTGCTTACCGGGGGGGGGGGGGTTGAGCATTGACTCTTTAGTCCCGCCTCTCAACTGTCAATCAACTGGTGACATATGTGTGTGTGTTTATGTGTATGTGTACTCATCTAGTTGTGCTTACGGGGAGGTTGAGCATTGACTCTTTAGTCCCGCCTCTCAACTGTCAATCAACTGGTGACATGTGTGCGCTTGTGTATGTATACTCACCTATTCGTGCCCGCACAAATAGGTGAGTACACTGGTAAACACACATGTTTAAACAACCAAAACAATGACCTTTTAAGCCTTGCGGCTGGGTTAATTGCTGCATGACTTCCAACCACGTGTGGCGGGAGTGTTTGTGGGGACCAGACAACACTGCTCCAGCCCTACGGGCTCACCATAGCCCGTGCTACTTGGAACTTTTGGTTCCAGGTAGCGAACGTTAAACAACAAACAATGCTCCATCCCTGGGCGAGGTGTGTGTGTGTACTCACCTAGTTGTGCTCACGGGGGTTGAGCTCTGGCTCTTTGGTCCCGCCTCTCAACCGTCAATCAACAGGTGTACAGGTTCCTGAGCCTATTGGGCTCTATCATATCTACACTTGAAACTGTGTGTGTGTGTGTGTGTGTGTGTGTGTGTGTGTGTGTGTGTGTGTGTGTGTGTGTGTGTGTGTGTGTGTGTGTGTGTGTGTGTGTGTGTGGCCCCAGTACCGACCGGCCCCCTGGGACCTAACACTCCCAGAGGTCCTCGCTCCCTGGGGTCCCCTGAGGTCCTGACGCTCCGGAAGACAAGGGGGGGGGGTGAGGCAAGGTGGGTGATCTTCGAATCGCTTCTCTGTAAATGTTTGATCCATTGTAAAAGCAAATTACTTGTCAATAGAACGAAAACAATTAAATTAAACAAGCCTAGGCCTGGCTGTGCACACAATCACGGTATATAATATTATTTCCGGTGGCTGTATAAACATTCTGGTGCCTGTATAAACATTCTGGTGGCTGTATAAACATTCCGGTGGCTGTATAAACATTCTGGTGCCTGTATAAACATTCTGGTGACTGTATAAACATTCCGGTGGCTGTATAAACATTCTGGTGCCTGTATAAACATTCTGGTGGCTGTATAAACATTCCGGTGGCTGTATAAACATTCCGGTGCCTGTATAAACATTCCGGTGCCTGTATAAACATTCCGGTGGCTGTATAAACATTCTGGTAGCTGTATAAACATTCCGGTGGCTGTATAAACATTCCGGTGGCTGTATAAACATTCCGGTGGCTGTATAAACATTCCGGTGGCTGTATAAACATTCCGGTGGCTGTATAAACATTCTGGTGGCTGTATAAACATTCTGGTGGCTGTATAAACATTCTGGTGACTGTATAAACATTCCGGTGGCTGTATAAACATTCCGGTGGCTGTATAAACATTCTGGTGGCTGTATAAACATTCTGGTGGCTGTATAAACATTCCGGTGGCTGTATAAACATTCCGGTGGCTGTATAAACATTCCGGTGGCTGTATAAACATTCCGGTGGCTGTATAAACATTCCGGTGGCTGTATAAACATTCCGGTGGCTGTATAAACATTCCGGTGGCTGTATAAACATTCTGGTGGCTGTGTAAACATTCCGGTGGCTGTATAAACATTCTGGTGGCTGTATAAACATTCTGGTGACTGTATAAACATTATGGTGACTGTATAAACATTCTGGTTGCTGTATAAACATTCCGGTTGCTGTATAAACATTCCGGTGGCTGTATAAACATTCCGGTGGCTGTATAAACATTCTGGTGACTGTATAAACATTCCGGTTGCTGTATAAACATTCCGGTGGCTGTATAAACATTCCGGTGACTGTATAAACATTCCGGTGGCTGTATAAACATTCCGGTGGCTGTATAAACATTCCGGTGGCTGTATAAACATTCCGGTGGCTGTATAAACATTCTGGTGACTGTATAAACATTCCGGTGGCTGAATGAGCAGATGTAATACAAAAGATGTATAGATGAGCAAGTGTAATGCAACAGCTGTATAGATCAGGTGTAATTGAATAGCTGAATACATCAGCAGGTGTAACTCAGTAAGTGGAGAGAGGTGGCGAGCAGTCAACTGTCGGACTGCAGGACAGTTTTATCTGCTGCCTAAATACACGTGGCATAAATGCCTACGAGAACATACAGATAAACGCAGCGGAAGGTTCGCGAGCTGACAGCAACATCAGCCAAACCGAATGAATTAGTGGGGGAGCGGTGGAAAAATGTGGGGTGGGGTTGGGGGAGCAGGCAGAGAAGAGGAGCAGATTAGCCCAGAACACGGCCTACCTGGCACCGTGGCCCTCACTACTTCACTAAACCACTAAACAGCCTGGTTGGCGGCTGTCACTCTCCTGTTGGGTGTGGTCGTTGGCCTGTTGGATGTGGTCGTTGGTCTGTTGGGTGTCAACCCGTTCTCGCAAATTCGTAAAGTCAATATTGACTTATTAACTACGTGCATAGGTGATATACTAAACATAATAGATACCCCTTAAAAAGATTCATAGAAAACACCGACCTTACCTAACCTTGTTAGTATCTTAAGATAAGCATCTTATTGCTTCGTAATTACAATTATTACTTAACCTATACCTATTATTGGTTAGGTAATAATTGTAATTACGAAGCAATAAGATGCTTATCTTAACATACTAAGTAGGTTAGGTAAGGTCGGTGTTTTCTATGAATCTTTTTAAGGGTGTCTATTATGTTAAGTATGTCACCTATGCACATATTTAATAAGTCAATATTGACTTATTAAATTTGCGAGAACGGGTTGTGGGTGTGGTCGTTGGTCTGTTGATGGTGTTGGGTGTGGTCGTTGGTCAGTTGATGGTGCACGGTGTGGTCGTTGGCCAGTTAGAGGCAATGTTGATACATGAGCTTGCGTTATACACAAAATCCAAGTTGCTATACGCTATAGTAAATTATGTGCGTAAGCCACAGGGGACATTCTCCTAATACAAAAACTGGCTTCACGGTTCCCACTCACCGTAGTGTGTGCGCATAATACCAGGCAATAAGTCTTCAGTAAGGTTCAGTACTGCAGGGAAATGAAAAAGTACAGGAAACAATATTTCCCCCCCCCCTCACTCACAGGAAATTGGCAAGCACACGCCACTGCAAGAGTTAACTAATGTCAGCCGATTTGGGGCCGTCTTGCAAGCTCATCGAAGGTCTTGCAAGCTCATTGAAAGTCTTCCAAGGTCATAGAAAGTCTTGCAAGCTCATCGAAGGTCTTGCAAGCTCATCGAAAGTCTTCCAAGGTCATAGAAAGTCTTGCAAGCTCATCGAAGGTCTTGCAAGCTCATCGAAAGTCTTCCAAGGTCATAGAAAGTCTTGCAAGCTCATCGAAAGTCTTGTAAGGTCATTAAAAGTCTTGCAAGGTCATTGGAAGTCTTGCGAGCTCATTGAAAGTCTTGCAAGGTCATAGAAAGTCTTGCAAGGTCATCGAAAGTCTTGCAAGGTCATTGGAAGTCTTACAAGGTCATTGAAAGTCTTACAAGGTAATTGAAAGTCTTGCAAGGTCAATTGAAAGTCTTGCAAGGTCATTGAAATTCTTACAAGGTCATTGAAAGTCTTGCAAGGTCATTGGAAGTCTTGCAAGGTCATTGGAAGTCTTGCAAGCTCATTGAAAGTCTTCCAAGGTCATAGAAAGTCTTCCAAGGTCATTGGAAGTCTTGCAAGCTCATTGAAAGTCTTGCAAGTCTTGCAAGGTCATTGGAAGCCTTGCAAGGTCATTGGAAGTCTTGCAAGATCATCGAAGGTATTGCACAATTCTCAGACGCTTTAGAAATGTTTTCGTGAAATATTTACAAAAAAAATGTAAACTATTAAATTAAGAAAATATATTTTTAGCCAAATATATTTTTAAACGAATAAATTTCAAAGCAAATGCTTTTCTAAGCACATATAGACTTCAAAGCAAATTCACTATCAATCAAACACATGCAAGAACCAGTGGAATATTTAAGACAATTTGAAGCAAGTTTTGATAAGCGGGGCGCCGCCGTGTCTCGTGATGCACTCTGCTGCTTGCGACTATTTCGGGCGCTCACAGCCATGTGTGGGTGGGGGTGATTGTGCGGCCTTGGCGCCTTCTTGAGCACTGTGGGTGGGGGGGATGTTGGGGGGTGATAGAGGGGAGGGGGAGGAGCAGCAGCAGGTGGTGGTGGTAAGAGGGAAAGTCATTTGGAGAAACCAGGTAGCGCGGGCATGTTCTAAATTGGTTGGCTCAGGTGGGTGGAGCTGTGGGAACTGCAGCACCACCCACCTACCTGTGAGGTAGGTGGTAAGAACACGCAGGTGGTCGCAGGAGGACTAGGAGGAGGAGCAAGAGCCACAGATGATTGGGGAGACTGGAGATAATGATTCTGTGGCTGTTAGGACGACATCTCACGGTATGGAAAAGCTGATTGGTGTAGAGCTGGAAGGAGCAGCCCTGATGGACGAGGGGGCGACCAGGTTAATATATACCCCAGTAGTAGGGGACCGAACCGGGGAGTGAATGGGTTGTTAGTGAGCACCCCGACAGCCAATTGGCAGCGTGGAGGTTAAGGGTGGGTTGTGAGGATGGCGGCGGGGGTGAGGGAAGACCTGGTATTATGAGGGGACTCGGAGGAAGCTGGCCATTGTTCACTGTCGCTCCTGTCCCCAGGCGCGACACTTCATTTCATGTGCGTTTAATTCTTATCAGTCTTAGTCCAGCTTGTTACTCGCCTCTCAGAGTCCCCCTGATTGTTGCTGGTGCAGTGATTGTTGTTGCTGGGACAGTGATTGTTGGTGCTGGGACAGTGATTGTTGGTGCTGGGACAGTGATTGTTGGTGCTGGGACAGTGATTGTTGGTGCTGGGACAGTGATTGTTGGGGCTGGTACAGTGATTGTTGTTGCTCCTAGAGCAGGTACAGTGATTGTTGGTGCTGCTAGTGCTGGTACAGTTATTGCTGGTGCTGCCAGTGCTGGTACAGCGATTATTGAGGCTGTTACAGTGATTGTTGGGGCTGGTGCAGTGATTGTTGGTGTTCCTAGAGCTGCTACAATTATTGTTCGTGCTGTTACAGTGATTGTAGGTGCTGATGCAGTAATTGTTGATGCTCCTAGAGCTGCTACAACGATTGTTGAAGCTAGTACAACGATTGTTGGTGGGTCCGTGGGTCTCCAGCTCTGGCTCCAGGCGGCTCCGTGGGTCTCCAGCTCTGGCTCCAGGCGGCTCCGTGGGTCTCCAGCGTGCTCGAGAAATGCAAAATCTTTCCACTTTACGTGTTGAATATTTTATCCCACCCATGAGAGATGATCCCCGCATGGCGGCCGTGGTCCTCCACCCCGCCCCTCCCCCTCACCTGCTCCTCCCCCTTACCTGCTCTTCCCTCTTACCTGCTCTTCCCCCTTACCTGCTCTTCCCCCTCACCTGCTCCTCCCCCTCACCTGCCCTCCCCCTCACCTGCCCCTCCCCCTCACCTGCCCCTCCCCCTCACCTGCTCCTCCCCCTTACCTGCTCCTCCCCTCTCTTCTTTATCCCTGTTTCACCTGTCTCGATCATCTCTCTGCGTCCCCGGCGGAGCAGCACCTTTCATACTGAAGGTGTGCGTGCTTTGACGACCTGGAGGCCCCTCAAGTTGTGGCTTCATCAATTGCCAGAGTTGATGAAGGATAGGAGACAGACTAAGATTGTTCTTTTACACCTCGACGATAATGCCTGCGATCCTCTTGGCCTTAGAGCGCTATTAGTTCCCGTGTGAAACCTCAGGAAAAGGTGGAATGGTCAAGGAGCTTCAGTCTCCTTAGCCTAGCTTCTTCAAGTCTCTGCCTCCTCCACCATCCTGCTCCCCTCTCCCTCCACGCCATCTACTTCTTCCACTCCTCTTATAGTAATTAGGATTAAATATGTTGCGAGCTAAACAGAGCTTAGCGCCGGATCTAGACAAGTACTTACCTAGTTGTGCTTGCGGGGGTTGAGCCCTGGCTCTTTGGTCCCGCCTCAACCATCAATCAACTGGTGTACAGGTTCCTGAGCCTACTGGGCTCTATCATA